>NC_135421.1:6136941-6496941 GCF_051991245.1 Festucalex cinctus | reverse complement strand
AACTTCACACAAAGACTGGTCTCCCAATCGTTGACCATTGTGTAAACTGTTCAGGTTACTTGTTAAGTTTGAGTTCTCCATTTGGGAACCTGTAGTTGCAAAGGTAATGATTAACGGCTTTCATAATTACATCTTGAATGAATCTTAATCATGACATCAGAGTTTAAACTTACCAACTGTAGGTATCGGGGGCAGCTTTGTGTTGTTGCATTGGCCCTGTGGGGGTTGCGGTGCTGAATTGACCCATGGACAGGAGTCTCTCACTGTCTTCAGCCTTTCTTTCTTGATACTCTCCATTTTGATGGTAGCTGTGCCACTATGATCCACTGCTTTCCTCAGCTGAAGTCCCAATCCTGCCTGTTGACCTCCAGTAGCAACAGTGGAGTCAACCATGGGACACTCATCCTGTGCACTCAGGTCCCCGAAGCTGCCCCCACTGTGCATGGCCATCTCTACCCCACTGTCGTTGTTGTTGGTGCTGCTGAGAGGTGATGGCTGACTGCTACATGACGAGTGACCACCAGGACTGGACTGATACATCTAGCGAGGGACAGCAAGGGAATAATGTAAGTAAATTATAAAAGCCCTCATTTAAAGTGGAAGTCAACCCTAAACATTTCTTGACAATAATAGGTTATACATGACATCACATTCTTATTAGTACTGTATTACATTTGCGGAAAATGAGTTAGGAAGCAAAATCAAGCCCTTTTTGGAAAATGGATGATCACCGAATAATTTGTATTTTATGAATGAATGACGTCATTGTTGTCGTCCTCTCTGCTTACTAGGGATGTCACGATAAGGGCAATATCGTGATATCGCAATATTAAAACTGCCACAATATCGTCGTCGTCATGTTCACAATATTTAAAAGGAACACATTTGTTAAAAAAGTCAGGTTGATTTCCATTTGTGCAGTTCTAGCACCCTCTAGTGGCTAGTTTATTAGTGCTATATAATTTTCATTAGGGATGTTTTGGCCTTCTATGTTTAAAATCTGCTAATTGTCAGATGAAGGGGAACCTAATTTTCTTGTGAAGCGATCAATGTGTGCTTGCATTAGCAAGTAAGTGCCTCAATATTGTTATGAGAGATCATAGGTGGATTATATGCATTGCTGTTACATACAAACACACACAATATTCTGCTTTTTTTTTTAGTAAGAGCTCTTTTTTTTTTTTTTTTTTTTTTTTTTTTACAATATTGTGATCTTTTTTAAATATCGCCAATGCCCCCACCATATCGTGATAATTATCGTATCGTGACCTTGATATCGTGATAATATAGTATCGTGATGTTTGGATATCGTTACATTCCTACTGCTTACTGCTTAGTTTAATGGCGCTAAATGAGGAAAACGCTTCTGCACCTCCTCAGTCCAAGCTCGCTTTCTGATAACGTCATCTTTCTCACAACTGTTCCAACATCCATGTGTGGTAAATCAGGCTCAAATTTTCTCCCAGCTGTCAGATTTTGTGGGCGTGTTTGCGCCGGTATATGATTAGCAGTGTTTCTCAATTCCGGTCCTTCCATGTCTCCCAATTCCCAATGCAGCTGATTCCAATGACAGCTAATCAGCCAGCTCTCGAGAAGCCTGATAACGATCCTCACCTGCATTGCAATTGGGAGACATGGAAAAAAGACTGGCTAGGGGGGCCTGAGGACCGGAATTGAGAAACACTGGATTAAAGAAATATCCTGAGTGAATAGGTGGTTAACAATGAGCAGACTGCGGGTGCAGTTGTGGAGCAATATTTAGCGCTCTTAGCGGACGCAGCGCATTCTTAGTGAATCTACCAACCAATTTTATTTTGTCGAGTGGTTGCACAGAATAAAGTCATCTGGCTCCAGATACATTTTTTAAATAAACTATACATCTGTTTAAAATATGTCTGGATCCCAATGATTTTATTCTGTGCAACCATTTGAGGAAATACATCTGAGTCAATTCAACAACATTCAAAATAAAAATAAATAAATAATAAAAATAATAAACAGTTATTTCACCTGGTGGTTGCTAACAATAAAGTCATATAGAACAAGAAACATATTTTGCTCATTCAAATCCAAAAATGTGTAAACACGTTTTTTAATACTTTGTCCTTCCCAAAACGTATTTATACGTTATTTGTATTTTTATGCTAGAGCACACAGAAGGCTTTGATGCAGCTTCTGACCTGAAGAGGTCGCTTAAAGCAATGGTAGTTATTATAAAAAAAAAAAAAAAAGGCCAGCAGGTGGCAGCAGAGTATAAGAGATCAACCAGGGCCATGATGCAACAAGCTCTTTTTGCAAGTGTTTTAAATAGGTTTTTGAATAATGATGAGATTTATATAGTCTAATGCTTATTGCTGCAAAACGGAAACAGTCATGAAAGAAGAGACTCTAATCATTCTTTTGGTAGATTGTATGTTTTTATAGCAATAGAACACAATATTCTGTGGGCCTTGTAAAATCAGTCCAAATCCAGTAAAACAGTTGGGAGCGAAGGGAGTTGCTTCAGTGAAAATGGCTGGGACTGAATGAGTTAACTCATATTCCACTAATGCAATATTAACCAGAATGCCATATTTATACTAGTGGGGCTGCATAGGACATATTGTCAAAAACATTTTTGGGTTGATTTCCCCTTTAAAGGTGCATTGTGCCATTTAAAAGGGTAATGGTAAAGCTTTTTCTACATCATGCATGCTCCACCAATGCCCAGATGAGTACGAAGAGCCCTGACTGTTTTACTTTTACTGCACCTATCAGCTTTTATCTTCCCTTTGTATGAGTGTGTTGGGACCCCGCACACCACAGTTTCTTTAGGGATTGGGAGGGGTGGAGTAGTGGAGGGTGACGTCATCTGCGGAGTAGCGGACATGTGGCGTGCACTTAAGATTGTTCACGTACTCGCATGTGCACAATGAAGGAGCCTGACACAGATGCTGCAGTTACGCTTTGGGCCAGAGGTGGCAGTCGTGAGTCAAAAAGTGACAAACTGCACAAAGATCCTTTAACACAAGTGGGAAATCAGTGTAGCTTGGTGGTCCAATCAAGACACAATGTCCAGTGATAGTAGCACACATGGTAACTGCTCGGCGGCCGTAGGTGTGAACAATTTTGTAAATTTGCCAGATTGACAAAAATGAAACAAGACAAATGGAGCGTGACATGAAGAGGCATCAACTCCTGCAGGTTGAGCCACAAGACAGAGAAAGTGTTGCAGTGCTCACCTCAATGAAGACTATCCATTACGAAGGTTTTAAGGGAAAGAGAAAAGCATGTTCATGCCAAAACTAAAAACTGTGACTTAGGGACGCAGAAAACTGTCAGTCAAATATTTAATCATCGTGTTGTTAGTAAATGGGAAAACAATGAGACCGAAGTCATGCAAGTACAGTATTCAATCCAATTATAACAATAACAACTTGAAGTGTACAAATAGGACTCACAATAGAATTCTCAGTCTTGATTGATTTGACGTGTAGGCAGTCTTCCATGCTTCTCGTGGTGACTTTGGCATCGGTCCTCTCATCCATACTTCCTGTGCCATTCTTAGAATGGAACTCATTCTCTCCTTTGTCTTTGGGAGGCTGAAGTCCTCGAGGAGCGTCACTTCGCTGTTTCTTCGTGACATGAGCCTCAGGTCCGTGAACAGTCTTAACGTGCTTCCTGAGAGAGCTTGGGTCTGTGTAGCGCTTGGTGCAACCCGCAATTTTACAGACATATGGTTTCTGTCAGGGGAGATTGAACACAATTTGTTTGAACACAATTCTGCATCACACAGCCAGGAAAAATAAGCAGATAATACAAATATCCATTTGGTTAACATGAATCATGACATTAATACCTTCACCAACACGTCGTTTGTACCATGTGTAAGCTGTACTCTACAGTCAGTCTACAGTAGTAGACGTACCTCATTAGAATGTGTGCGATTCTGGTGCTTGGCCCGGTCTGAAGCATTTGAGAAAGCCTTGTTGCAGCCTTCATGCTCACACACATAGGGCTTTTCCCCAGTGTGGGACCGAAGGTGGGTCTTGAGGTTCTCGAGGCGGGAGTAAGCTTTTGCGCAGCCCTCAAACTGCAAATAGACAGAAAGCCACACTGTTAGAGTGACACTTATCCTGTTCAGGGTCATGGGCTGCTGGAACTTATCCCAACTGACTTTGGGCGAACTACACCCTGAACTGATTGCTGGTCAGCTGCAGGGCACATATAGAGACAGACAACCATTCAGACCGTCACTGAGTGGAACTGAACCTACGAATCTGCACCAAAGTCAGGCAAATGTACCGCTACATTTTAATACTTGATTTAGCTGTCATTTATTTTGTTGCTTAATCGAATTAATAATAATAATAATGATAATCATGATAATAATCATGATAATAATAATAATAATAATAATAATAATAATAATAATATAATTTCCACAACTGTATTCAAAAACAGGGGGTTATTTCCAATTGACATTACAGAAAATGAACAAATATAAACGGATTATGATTCAATTACTGGTAATTTTGTTCCATTGTTTTGAACAAACTAAAGACTTTACTGATCCCCATCGACTTTGTGTTTGTTAAAAACGACTCGTGTTGTGTTTGCCGACTCTCTTCTGTCAAGTCTGCGGTTTCTTTCTTTCGTGACTGGAGTCCAGCAGTCACGATCACTGACACTTGTAGCCGCCTGTCAGGCAGTAAGTACTCTTCGTAAGCAGCTTCACCTGCTAGCAAGTTGCACATCATGGGAGATAATATGAATGTTGCTGACCAGATTTTGGTGAAGCCATTTAGATACATGGATAAATAAATAGATTTAAAAGAAAAAAAAACAACGAGCTCCCCCTCTATGAATGACCATCAGAAACCACGGG
Source organism: Festucalex cinctus (assembly GCF_051991245.1). NCBI lineage: Eukaryota > Metazoa > Chordata > Actinopteri > Syngnathiformes > Syngnathidae > Festucalex > Festucalex cinctus. The sequence goes on along the minus strand of NC_135421.1, from coordinate 6,492,074 downwards.
ATCATAGTTTTTCCAAGTAAAATGCAGTTGGTTTCAAATGTCCTATTTTGGAAAATAAATAAATAAAAATAAATAAATAAATAAAATAAAATAAATAAGATAATCAGTTTACTTTCAAGGAGGACTACAGAAATATATACTATTGAGTAGAGCTGGGTTAAAAAAAAATTTGAATAATCAATATTGAATCAATTTTACTTTTTGAGCCCAATATCATAAAATCATGAATCAATTATTTAATGTATTTATTAATAATGCTCTCCCCCCATAAATTAATAAGAAAATTGAATTTTAAAGGCCAATTTTGTATCTTACTGTTTTCTTGAAATTTACTGTTCAAATGAATTTAAAAGTATTTTCTTACATTTACGAAAGACCTGACTTATTGCACTTTAAGACAATTCAAAATATTTTTAAATTTAGATTTACAATTATTGAATTACAAATCTGAAAATATAAACCTGATCCTTGCTGATGCCAATGTTTGGTTTAAACGAAATCATTTAACCAGTTACTGCCTCCGCAAAATTTTATTTCGAATTTGGAATTTAATGTTTGTGGACTTTTTATCATATCCTTGATATTTAAGAAGAATTAAATAAAATATTCATTGATTATTTTCATAATGGATTAGCTGTCTTCCAACATTTTCACAAGTTCCTCTGTTTACAATCAAAATGACTTGACCTGATTAATTTTTTTTTAGTACTTTAGTGTATTTTTGAAAACAAGTGAACCAAACATTTTAATTCAGTTTCATAATTAGTCCATTAATTAACATGACTCATGGTGACATACTTCTGTTTTATATTTGTTGACCCAATGGGAAAGGATGAAATTGAGGAGATGGAGGCCGCACACATCAACATAGTTAAGGTTAGGAACGTTATCAAATGATTAAAGAAAGGAAAGGTAGCGGGAGGTGACTTATTAGTAGCGGGACTACTTAAAGCAGATGCAGAATTTATTGCAGAAACAAACAAAGAAATCTAATAAATGTGATAGTAAGGGGAGGGAGAGGGAATTACATGCACAGGGCCTGGGAATTGAACCAGGGTCACCTGCTGGTTGCTCAATCAGTGATCTAAACACCACTTAGGAGCGATGGTTTTTGACATTTTATTCTTCACAATACTCTCGTGGCTTCCAGCATTCAACCGTGTCAAGCGTCATTCAAAGACATTTCATAGCATACATTCTTTCTTTTTCAGTGGAGTTGACCATGATTTTGACCCAGTTTTCTATTTTTGTGGTGGCAAAAATGATAAAGTTTGTATAACTTATTTATGTCAAAACATTTTTTTTAATTGTATTTAATTCATTTTCAACTGAAAAAAATAAAAAATAATTAACAAAAACACTTGAAAACTTTACAGAAATTTTTATTTTTTTTTTGCTTGCTTTGTGACAGAGTTTAATAATAAAGACTCTGGGGCCTATTCACTAAAGGTTTGCGTCGCATTTGCACAGCGCTAACCGGTAAAAATGGAGCAATCCGGGAGCGCCTAATTTACACGTGCAGATGGGAAAATCTGTCACTACGTGCTCTGCCAACCAGATTGCGCCACGGTGCGACGGTGTTATTTAACGCCAGCGCAAATAGCCACACGGAGTTTGTGTGACGCAAATAGCGTTTTTGGAAAGCATGTATTAACTAGCCGCAACCTCGATCCCGGGATCATGACAGCATTGCATGGCACGCTGCACAGTCGCTCTCTGGTTGTTCACGGAGAGAGAGAGAGAGAGAGAGAGAGAGAGAGAGAGAGTAGAGAGAGAGAGAGAGAGAGAGAGAGAGAGAGAGAGAGAGAGAGAGAGAGAGAGAGAGAGAGAGAGAGAGAGAGAGAGAGAGAGAGAGAGAGAGAGAGAGAGAGAGAGAGAGAGAGAGAGAGAGACAGACATTTTTCAATGTTGGTTTAGGACACATAACGTAACCCGGGCTGATCGGCAATGGTGGGGAGGCATTTTACGATCATTCTTACGTGCCAGATGCATACTGTATGCCCACGCCAACATCTGAAAATACATTTTTTTAAAACGATCGCACCAATAATTAGTAGTTTATGAATGAATGACGCCGTTGTCGTCCTCTTCTCTGTACAGCTTAATGGCGCTATAAACGATTACTCGCGGTCCAACCTCGCCTTCTGATAATGTCATCTTTCTCGCAACTGTTACTATAACAACCATGTTGTTGGCGCAAATCCATTGCCATGTGTGGTAAATCAGGTGCTTTTTGCGCCGGTATATGATTAGAGCAATATCCTTAGTGAATAGGTGGGTAACTGGGTGCAGACTGCGGGTGCAGTTGTAGTGCAATATTTCATTATATTCATTATATTGCCGGACGCACCGCATTCTTAGTGAATAGACCCCTCATAGTTTATATTCAGTAGTATATTATTTAAAAGGAGCTGTGGATTTTAAGGCTATAGTATACCATTAGTTAGTTATCTTTTGTAAGCCAGTGTTTGTACTTACGGTGCACTTATGTGGCTTCTCGCCCGTGTGTCTCCTCATGTGGACCACCAGCATATACTGGGCCTTGAAGGGCTTTTGCTCCCGTGAACACTCCACCCACCGACACACAAACTCCTTCTTTTCACCATGGATGTGGTCATTGTTGATGTGCTGAAGGGACAATTCAAGTCACAATGAGGCGCATGTGCGCTACAGGGGGACACATCCATTGCTTGATGACAAAAATGAGTCAGCAAATTCTTGTCTTTTCCTACAAGCACTCGCACAATAATGACACACATTGTGAGTAACGCTGCCATAAATAATCTCTGGCAGGCATTGTGCCTCTGTCAACAGTTAAAAAAAAACCCTATAAAAACAGTGTCTGTTTGTAGAGGCAGTCTGCAATCTTGGTGCTGGTAAAGAAATGGGGATTTCCTCAGTAAAGGGTTTGTCACCATCTTGTAACCCTCCCTTTCCCTCTCCCTTCCCTTTTATCTTACTTCAACTTGCCTGTAATGGCTTTAAAGATGGGGTTTATTAAAATAACATAACTTGTTTTGTAGACAAAGAAACGCTTAAAAACTCAAATCCCATGCACTGCGTCCAACTATTTGCACACTTAAGAGGAATCACTGGAATCACAGGAGACACCATAGCTTGCAACGCTCCCTCCATTTGTCGCTTTTTTATTTTTATTTTTGCAAGCTAAAACCGCTGAGTGGTGCACAGTTCTGTGGAGATCTATTTTGGGTGGAGGAAGAGGAATGGAAACACAAGTGTGTAGTTCAGCAGAGACCTCTATTTTGGTTACGTAGAAGCCAACGCTTACAGGTGCACATGAAACCACAGAGTACTTTAGGAGCTGTGGTCAAGACTTTTTGAAGGGATAAATCCCAACAACACCCAAAAGTTTGTAAAGCTGAGAGAATTTGCAATCTTATAAAAAATTGAGAAGTCAGTTGGCCACACATTGTCCTCCCAGACACCCAATCAAACCATACATCCTTTGCGAGTGTCACACGTGAACATGATCAAACTGTCAGGAGATTTGTAATGCAACTTCGGTCTTGACTTGTGGCTGTTAGTGCCCATCCATTCGCTTTTCCTTCAATCTGTGAGCGTTGCACATGTCTTCTGACCAGAGCGCTGAGGGGACTGACAAGTCAGTCAAAAAGTATTGAAATGTCTGTCTAGAAATGGGGCAGCACAAGTTTTCGAACCCCCAGAGCTGCTGGCATGACGATGGATTTATGAGTGGCCCTCTGGGTGAAGTTAAGGGTTACGTGTCAGGGGGCTGAGAGGTTGAGGGTCAGGGGCACACAGCTGCAAGGCTTGGCCCAAATTTGGCGAGAGCAGGAAGCCTCATTGTTGTTGAGCGTGTCAACTCAACAGGAATCCAACAGTGGCAAGGGATCAGTGACTGGACGGTTTTCTAATCCAACTCAACAAGATTTTAACAAGAAAAGTTGTTGGAACTTTTAACTTGAATGTACATAACCACAGCAAACAAACTGAAGAGGCTGATAAAACTGGGCTTGGCAAATAAGCTAAATTAAAACATTCCTGGATATTATGTCTCAAGACATACTTACATGTACAAGTTGGTCTTGGGTGTCATACTCCTTGGCACAACCTTCCCAGTGGCAGTTGGTCTCGTATATGGCCTCAGGTTCCTGTTTGCACTCATCTTTATCAAGCTCCTCACTCAGGTCCAACATGCCTCCACTCTGATCCTAAAAACACAAACTTGTCATTCTTTGAAATATAGTATTACCACTAGGGATGTAACGATATCCAACAATCAAGATACGATATTATCACGATATGAAGGTCACGATACGATAATTAGCACGATATTGTGGGGGCGTTGGCGAGATTTAAAAAAAGATCACAATATTGTAAAAAAAACAGAGCTCATACTCAAAAAAGCACATTATTGTGGTTTTGTACATAACAGCAATGCATATAAACCAGCTACAATCGCTAATAAAAATATTGAGGCACTTGCTAACGAAAGCACTCATTGATCGCTTCACAAGCAAATTAGGTTCCCCTTCATCTGACAATTAGCATAGATTTTAAATATAGAAGGCCAAAATATCCCTAATGAAAATTAAATTGCACGTATAAACTAGACACTAGAGGGTGCTTGAACTGCACTAATGAAAATCAACCTGACTATTTTTTTAACAGATGTGGTCCTTTTAAATATTGTGAACGTGACGACGACGATATTGTGGCAGTTTTAATATCACAATATCACAATATTGCCCTTATTGTTACATCCCTAATTACCACTTGGGCACAACCCGTGGGTGTACCCACGTACCAGGTCTACCTGCTAATTAGGATTTTGTTGTTTTATGGCTCATTTCCATCCATCCATCCATTTTCTTGACCGCTTATTCCTCACAAGGGTCGGGGGTGCTGGCGCCTATCTCAGCTGGCTCTGGGCAGTAGGCGGGGGACACCCTGGACTGGTTGCCAGCCAATCGCAGGGCACACAGAGACATGGCTCATTTCATGGAGATATATTTTTCAGATTATTTACTGTATATTTTGGGGCCATATAGGCTCAGCTGGTAGAGTTATAGTTTCTTGATGTTACCTGTAGGTTCAAAATGGGGGAATGAAAAGTTTATTTTTTTAAAGTATACCAAGAGACCAAAAACCGCAATCAAGTTTTTGCAAACCTAAGAAGATTATTATTAGTGTTTTAAGAAATTGTCCAGTTCCACGGTTATTGGTCAAAAGAAAATTAAATATTTGGGTTTTTAAAGGCCAACCGATAGTGCAGTTTTTAACATTGAGACTTAGAACAACCAAGTGAGTTTTTAACTTTCATTATACTTTCATTTTAGGGTATCCACCAGGTAAAAGATTTGTTTTCCCTGGATAAATTTCCCAGTGGGGATTATTTACACTGCTCCAATTACAATATGATCCAAAACTAATTCTGACATAAAATAAATGTTATTGTTTTGTGAAAAAGAATATTTGACCCCGTTTTATTTCCCACATGATTACAGCAACCCAATTTTTGTAAACTGCCGGCTCCTGAGAGAGTCAAGGATCCTCCTAAGAAAAACCCGAGAGTGGTGAGCTTCAGAGCGGTGTCGGACAGTGCATTTAGCATTATATTGCTTTTAATGTTTTATGTTATGTTTGTTTTGTTGTGTTTCTGTAAAGCGCTTTGTTTGAAAGCACTATATAAATAAAGATAACTTGACTTGGATTGACTGGTCTTTTTTTCCATGACATCGGCCCAATACAGGCCGAGAATGAAGCGCTTTAAGCAGCCTCACCAGCAGCTGATCAGTCTTGGATCTTTTTTTTTTTTTTTTTTTGTGTCCTCTTCTCACTCCCTGCTTTCCCCTTCGCCCTGTCGGCTGAATCACAACGTATAAGTGGCTGAGCCCTGGTCACTGTCTTTTTTTCCCACCCTATCTCCTTCTCCCATTTCCTGCTTTCCTCTCTCAATTACATGGGCTGAATCACACGTAAAACGGTGGTGCATGAGAGAGGCCTCATAGCGGCAGAGCCTTGGTCAATTAAAGCACAGTTTTTTCTTAAAGGAATAGCTAGGCAGAAATAACAAATGAGTGATAGAAATGAAACGTCGTTACAAATGTTTCCAATGTTAAATTGAACAAGTTCGGTTCACAAGCTTCTTTGGACTTCCTCACCAGAGAGGTTGGTGAAATGGGCAGAGGTCCTTCCACTTCCATCTTAACTTTTGTCCTTTTGGAGTTTAATGGGTTGACTGTGCTGCTTACTGCTGGATCTCCATTCGCATTCTGAGAGACAGACACGACAGAGACATTGTCACATAGTCAAGGACATTGTTCATTTCCAATCGACGTGAAGAGGAAGCCGCAAGTCAGACCACGACCAGCTGTGGAGACTAAACAATTTAGACTGCTTTATGATCGCCCAAGCCACAGGGAAATATGAAAGAAAAGGAGTTATTACCCTTGTTAGTGAGGGGTATGGGCCTTTTGTTTATATTAACAATGAGGGGGGCTTTGATCTGCTGACAAATTCTGAACTTGACAAAAAGACAAAGAAACACATGGTTTTTAAAGCTCGAATGGAGTTGGAGTAAAAAAAGGAACTTTGGTAACTGTAAACCAGCTTACAAATGTGTGTTTGGCATCTGTACAGATTTCAGCATTCACATGGATACTGTTGCCGTTTGCTATAAGAAAATACGTTTGGGCAGCTACACCATTAAGTTTACATGAGGAGTCTCTAGTGTAAACAGTGTGTTGATGAAAAGAGACACAAGACAGTATGTAGGAAGGCAGACTGATGGAACTTCAAGGGAATCTTGTGCACCATTTTAATCTGAGACATTTACAACAGACAGACATGCATTTTTCTCTATACTGTAGTTTATTTGATGATCGAATTTGGGATGTCAGTATATGTACGGTATGTGAATATAAATGTATGTATTGTCTCAGAAAGGTTCCCCAACTGTCCCTAGGTGTGCTTGTGTGCGTGGATGGTTGTTCGTCTCTGTGTGCCCTGCGATTGGTTGGCAACCAGTCCGGGGTGTCCCCCGCCTACTGGCCAGAGCCAGCTGAGATACGCGCCAGCACCCCCAGCCACCCTTGTGAGGAATAAGCGGTCAAGAAAATGGATGGATGGAGGTCCCACAACTGGTGTCACCAAATATATAGGTCAAATCCAAACTACAACATTACAGCATAGACTACAGCATTAACAGATTAAACAATTGGCTCATATATGATGTACATTATATTGACACTGAAAATATGTCTTTGTCAACATCTTAGTTGAATATCTTTGACTGGATTTTAATGCATGCTGTTCATTCTGATTAGTAAGTAATTAAATAACCTTCATTTGTATAGCACCTCAAAGCGATTCACAGGGTTAAAACCGCATGCACATTCACACAACAGTGGTCGCCTGCTGCCATGCAAGGTCCACTGGGAGTAAATCAGGGTTAAGTGTCTTGCTTAAGGACACTTTGCCATGGTCACCAGAGGTGAGGGATCGAACCCACAACCTTACGGCTGGGAGAGGACTACTCTACCACTGAGCCACGGCGCACATTAGAGAACAGCTGCGCCTATAAACATCTCTCTAGTAAGCATGAGACGATACCCAACAACATCACAGGTCAAACATTCAGATTTATCAGTCAGTCCAGTCCCACCTGATTAGCTTCTGAGTTGGTGCTGTTTTGGGAGGTGGGCATAGGCGGAGTAGCCAGGGAATGCTGGCGGGCAGAGAATGAGGACGCTGGCGGTTGAATGAGAGGGGGAGTGTGGCCAAAAGCATTCAGAACCCTCTGTTGCGACAACAACTGCTGATACGCCACCGGGTTAATGGGATGAGGGAAGCTGAATGAAGGGCTGGCATCGAAAGAAAAGGAAAAACAAACATTTTGGTCTCGACACAAAAAAGTCAGTGAAAAAATGAGGGTGCTTTTTCAAGATGAGACGAGTCTCACTTGCTCAAGGAATTCTTTAGTTTTCTGCGTTGATGATTGCTTCTACATACCTGATTCCTCCAACTGACAGGTGTCCATAGGAGCTGCTGGCAGCCGAGCTCGAGCGAGAGTTGTTGATGTAGGCAACCAGGGAGTTGGGTGAGGTGCGGATCATGGTCTGCAGGTCAATGCTGGCATCTGATAGCGGAGAGATGGATAGAGCCCTCTTCCTGCTCAATCGGGGCGTCATCCGGGGACTGGAGAAACGCGAAACTGTACACAAATCAAAAAGTCACGCCTTACGGTTAGGGGTGGGCGATATGGTAAAAATGTCACATCACGATTCTTTAAAAATAAATTCACGATCTCGATTTTATCAGGATTCTTTTTTTTTTTTTTAAACATATTTTTAGACTAATCTTCACATTTCTGAACATTTTTGTAATTTTTAAAACATTTACAATGTATATAAAACCCTAAAAGGAAAAAAAACAGACATCTTAACCCAACTAAGCTTTCTGAACAGGTTTCAATTGAAATGTAAATTGAAGTGCAATTATCGCAGCTGTGGTCGATATTCTCCCAGACTACAGGAGGCAGCAAAGAGTGCCAACGCTGTATGAACAGCGCTAGTTAACACCACAATAGAAGCTGAACATGTTTTTTTTCCTCAATAAACTATAGACAAAAATAGTTTGGGATGAGTTAGCAAAGTAAATAAAAACACAGAATTGTAAAGTAGAAAACACTGTTTACGACAGCGTTTGCTCGCCCGCGACTCCGCGTAATTCTCGTAGGTGTGCGTGTGGGCAATGTGGACGTGTCGCGGCGCGGGGAAAGTTGCGTACCCGTCGGCTGTCGGGTAAGGTTCCGAGGTGGCTGGGCCGCGCAGGCACCGGCGGGGGGGGGGGGGCGTCCCTGCGCCGGCCGCGGCCCCAGGCTGGGGGGGAGCGCAAACTCAGCCGACCGGCCCGGCCGCCTCCCAGCGAGCGTCCGACTCATCCTCGGCCTTGTGTTTGTGTGAGTGAGTAAGTGGAGGGAGGGAAAAAAAAAAACAACAAAAAAAGACTACATGGATGCATCAAGCATAAACCAAGCTTGAGCCCGCATAAAGTTGAACTGTATAGAATGTGCCACAGACGATCTTGCTGATCTGTCAGCTTTATGAGATCACCAACACATTAAAGTCCTTCACGATCTAATATTGTCATATCGCCCACCCCTACTTACAGTGTTTTTATTTTTACAATATGGAGTCCTACAATTAAATGGTTCAGTAAAAATCTGAGCAAATTTCCATGCAATAGTCCTCTTCAACTAAATACGTCAGAAGCCAACGATTACTTTGAATAAAATAAATCTAGGTACTATGATGGAGGTCACATCCATGCTCGGCTACAATATCTCTAGCATCTCTCACTTGCACAAGCAGCGCCCCTGTTTAACATTTGCATCCTCTTATGCATAATGAAACCCCACCAATCATTCCCAGTGATTACCATGATAACAATCTTTCAGACCAGTCCACTTGGGCAAGTTAAATGGAGGCAATTTATACAAATTGATCGCAGAATACCATTATAAAGAACAAGGCTGACTCGGACGCGTAGCCAGCTGCTGGATTTAGTTGTTATAGTATTTTTATCTCACACTTGTAGTTAGAAACAGTAGGAAATAATGGGACTACTTTCTCATGAACTTGAATAAAATGCTGTTTATTTTTCCATACACACTAATCACCCCTCAGTCTTGCTCATTTATGTGCTTTAAATGATTGAGGCGTGACCCTCTCCTCCACACACTTTCCCAGAGACAAATCCCTTGTTTGGATCGACAGAAGCTGATTTATAGTGTGAGGGGACAGAAAGCAGGGCTACCTGTTTGAGCTCATGTGTAATTAAGTTTTACAGCAGACATTATCAAAGGTGCGAGAGGAAGGAAGCGCTTAATGGCCATATCACAACTCACCTAAGTACATGCAGCAACCTGACACACACGCACTTTCTACACCTCAACTCATGTCAATACATAGCAACGACTGAATGAGAGTTGCTGGTGGCTCTCACGACACTTGCAGCCAAATGAATCCTGGCACCGTAATTACTGAGCCAGACCCAGAGCCATAAACGAGGGGCTTACTCCCAAAACTATTATGTTTGGAGGTGGGTGTCGTAAAGTACAAACAGATGCACTTAGTTAAAAGACTCATGGAACCCAACAGCAGTTTTGGGGATTTAAAATTAAAAAAAAAGTACAGTATATGCTCACACATATATGTGTGTCTATATTGTAAGTCTATACGTCTAGTGCACAACCCACCAGGAATACATAGGCAGGGGTAAACAGAAATGGCTAATCATGACAATGCAGCACAGAAACACACTTTTGGAGCGAGGGGGAAACCGACTACTCTATTAGTATGGTGAGTAGAGTGAAAATGTCTTTTATTGACCGTAGATAGTTAATAGAAGAAATGATGTCTAATTGTGTAATGACGTCCATTTGTTGCTGTTTAAATCAGAATATGTATACAAGACTCTCGCTGCTCACACATGTTAAACGGGTTATTCCAAATGTTTCAGAAACCGAAATTTGGACCTTAATCCGAATATTAACTGCATATAACCCACTGACCTGATTATACGACTGGATAGCCAATATACATACATATATATATAATATATATATATATATATATATATATATATATATATATATATATATATATATATATATATATATATATATACACATGAACAAGTGGATGTTATGTGCTGCTTTGAAGACCCCCTTTTTCTTTTATCGCTCAGTTCCTTAGACGCCAATATTAGATTTGGCAGAGGCATCTTTTGTTGAATTACAGTTATATTTAATAAAAAAAAAAATACAAGTTTCTTCCTGTACTAAACATCATTAAGAATACAATTTCTAAATGTATTTAAGGCAAGTTGTAAAATGTCTGAAGTCCTCTTGTTTATGTTTAACAAATTTAAAACACCATAAATCATGCTGTTTCTACCAAGTACTGTCAAATATTCTCCAATTTTGATACTGTAAATGTATAGAATTGTATGCTGAGAAACGTTTCTTGGGAGGAGCAATATTGCGGCTTTGCGACCTCAAAAGTTTTGGCCTATCGGCTATCCATTCATAGATCAGTGATATAAATGTAGTCATGGGTGTGGAGCTCATTCAATACAATGCTTTGAAAGTGTTAAGCATGCAGCTGTGATTATGATTTTTTTCCCCTTTTTTTGCAATGCCGAGCAGTGTAGAGTGCCAAGAATTTTATGGCTGATATGTGTATTAATAATCCCTTTTATAAAACAGGAAATGGGCCTTGCAGTCTGGCAGACTGGTAACCTGGCGCCAGCGTCGGTCCTCTTGGTACTTTGCCCAAATCAAAGCTCTCTCCCCCATCTTCAAACCACCTCTTCAAGTCATATACCAACTCTCAAGAAGTTGTAATGACTCGAGTAAACAAGTCGTGCTTTTCGTCAACCTTAACACGTGAAAGGGCTTGTTTCTAAGATTAAGGTTGTACCCATGGATTGGTCAATAACTAATTTTACATGGAAAAAATTGTCTCTCCTTGGCAATGAGTGTTTTATAGGTGGCGCCTATAATTGAAAGGGTTAGCAGGTTCCGGCAGGGAGTAAGAAAACAGATGTGCAGGTCATGTCTGACTCACATGAAACATTGCCCTGTGGGACTACAATGAGAGCCCGTTCTGATTGTGGAACCCGCGTTTATGTAGAGTCATAATTACAGGCACATGCACACACACACACTGATATAGCACAGAAGAATAATATCACCAAGCATGGTTAAGTAAGGAGTGTACATGCAAGAAGGTGTGCTTATTTTACATTTGCTAGAGCAGATATAGTATTGTGAAAAAAATTCATTGGAGTGTTGTTCACGACACTAAAGCTAGCGTTTCTCTTCTTCACTCTAATCACACTCTAATCACACGGACAATTTTATTCCCACCACAAAAAAAAAAAAAAAAAAATGTGATCTAAAACTTGAGATGCAGCCATAGTGACTCATTTATAACGGAGACATTTTTGAAAGTTTGCAGCAGAGCTCTATGTGGCTTTAAACAGTGCACAGACTTTGGCGTGTCCCCCTTGACCTTGACATAGGTAAATACCACTTCTTACTCCCCCTCTGAGATGAACAGGACCTACTCTACATTAGAGCAACACCTCTGCTAGGCTTCTTGAATTGATGCCAGCAGGACTCAAGGCCTCCACATCTGCAGCCAGCCAGCTCCACGGGCTGCCGGAGGGGGGGAAATGTATATTTTCCCTGGTAAATTTGACTGATACTAACACTGTGATTTTCTATTTAGCAAAGGAACTTGCATTGAGCCCTATATGAGCCCCCAGTGTCCAAGGCAAACACTGCTGTTGTGATTAACAGTGTGTTTATGCACACACTCACACCCATGTGCTCATGAACCAACATATAGTTAAGTGTTTGTGTATATAGTCAAAAGTCAAAGCCCCTCCTCCCAATGGTCTCAGCACCATATCAGTACACACAACTATCTCCCTCTCCCCGACTGCTGCATCAACAGTGAAATTCTTCTTTCCTCGGGATGGTGGACATTTACCTTGGCTGCTGCTTTTGTCATGGGAACCTCAACACCTTCATAAGAGCCAATCTGATATTTTTCTGCCCACCCAACCATTACACCCTCGATGGCACATTTGATTCTGAATGCCTCCTATTCTAAAATATGTAAATGTGCTTTCATTTAGCTTTATATGGATGGTCACGTACCAGTGCTCTTGTTAATCATTATTCACTCACCAATGTCATCAGGCCCATCACCCAGTGCTCTTTTAACTACCATACAGTATACAGTAATGCATTATGTGCATTGTAGTAGTGCTATTCAATGAATTAAATGTGGATGTTTGCTGTTCGCGGGCCAGGCCAGTCCCTATCAACACCGAACAGCAGAGTTCCACTGTGTAGTTTTAAGTAGTAATATCACCATTCACCACTAGATGACAGACATGGCTTAGTTGCGCTTGCACCAAAATTGTATATTGCCATATTCTACAACATGAATAGGTCAAATAATTATTTGCAGATTTTGAATGACATGCAGGGAAAACATAATTCTTAAATAATACTAAAAATGTGAGGTGTTTTAAAGTGCACAAAATGAGTTGTTGCACTTAATGTTGGATTGCTGTTCATGCACGATTTTCTTTGCACTCAGGAGAATCACAGTATGTAGTTATTTTTTAATGTTGATCTACATGTGCCCTAAAAAATTGTACTCAATTTTATTTTGGTGAGTGGTTGCACCCACACACACACACACCCACACACACACACACACACACACCCACACAAAAAAAAATCATCTGGCTTCAGATAATTTAAAAAAAAAAGCAAACTACATGGCGGCACGGTGAAAGAGTGGTTAGCACGTCCGCCTCCGAGTTCTGAGGACTCCGGTTCGAGTCCAGGCTCCGGCCTTCCTGGGTGGAGTTTGCATGTTCTTCTCGTGCCTGCGTGGGTCTTCTCCGGGTACTCCGGTCTCCTCCCACATTCCAAAGACATGCATGGGAGGTTAATTGGGTGCTCCCAAATTTTCCCTAGGTGTTCTTGTGAGTGTGGATGGTTGTTCGTCTCTGTGTGCCCTGCAATTGGCTGGCAACCAGTCCAAGGTGTCCCCCGCCTGCTGCCCAGAGCCAGCTGAGATAGACGCCAGCACCCCCAGCGACCCTTGTGAGGAATAAGCGGTCAAGAAAATGGATGGATGGATGGAAGTAAACTACATCTTCTTAAAAGTTGTTTCTGGATCCAGATGATTTTATTGTGTGCAACTACCAGGTGAACTAACTCTTTCCTTTTGAACTGACTCAGATGTATGTTCTCAACTTGGTTGCACACAATGACATTATCTGAATCCAGAAACATATTTTAAGTGGATGTATAGTTTATTTTAATAATATATCTGGAGCCAGATGATTTTATTCTGTGATTTTATTCTTTTATTTATTTAGCCAGTAGAAAAAATAAAATTGAGAACCATTTTTTTGAGTGAGCACTGAGAAATGTAGCATGAAAAATCAAATATATTTGGACCACACATTTTGCATGAATGCACACAAATATTTAGTCATACATGTGGATATGAAGTGTGTGGTCCCATGTGGCCCCCAAGTAACATTGCTGACAAATTGTGTCCCCCTCCATCATTTATGCTACCCATCCCTGGTCTACAACCATGCAAACCAGGGTTCACCAATTCTGGACCTCGAGGTCCGGAGTCCTGCAGGTTTTAGATGTGTCTGCCTACCAACACACCTGATACAAAAGATCAGGGTTGTTATCAGGTGTGCTGATGAGCTGATTATATGAATCAGGTGTGCTAGTGAGCAGAAACATGTAAAACCTGCAGGACTCCGGTCTTCGAGGACCGGAATTGGTGAACCCTAATGTAAACCATACTGCTCACGTCTACAATTTTGCTTCTCAAACAAAATACCGAGTACCCTGTGAAAGAGTTCAATCAAAGGTTTAGCAAAGTACTTTCTCTTAAGTAAACCAGAAGTATGAGTAAGTTGCTGATCAGCCATACTTTGGGGTCACTGAGGTCTTGTACTTTTTGCGGTGGGTCTGCTGAATATTACTGCAGACGTAAAGTAATTTTTTTGCGATGTTTTTATCTGTGTTGCCGTCCAAAGCAAACACCATCTGATGAAGCACATATTTACCACCTCAGCCTCTACTCGTCTTCTCTTACCCTGGCAGTAAATAAGGTCTTTGATTCTGACTGTGACTGCCAGTGCAAGCCATTAGATGGCTGCCTGGGTCTATATGGGCCCTGTGTACTCTCGAGGCCGCAAAGCAAAGGCCTCCACACAGATACAAGGCCAAATCTTGACCACTCACCACTCGTATTATGGAACACAAAATGAAAGTCACTGGGATGGTGACAGTCAGTGTGGGCACCACATTGGTGCGAGTAGTGGCGGTTGGAGGTATTAGAGTAAATAGTCTGTTCAAACAAGCGCGGGTAGACAGCACAGTGGTGGTCACTGAGGTGGTTGGAGGAAAAGAAAAACACCTCTTGATCATTTTTGAGTTCTTCTTGGCTCTCTTTGCACTTATTAATTCATTAACTCTTTGACTGCCAAAAACGTTTAATAACGTTTAGCAAAATCACGACGTATGCCGCCATAAACGTCAAATGATGTCATCTAGGTTTTGATTATTTATTTATTTTTTTAATAAATGGCCAGTGCAACGTCTAAGTGGTCAATGGCTTGTGGAATAAAAAACAGCCACAAACTATGGCCATCAGATGGCAGCATTGTGTCTCTTTTCAATGGGCTGCCAGTGTATGGAATTACAATGAAACATGAAATTGAACGTGAAGATGACGTGAATGATCAAAAACCCATTGTCACATTAAACCTAATTCATAGAGCGTCACTAAACAAAAAATACTAGTGTCAAAGTCACTTTTGTGGAGAAAATGTGTATCTTGTCACAAAAAGCTTGTTTTCTCATTTTCAATTTTCGCTCACTGTCACTCAAAGGATTTATTTTCAAATGGTGATCTAAAGAAACGGAATAAGGTAGAAACGTACTTTTTTTTTCTAATGGAAGAATGGAATGCGATATTTCAATTGGTACTCACATTGTAAATGAAGTAAAAGCACACAAAATTTTGTTTGCTTTAAAAGGTGAGTTAAAATGCTTGAAATCCGCCAGCAGGTGGCAGCAGAGTATAAGAGATCAGCCCGGGCCATGTTGCAACAAGCTGTTTTTTGGATAACGTGTGGCAGTAAGAGACTTAATCCCACCTGAAAGTGAGTAGAGTTGTTCTTACCGTCAACTGGACTGATGTAATCTGGCAAATGAGCTGCCGCCGCTGCTGCCGCCGCCGCACCGCTCTGAATCAAGAGGTCGCCATATGGGTTTCGCTGGCTGGCACTGGCCATCAGATGGTAGTATTCTGTGGGGTTGGCCCCTGGCGGTGGTGGAGGGAGCGTGAATAGGGTTCGGTCTTTTAAGTGTTCGTGGGTAACTGCCGGAGAAATGGGAAGCACATAATAAAGGTCAGGGTTGAAACCTCAATGTTAAATCGCCAGTAAAAAGAAGTAGTTCCGTCATTACAGAGGAAACATTTTTTTTGTCATACTAATTTTAATCATAAAGGAAAATTAAATTGCTCTTCTGTATTTTTTTTCATGTATTTCACCACACAAGGAACATGTTCACATACATGCAGTCAAAGGAGATGTCACAGTGATGGTCCAGCAAAAAGGTGTGCATCTTTCCTTTTTCCTTTTTCAGTTTTGACATAATTTTGTAGTTGTTGTTGAGTACATTCCATTGGGCAATACTTGCTGTCCCTGTACTCGGTCTCCGAACTCAACCCCACTAGCCTTTAGTGTTTTTGAGTTTGTTTGTTTTTTTCCTTGCCTCATCCCCAAGTGCTTGCCAGTTGGTTTCTTTATACAAATACAGTGTAGTGAAACTGTATTTGCCTTCTCAAATAATTTCTTCATATTTTAATGTTTAAGATCAACAAAAGTAATATTACATCCAGATAACCCAAGTAGACATACAATGCAGTATTTAAAATTTTTATTTATTTATTTTTTATTAATGAAACAAAACCATTCAAAGCACCTGCCTCTGAATGGAAAAATACTTTTACCCTAAACCTAGTAACTGATTGGGCCCCCTTCAGCAACAACTGCAATCAAGCATTTTCTATGAATGGCAGTGAGTCTTTCACACGTCTGCCGAAATTTTGCCTATTCTTCCTTGCTGAACTATTTTCATTTGCAGCAACACGGGATAGTTTTCAAACGTGAATGGTATTTTTAAGGTCATTTCAATTGTAAGTCTGTACTTTGACAAGACCACGCAAAACTTTATCTTGGAGTCAGCCAGTCCTGCCTCAAGCATCTCCAGTTGGTCCAAAACGCTGCTGCTCGTCTCCGAACTGGTGCTCGCAGGAGGGAGCGCAAAACCCTAATTCTGGTCTCTCTTCATTGGCTGTCATTGCAATTTAGAGTTCTTTTTAAGATTATTCAATTTGTCTTCAAATTCTAAATGGTCTTGCCCCACCATATGTCTCTGAGCTCTTTCACCCCCCTTTGTCCCATTTTTTTGAAATGGCAATTTTGAAAATGTTTGCCTCCTTAAACAATTTTGTGTTGTGTCTCAGAATCTACCTGTGTAAGTTTCCACTCATTTCACAGTGGGCACACATATGAGTGTGGGTCTTAACCTTGTTCAATGCGTCAAATGCCTTGAAATAACATCTGTTGCGAATTGATGTCTGCATTCCTTTTCTCCCATTTCCTGTCACACCCCACTGGTGATAAGTTTCTGGACAGGGATGTGGGCTTTGGTGGATTAATATTGTTGCTGGTTGAACGCCACTGGATTTGGGGTTGGGATCACCACAAAGGGGATACTAAACCAAATACATAAGATTCAAGATTAACTAGAAATTTTAATCAATTTGCACTTTTTTTTCTATAATAGGTCTGTGCAGCGCATAAGCTGTCTGTGCACCAGCCTCTAACAGTAGTAATCTAATTATACAGTGTGACTCTTGGCTTTGGATTGTTTGTGTATGACTCTATCAACAAACACAGCAGAATGAGAATTTGAATGAATGGAAGCAGGCAGCTACAGTACTGCAATGCATCCCTTGTTGAATTGTTGGAAACATCAATAATAATTTAAAACAAAGTTTCACTTTTTTTTCAACCTGTTTTTATATTGACTCTAAGCTTGTCAGCATGAAAACGTTTGTCCAGGCTATCGATGAATTACAATAAGCCACAGTTTACATCTGTGGTTTCCTTGGCTCTGCAAAAATAATAAACACAAACGTGGGAATGTTTTCTTGGAAAGCAAAAAACAAAACAAAACAAAACAAATAACAAAAAAAACAAAACACTTTTACCAGTATTAAATGCATGTACGCTGTTTTATTGATCATCAAGTAGGTAAAATGTGTTGGCAATTGTAATAAATGCATATTTACTGTCATTATTAATATTAGTTTGTACAAAGCGTGCTGATATTATGGGTATATTATTACATTTGGGTCTTATTTTGCATTTTGTAATTGTGGTTGCTTAACTCATTCACTGCCTTGGACAAGTATACTTGTCAATTGTATTTTTTAGAGCGGTGCTAAATGGGGGCGAATCTGAGCATGCGGCACTGTAAATATCAAACTTGGAAACAACTTTACTGACGCCCAACCACCGGTAGATGACATCATTGCCCCATTTTATACGAAATAAACACAGTTTCAGAGTCCATGGGAGAAACGGCTGTATTTTGGCAAACCTACATTTTTCTACTGTAAATTATAAAATAATGGGACGGGGCAAAAAGTAGGGAGTCTATTCTGTTATTTGGTAGATTCGGTTTATATATAATTATTGAATGTAATATCACGTGAGTATTGACAATTTTAAAATTTTCCAAAATGACTGGCAGTGAATGCTACGTCTGATTTAAGCTGTGAAAATGCATGATAGGGTTGGATAAAAAAAAAAAAAAAAAAAAAAAGTTTGTGTGAGTGAAAAACTTTAAAAATAAATAATGTAAATTAAATTTAAGCAAGGGCAGTGGTGAGTGGTTAGCACGACCGCCTCCCAGTACTGAGGGCTCGCGTTCGAGTCCAGGCTCCGGCGTTCTTGGGTGGAGTTTGCATGTTCTCCCTGTGCCTGTGTGGGTCTTCTCCGGGTACTCCAGTCCCCCCCCATATTCCAAGGACATGCCTGGCAGGTTAATTGGGCGCTCTGAATTTTCCCTAGGTGTGCTTGTGTGCGTGGGTGGTTGTTTGTCTCTGTGCGCCCTATGATTGGCTGGCAACCAGTTCAGGGTGTGCCCCGCCTACTGCCCAGAGCCAGCTGAGATAGGCGCCAGCACCCCCCGCGACCCTTGTGAGGAATAAGCGGTCAAGAAAATGGATGGATGGATGGATGGATGGATGAATGGATGGAAATTTAAGTAAAATTCCTTTTGTGCATTTTGTATTTTTGTTTCATTCATACATTGCATTGGTAGGTCTCACCATCGGCAGGGCTCAGTCCTCGTGCCGCAGAGATCATGGAGAGGGTGGGGCTGCCATGTACTGAGCGAAGGTACTGCTCCATGTGGGGGCTGACGTAGGGATGTGGAGGGCTGAATGGAGACTCACCCGGCCCAGTCGGTGCATGAGGTGATAGACGAATCAAGGAGATGTCTGAGATTACTGGACTGCCAGTTAGTCCCGGACCTCTGTGGTGATAGGAAACACACAGGCCGTAAGTCACCATTTTCAAAGCTTTTTCCCAGCCCTCTGTCAGTGGCAGGCCATGAATCTGCGCATTTTCGATATTTGTGGATCAGCCCGGTCACTGGTGAACAGCGGGGGTCCACTACAGTATACAACAAAATCAAACATCACTAGTCAACACAAATATTTCCGCCGAGAACGTTTAAATGCTTTTCGGACATTTTGATGCCTCTGAATCAAAAAATGACAATGGAACAAAGAATTAGCCCCAATCATCCACATCGCTAGTGCACCAATTTACTGGCAGCGCAGACTGCAAAGTGAAAGTGGCTAATAGGAAAATAACAATTTCAGATAAACTGTTGACAAAGTGAGACAAAGTGATAAGATGTGGTATCAAGGGAAATGAATTCATGTGTTGCGCTCAGACTGATCTTTGGTACAATGACAGGCAAACTATAGTGACATTGAAGTATTTGTGTCTGTGTCTGCTTACATGCTGTGCTTTCACCAGTTCCTTAAGCTAATACAAAGTAATCCTTTTTGTTCACCTTCTCTTATTGGGCCCTGGGGGTGCAGACAAGTCAAGACTAAAACCTTTCATCTGTGTGTCAGGAAGTTGTTTGGTTTGGCAAAACACATCAGGAATTACAATGTGGATGATAAAATCCGTCAGAAGTTGCCTCTAACTACCTTCAGCAGAACAAAAATCCTTGCTGGAATTGTAAGATAGCTCTTGTGATGTCTAGAGGGTAAGCGGATGCTCTGCAGCTAAAAAAGAAATACGTAGGTGTAGTTTAATATTTCTTCTGCCGAGGGGTAAAACACAAGTGAGTGCCTGGCCGCTGGCAACACGTGTCGACATACTGTCATGTTCTTTAGCACTGATAAGCAGCCTGTTGCTCCTCTGTGTGTGGTAACAACACCTGGTAGCCTGAAAAGGCTCAATAGAGAGGAATTATGGGTATGAAGATCAGCATATTATACTCAGAATGAACTTGAGGTTGTAAAGCAGTTATGCCAATTTCAGACCCTGGGAGTATCTATGGTGTATTACCAAGAGGATAATGAAGGCTACCAGACCCATAAGCAATGAATAGCTGACAAGCATCAAGGAAATCTGGGCTTCCATAAATCCCAGGCAATGCCACAGCTTGATTGCACCAATGCCACGGCGCATCAAGGCATTATTGATAAGGCAAGGCAAGGCAATTCCCAACCAAGTTTGGAAGATTGACATATTGTTCTGAAAACACTATATTTTGACTATATTTTCTGCAAAAACTGAGAAGTATATAATGATATTTTCACACTATTCTATTTTTTGGGGTTTCATGAGCTGCAAGCCCAAATGAATAAAATTAATACATGGAATTGTTTAAATTGTGGGCTTTGAAACTATCTTTCTATCCATCTATACACCTATTCTCTCTCTCTCTCTCTCTCTATTTATATATCCATTTTCTTAATCGCTTACTAATCACAAGGGTGCTGGAGCCTATCCCAGCGAGCTTTGGGCAGTAGGCGGGGTACACCATCCACACTCACAAACATATAATGTATAGAATGCTGCTGATCCAGCTTGTAGATATGGACTGTGGTGGTGCATGGTACATCCCTCCACTCATCACTTTCTCATTGAGTCATCCCCGTAATCAGCAAAACACTCCCTACTTCAGGCTGGGTCAACCAACCTAGAGCTTTGGCTCTTGTTCCATTTCCAGTAAGCGTCTGCAGACTGCCGGCCTTGTCTGAGTGCCAACTTTCTGCCATCAGGCCCACTCTTCACCTACAAACAACTATAAAGAGCCTTCTGTCTTGAATGAGAGGCTAGAAGTGAGAAGAAACATTCACCACATATACTGTACAAAAACACACTTCCTTTGGTCCAAATCAAAGCTGCATACAGAAAGTTTGACACTGCGTCCTCAGACTACAGCTTGGTCGTTCCAATCAAGGTCTTGCAAAAGTGGAACTAGCACTTTTAAAATGTAATTTTTTTTAACTACTTTAATTGACTTGTATTTTACACAAGGTATTAAAAAGCTATTTATGATAAATATATTTTCTATGAACGATACCGTTCAATGACATGGACAAGGAAAGCATTAATGATACCAAGATGAGTAAGCGACAATGTACAGATGGGTATCACTGAAAAAAAAAACCCAAAAAAACGGCTTTCTGCTTCCTGTCTGTGATGTGAGTCACTTGATGCACTGCATACCTGAGAAGCAACCACCTAGAGCTTTTCTAGTCTCTACCTACATTTTTTGTTGTACTTTTACCTTAGTTTTTATTTTATTTTTGAGACGACAGTGTTTTGACTTTTTTTTGTATCCCAAATGTTATTTAAACAAATGCATAATTCTATATAGGAAATACAACACTATGTACAGGACTAACAGGTCTTCCCAGTGTTTATGACATTATATTCAAATTGCTTTGTCTTACTTCATTGTGCAAATCTGCCTCTTGCAGAAAAATAGAAAACCACCCAAATGAAGAACCATATATATCGCCCAAAAGTTAAACCCAATGTAAAATTGGTAAGTGATGGAAAGACCAATGAAAAGACGACACTTGTTTGATATTGTAAAGCTATGTTTATCATTTGTTTCTTGGCTGATAGCAAGCTCACATGTTTGGTGCACACAAACGTGTAAATCACTCATCGGACAAAAAGCGGGTATGAGATCTTGATAATAAGGTGACATTTACAACTGCCTGTCAAAAGGTTTCAAATAATAGTCTTGCTTGGTAAGAGCCATTATTGAAGCCTTTCTGACAAGATGTTACTTGAAGTCTGTGTAAATTCCAAAGGCGTCAATCCTAGAGGTATAATGGTAGGACGTGTAAGAACCTCAGAGCCCTTAGAGAGAAATTGTCTCTTCAGCAGCTGCCATTTATAGAAACCGCCACCATACCTCAACACAATGGGTGGCTGCTCACTCAGGAAAGAAAAAAAATAGTACTTAAGAATGGACATACTTTTGTCTATCATTTAAAAATCTAAATTGTTTGTTTGTACTGCAAAGGATGGGAGGAAATGTGAGAGTAATCCTGTTTGTTATTGCATGACATGCTTTGAAGATGTAACTAGCAACTAGTAACTACTATTTTTCTCTGACATCTGTAAAATCCCATGTTCACTTGTTCCATTGTTAAAACTAAAAAGGTAATTTGGACATGGCACAGCTTGTTCAGCTCATAGTTCACGCATACCAGTGCTCATGATGAGGGAACGATTGCATCATTACACCTTAGTAAGGAAAAAAAGTGATTTAAAGAAATAAAGTGAACAGAGGACAATTTTGATAATTTTGCCAAGAGCTTATCGCATACCCACTTCTAAATTCTTAATTTTGCGTATACCCACTTCTGTATCCTCCTGGATGCGCAGGTTTTGCGCACCATTCACCCATGACCACTGATCTGTAGATATTACTGGATCGGCTCTGCCAGAGCTCGGGCTCGGCTATCCAGATCAGTGGCCAGATCAGTGGCCATGACCCACTCTCCGCTGCCTCTAACTGGCTGGTCTGGACTCGCTGTCTTATTGGTTAATTAAAAGGCATGAGGACTGACCCCGGGTTTTCACCGGATGCGGTTGCGGTGCGGTTGCGGTGCGGTGCGTCTTGACTGCGTGCTCCGGACGGGTCAATTTTTTTGTCAATCCACACCGGCTCCGCACAGCTGCGGTCCGGCAGCTCCGTCGCCGCCCACTTCCCAATGTGTCTCGCGGGACCGCGCGCGCGCGATCATGTGGCATTTCACAACGACAAACATACAAAAAGTCTGCTCAACAGAGAAGCAGAAAGATATGAGATTCCATGCAGCATCCTTTTTTTGGTTGTCCTTGTAAAGTATATTAATAACGAGAGTCGGGTCAGTGCGGGTCCACTCTTTATTTCTGTCTTCCGCGTCCGGCTGCCGCTCAGTACGGCAAGCGAGACGGGCACAACAAGCAATCGCGAACATCAAACTCACAATACATTACAGTCCTTATAAAAAGGATGTGCCGTGTCATATATTATTTTGTGGTTTTCCACCTCCAATATAAACCTCTCCTCGTCCATGTTCGCTGGTGTCTAAACCGTGAATGAGCACATGGCCCGGCGACGCCCACGTCACGTTTTGCTGAAAAACTTGCGAAATAGGAGCTGGCAAGTGTTTTATTCTGAAAGGTAACCGGAAATTTATTTTGAAACTGCCTCGGTCTTCCTGTCCCGCTCGATGTGTTTTGTGCTAGCTTGCCATTTGCCGGAGGCCTACCGCTGCGGCGTCCGGCAAAAATAGAAAATAGGTCTATCCTTGCGGAAGGCTTGCGGCACGCCGCAGGCCTTCCGCAGTCGACACGCAACGCACCCGCAAGCGGTGTAAACTGCACCATTCGAATGAATGGAATCTAATTGCTTGCGTCGCCGGACCGCACCGCAACCGCACCGCAACCGCATCCGGTGAAAACCCGGGGTGACGCGACAATCAGAGAATAAGTAGGGCGGGACATGATGAGGACTTTGTTGCTAACACGTGGGTGCCAATGCCTCTCTAGTTGATTGACAGGTCGCGCCGTCTCCTGCGAGATGATCGTAAGGTGAGCGAGGCAGAAATAAATAAACGTCTTTCCAGTGAGTGACTGCATATAGGCTATTCAAACATACTCTACATACGTTGAAAACATTCACAGGTAAGTTTTAAATTTGTTTCCAACTAAATCATTGTTTTAAACTACTGGCAATTATTGTACAGGAGGATTTTGTACCCAGTATATTGTTTTTAAACTGTCCCTTTCGGCTAGGCTAATGTTATAAATTGTAACATTATCCTAACGTTAGCAACTTAGCCCTAAACTAGCTAGATCAGGATCATGTAGGGCAAGTGGTTCTCAACCTTTTTTCAGTGATGTATTAAGTATGATAATATTTTTTTCCAGACTAGTACCCCCAACTACGCGATAAATCGATTTTGCACCGTAACCGTCTTTTCTGGTTAAAACAATTTTAAAAACATTAAAAATCGGTACATTCGATTTTCAACGTTGCACCATTTTTGGTTTATCTAAGCCACCGTAGTTTCTTCTGCATTTCCACTTCCTCCCACGAGTGCACAGTCTTAAACAACAATAACAACCATGGTCACAGACGATTCTGCTAGGTTTGCCCAGGCAAGTGAACATAATTATCCCTCAGAATACGAACCCGACTGGAAAAAACAAGTTTTTTGTTTTTGTTTTTATTCGCCAAATCACCGTAACTCCTGAACCGTTCGGACGAGCAATTTAATTCCAACGGCTTCTGAAAGCAGAAAAGCGGAGTTTTACGTCAATACCAAATACATCACGGCAGCTGGCAGATTGCCATGTATGGATATACTATAATAATAGTATCTTAAAGCCCTAGTGTGTAGCTCACGACCGCCATCTATCGGTCAAACAAGATAATGCAATGATTTTAAGCACACGAACTACGGCGTCCCAGAGAGACCCTACTTCAACAGCCTACCACCAATTTCACCGGAACAGAACGCAAACAACTTCTGGTATTCCCTCGAGTGATGACGTAAGTGAATTGCATTTGTTAGACATACTGTACAGATCCCTAATAATTGTGATTTAGTCATTTAATTTCAGAATTAATATTTTTGTCGGCATTGTTTGGAAATACTGTACGTCAGCTAATGATAATGGCTATCTATGTTCATATTTGTTAGTGTAACTAAACCATGCAACAGAGAACACACAGTTATGTTATACGTTTTATAGACATGTGGACCATCTCAAAGGGGGCGAGAGAGACGACGAGGAAGAGAACGCGGTGCCTCGTAACGTACAATTATGTCATCATGGAAAAATAATTCCATTCGAGCATGCATGTGAATGGCTCAAAACATACCTTTGCTTGGAATATGTGGTATTTAGATTACATAGTTTGCTGATATGTTTAGTATATCGTGCAAAAATAATGGTGTTAACTGAACGACACATCTGCAACTCAGACTCGTAACCCCCCCGTGTCTTGTTGCTACTAACCACTCAGAAAAGTGCTGCTTACAAAAACATTTGAAACCCTTTACTCAGATATCGATTTGTCACCATGTTGAACAATTTTACCTAATAAATATCACTAAGCAACTTAATTAGTTTTGATTGAAGATACAACAGCTTCCTTGTACTTCGATGTGCAGGAATTTACATGGCTTTCACAAATAGTCTTGCTCATATAATAATGTACTTCATTGGCTCAGTGACTTTCAGTTCATTGTTTGGTACCTCATCTGACATACAATTGTTACCTTCTTGCAGAGACTCGTACAGGAAATGACCATGGAGGAACATGAAGATATCCAAGTCCAGCTGATAGACTGACACCAAGAAATACTTTTTGACACATCAGCACCACCATGATTTCCTGTACCTGGATCCCACATCAGCACCACCATGATTTCCTGTACCTGGATCCCACATCAGCACCACCATGATTTCCTGTACCTGGATCCCAGACTGCAGCACCTTGGTGGACTTGTAGCAAATAAGTGACACTTTCCCAGATCCTTGAGGACAATACAAAGGTTTTTTACCTGGCATATAATTAGTCCATGTCTGACACTTGTTGTTGTAGTTTGTATAACTTGTATATTGTTGTTGTGTGTTAATTTGTACATTTTGAATAACTAAAAAAATACTATTTCCTTTGGCGTCAACATGCAGTGTTCATTCGACACCTAACCTAACACTATTATGACCAGAAATGTAAAACATCAAAAGCCTGGAGAATTATTATAAATGCTTGCAATGACAAGGAATTCTTCATTGGCCAATGAATGTAAGGTACAGTACATGAAAATGAATGAATAAAATAAAGTAAAATAAAAGTCTACATGAAATGAACATATTAACTAAAAAAAAAAAAAAATGCTGTTAGAATATAATGAGCTACATGAATTGCAGTTGTTCCAGAATTTTACCAATACGCTGTGCATTTCAAAATATGGAAAATAGACATACAGGTTTGGGCCAAAAGTAGTGTTACAGAGCAGGTATGTGTTGTACACAGCTAAAATATCTGATTAACTCAATACCATGATGGTTTTTTTTGTGTGTGTGTGTGTGTGCTGACATTGCCCCCCATTAACATTGCAACATTCCTCAAACTCTCCCGAACACAGTATGATCTGTAACACTACTTTTCGCCTACTCTATGATGTTATTGGGGCATAATTAAGGAAGGCTTGTCCATTGATTGTGTGAACAGACTGCAGTAAAAATGAAGTCACTTCAATGTTTGCTGGTTTTATTAAGTTTGACATGCTCCTTGACTGCACAAGTACATGTTATGGAGTGAGGGCATGTTCCCACCAACGATGATATCATATTCTTCAAAGGCTTGCTGAGGAAAGTGAGGGAGGAGTCACTCCATGGCTTCAGACACCTGGTCAGCAGGTCCTGTGTAAAACAAGTGGTGCTTGTACATGTGACCATTCCGTATTGCTTCACACAAAAAGTTCATGTAGTGTGCAATGCCGTCCATATGTAAATGACATACCAAGACGTCGGCTGACTTCAGTTTGTTGCAGCTCAGATATGGTAGGTGGAGATACTGGTGGTACAACACCGAAGCCTTCTGGGGTCCTCCATTCAAGTGTCCTCATTCGGGGCATTCCAATATGGCTGCTGACTCTCCCCTTGATATTTTTTTTTCTTGCAGGTCGGTGATGTATTTAAACGGTGCATGAATGCTTGTATACATCAGAATATGGTTCTGGAACCCCTCAAGTTTGGCTGTTGATCTAGTGTGACACAAACAAAAACACAATTATAAAATAAAATAGAATAATTGATGATACTACTATATGTCACCAACTTTCCAACAAAGCCCCCAAAATAGAGGTAAGTTTAGTTTTTGGGCCCAAAACATTGTATTAGCTAGATAAAAGTAACTTGACTGCATACTGCATAGAATATGCAAAGGCTGCTTGCTTGTCGAATTTCCGTGGAAAACGTGGCAGCCTGTAAATTCTTGTGCACCCAATTACACAATGGACCAGTACACACTTGAGTGAGAGAGTTCAGACTCTAGCAGTGCTTACGGTACAGCCAGCATTTAAGTCCAGAAAGTTATTCCCTGCCGAAAATTAATTTCGAGAACCCTATTTTCACCAACCACAACGAAAATAATTTTCAACTCCTCCACTAATACAGTATGCTTTAGATTCTCTATTGAAGTTATGGGCAAATATACCTCCGAAATCACAGTTACATTACATTACACAATAACTTGCGCATTTACTCTAAATATAACGTGCCAGCGGGAATCTTTTTTTTTTTTCAAAGCAAGTAGCTACATAACGAAATCGTTCGAGTGGTGCGGAGTTGCTAATCAACAGATACAGTGATCGTAAAACAAAGGTACGAACATCGTATTAATTAGTACGGAGTATACTTTTTCTCTCGCTCTCAAAACGTAAACACAAATGTACTCTTACTTACCGGTCAAGTAGAAAGCAGTCGAAGGCACCGGCACGTCCCAAACCTAGTCTGTTCCTCATTTCTCTCCATCTGGCAAATGCGGCTACAATATAAACTCTTGTTTTGTCGCGCTGAAATAAAATAAATTCCCAAAGTAAGTGTGATGCTTGATAATGCTCTCTTCGGGGACCGGAAACTCTTCTTCTTCGTGGACATGCGGTCGCCATACAAACCGGAAGTGCGTTCCAAAAACGCGTTAAGAAATGGAGCGCTGAAATTTGTCTTTGACGGCACCCGTAGCAGAAAGATGGCGGCGAAACATGGCAGACACTAGCAGGCGAGGCGCGGACATGTAAGATAATTTGCGATTTCTAGACTAACCGTTATATTTTAAAAAAGTACGTTTATGCGATACAACATATCTTTTTACATACTACTAACACAAACAATAGTTTTTTTTTTCCGAATGATTTATTATTTCACCACTAGATGCCACTGTATAATACTGAGTGTACCTTTAAAGGGTTTTAATAAATCGGGCAAAAGTATATCTGTAGTGTGGAAATGGCATGGTTTCAAAAACGAGACGGACTTGTGTTCCTCTCAAGAACCTTGAAGCCTGCATACCTAAACTTGTCTAAAGGCTGTCTGGCTGACCGGCAGACTGACTTGCTGACTGACAGGACGTGTTAGAGATTGACTTGACTAATTGTAGGTTATTCATTTAACAAAAGTTAACGGTTTGCAACTTTGCACTTTATTTATTCATTTGTGTTTTATGAAGAACAGAGAGACCTGTCGTCACTTGTAAAGATGAGTGCTGATCATGCCAAAGGATCATTCTGTTTGCACTAATCATGGATTTATGTTTAAGTAAGACCAGAAAGAAATGTGACTGTAGGCTGCCTACCTACCTCACCTTACTTAACTATGTTTCAAATGGTAGATGCACTTTCTTCTTACATTATTTGTTTAAATAAGAACATAGCTGAAGTCTGTTGTATAAGTAAAATGCTCTTAAATCCCAAGGGATTTCTGTGTGTTAACAGAGTTAAATTCACTGGCACTTTGAGTTCAAAGAAAAACTAATTAAGTTTAAATAATATTTAAAAAAAAAATTGTAATCATTTTTATTTGACAAAGAAATCGTATTCGTTATCGGAAAATCGGGTTTGAGAAAAAATAATCAGGATTTTCTTGTTAGGCAAAATGGAACAGCCCTACCCCCAAGCAGCGCAAAGCATTTTGGATGAACAAAACAAAACATAACAGTGTTGTGCCATCATGTGTCTGGTTTTAATTTGGAATCTGGTTTTAACTTTGACCACAGTCCCACTAACCTGGCAATAGCCAAATGGATATGCGCTTCACTCAAGTGAGTTCTCTGCGATATCCATCTGGTAACTCTCCACGGTAATTTGCTTGGGAAAGGCAGGACATTCTATACAATAATTCAACCTGATTGGACGATGCGGTATTCTGTTTGTTTTAACCAATCACGGCCACCGGTGAAAATTTCGTCTTCGTTCTTGCCAAAGGGAAGAAAAGCACGAACATCTTACCAGCTAGAAATGCACGAAGCGCCTCTCGCTGTTCAACATTCAACAAGGAAACGGTGAGTAATTCTGCAAGAACAGAATTAATTGCAGCGTCCATTCGTCCATGTTAGGTTTGTTTGTTAGCCCCGGTGTTAGCGCTGGCTTCCTGGTTTCGTCACAGTTGCATATCCCACCCCCAAACACAATGTCACTCTGTGATTGGTCCGTACCACCAGTGGTTCGGATTGGCGGAAATCAACGGGAGCGGTACAAGATGTATTCTTTGGCGTTTGTGAACTCACAAATACTGCGAGAATTCATCTTGCTAGAGCAGGGGTCGGGAACCTTTTTGGCTGAGAGAGCCATGAACACCACATGTTCCATCCATCCATCCATCCATCCATCCATCCATTTTCTTGACCGCTTATTCCTCACAAGGGTCGCGGGGGCTGCTGGCGCCTATCTCAGCTGGCTCTGGGCAGTAGGCGGGGGACACCCTGGACTGGTTGCCAACCAATCGCAGGGCACACAGAGACGAACAACCATCCACACTCACACCTAGGGACAATTCGGAGCGCCCAATTAACCTGCCATGCATGTCTTTGGAATGTGGGAGGAGACCGGAGTACCCGGAGAATACCCACGCGGGCACGGGGAGAACATGCAAACTCCACCCAGGAAGGTCCGAGCCTGGACTCGAACCGGAGACCTCAGAACTGGGAAGCGGACGTGCTAACCACTCGACTACCGTGCCGCCCACACCACATGTTTTTAAATGTTATTCCGTGAGAGCCATACAATATGTTTAAAACTAAAAGTACAAGTAATGTGTGCATTTTATGTAATTTCAACACTTTTAAAGTACAATAAGTCTGAATTATTTTGCTGAGTATTTCTTACCATTAATGCGACTTCTGGTGATGCATGGTTTTGCTGATGGCTTTGTAGTCTGGTTGATACTTGGTGAGGTTAAGCTTCATGCAGGCGTTGAGACTTTCATCCGTTTTTTTTTTCCAAAACAAGTAATTCAGTTAACTTTAAATAAAAGCAGAGACTGGAAAAAAAAAAAAAAAAAAAAAAAAAAAAAGTTTGTTGTATGTATGCTACTTTTTAAATAGATTTTAAAATCCCATGTGCCCCCTGATGTTTTTTTTTTGTTGTTGTTGTTTTTTTTTGTTTGTTTGTTAATGACAACCTATATGCATACCTACCCAAGGTCATTTTTGTATAAACGTGGGTTGCCCTGGCAACAGAAATCATTTCCAAAGCAATTATTTCCCATTTCCATACCCGGAAGTGCCCGGCCTTCATGTTTGTGAAGTCACTATCAACAAGAAAGCGATGAGAACTATTGGCTTTTTTCTCTCTTTTTTTTTCCCCCCCAATGTTTTTATATACCAATGGACTCTATGCACAAATAGCCGTGACGTATTTCCGAGAAAATTTATGAGCTTTTCCGGTAGGGGCGATTGCCATTTGTTTTCCTTCAGAGAACCTCACCAGTTGTCAGCGTTTTGGAGTATATTTTCATCATTTTTTTTCTTATGATTGTGGTTGCGTGCATTTGTCAAGGCATCGAAGAAGAGGCGAGACGACAGTGCATCGAGCAATCACTGCTGTGTGCGCAGATAGACAGATTTAACTCTGCCTTGTTTTCTCCCCTCTTATGCTAACCACTGGAGACACTTTGTGTTAACTTGTTAACATCGGCAGGGATAACTACTCGATCGCACAAGGGCGCCATTTGTTAACAGTAGAACCAGAGATGTATTTTGGAAGTTAAACTTTGTTCATGTGCCTGTATGTATATTCCCATGCTGCCATTTTATTGTATTAAAAACATGAAAAATTTATGAGTCATTATTCTTTACCTCTGACAACGCTGTCGGATTTCCATAGTAAGCACGTTTCAGCATGTCACCATGGGCTAACAGGAAAAAAATAAACAGCAAGGAAAGGCATTACATCTGATTCAAAATATTGACGACGTCGGTGAAGAGACGTGGCGAAGAGGCTACAGACCAGAGAGGGTTGGTAGGTTTATTGAACATATTAACACATTACAAAATATAAGTTGAAGTTAAAATAAAAAAAAATTGAAGAAAGAATATAATTCATTTATGTCATAAATTCCATGTTCAAAAGGAGTAGGAAGAAGAGCAATAATTGATATAGTCCTACTCCCTATTCTATCATGTTAATGTACTAATAAACTATTCTTATCTAAAAACGTATCATTAAAATAAAAAAAGAAAAAGAAATAAATAGAAATGGAACAATAAAAATCTTAGATCTCATGAACAGTTAGCCTCACCTCACCTATACACCGTCTGACTGGAGAGGGGGGCGTAGGATATTTTGTGGACCCGTAGAGGAGCTACAATACGGAATTTACATAAAAAAAAAAAAAAGCTTTCCTTGCTACTCAAATGGCTTGTAATTCCGTGTAGTAATCATTTTTAAGCAATTACGTCATTGCCAGAGCTTAAGCCGTCAAAATTCCGATTCTGGGAGATATAATTAGTAGTTTTAAAATTCTGATAGACATTGTGTTATTGAAAGGAGCAATGACACTGTTCTTTTTGAGTGGGCTAAGGATTTAGGATTGGAGTTTTCCATCACTTTAACAGTACGTTCCGCTGAAGTCTCCATGCACCTTAAGGGCGGGTGCGCTCGTCCGGCGAATGCGGGCGGAAGTGAATTGTGCATATAGTCCATCCCCCTTGGCTTTCAATAACATGTTTGTGCAGTGTTCACAATGGGGTATATGCCACGGAAGGGGCGGGACTTCCGACTTCTGCGATTTTGCACTTCAGTTTGGTTCCGGTCCGGGTTGCGACCGCGCAACCGAGGGGCACAAAGTCGGAAGCACAAGTGTTTTGACGCAGCCCACACGTCGCAAACCAAACCGGAACCAAAGCTGATGTGCAAAAACAGTCCTGCCTCTTCCTTGGCATATACCCCATTCATTTGTGTAGTGTTTAGAATTGTTCAATAAAGTTATATGAAAAAAAAGGATGGAGGTCTGAAATTTTGACCACTAGTGGTGGAAGTCATTTCCTGTTTTATTTTGAAGTCTCACTCTCCTCTCGTTTCAGGTGACTTT
Organism: Festucalex cinctus; assembly: GCF_051991245.1. Classification (NCBI taxonomy): domain Eukaryota; kingdom Metazoa; phylum Chordata; class Actinopteri; order Syngnathiformes; family Syngnathidae; genus Festucalex; species Festucalex cinctus. Next base: position 6,459,743 of record NC_135421.1, on the reverse strand, counting down.
CCCTTTCTTGTGTGTTGTCGGTTACTGCCCCTAATCCCTGATTGTGTCCACCTGTGCCTCGTTACCCTCATGTGTTAAATCGTCTGTGTCTCTCGTGTCTTGTGCCGATGTGTTACCTTTGTGTCAATAGAAGTGTTACCACATCTTTGCTAGCGCATGCTTCTGCCCTGCTGTGTGTGTGTTTTGGTCCCCCCCCCTCCCTTTTTTTTTCACGTCCCTTATTGGAGCACCTTATGTTGTCTCTCTCTGTTAGTGCCCTTTTCTCCTCTCTTTTTCAGAGATGATTTTTTTTTTTTTTTGCAAATCAACTCTAGCCATAGTTTGACATTTCCTATTCAGCATCTTATTCCTCCGTCCTTGGCCTTGTGTCACATCCACAGTTATTATTATTATTCTCTTTCTCAGGGAGGATTCTTCTGACACTAGAAACTATTTCTAGTCCACTTAAAGAATTTACGTCTTCGGACTGTTTCAACAACAAATTCCTGGCAATAAATTATAGGAGCAGCAAAATTAGAGCTGTAGACTATATGTACCGTAAACAATTAGTTAGACAATTAGTAGACAGTTAGTTGGGCTTGGATCCAACATGCACTACTAAGACATGTTCGGATAACTTTTCATGTTAACCAATCCAAAACAATGAGATGGGAAAATGCACCAGCCAAATTTCTCATCGACAAACTCTATTTAATTCAGTGTGGTGCGACTGGCCTTGCGTACACTGATTGCCTGGTGCGAGGGACCACATTTGTTTGTGTACTAGGTCGGGTTAGGCCACAGACCTTCTACACAGAAACCTTGGCCATATTTCAGGTTTTCAGCATGTAATTCGCCCAATGACTGCTTACCAAAATGCTGAAACGTCAACTTTGGAATGAACAGGAGATCCTTTTTTTCTCATCTACTGCAACACTGTTGAGGTTCTGGGAAGAGAGGGCTGGTGTTTGTATGGTGACTACCTGATCAAACATGGTGGTGTGGCGGTTGCAAGCTTTCTCGGCGTGTGGGTTTACACTAAAGATGCCCGAATAAATGATAGATTGGTAGGTAAATAAATAAATACATAAATAAATAAATGCAGATACTGTTTTTTCAATGGGGTAAATGTGGAAACCCCCCCAAAACCAACGAAAACGATTGAAAAACATTTTTTTTAGCTGCAAATATGTGAATCTGTGGGTGCCAAACCGCGACCATGTGAGTTGACTGTATAGCGCAAACCAGTTTAACGATCACACACTCGACCTTGCTCTACTCTAACCTATGACTTTAAATTTGAAAACAATCCCATGATTCGCACAAAATCCACTCCTATCTGCCGACCTCCTAATCACGATATCCTGCTAGTTGATTACACACTGGCAGGCACAATGTTGTCTACTTGAAGCTTATCAGATTCTAACTTTGCTATTCCATTTTCAACTCTGCCCCCCTGTGCATGTGACCTCAGGCAACTTTTTTTTTTGCCACGCTAGAATAATGCATAACTGGACATACGCTACAGTAGGTGGCAATGCAATGAGTATTAGCTCCTCTGCTGAGATGTACTTAAAACAGTTTTATATAGACAAATGATGAATATTATGATATTAACGAATTCGCCGTTTTACTGGATTTTGATTGATTTTGCAAGGCCCACAGAATATTGTGTTCTATTGCAATAAATACATAGAACCTACCAAAAGAAAGAGTTAAGTCTCTTCTTTCATCAGGAAAAAAAAAATATTTCTATCCGTTTCTATTTTGCAGCAATTAGCATTAGAATACAGCTAAGTTTCATCATGATTCACAAATCTGTTTAGAACTGTAGGAAAATCAGCTTGTTTGCAACATGGCCCTGGTTGAGCTCTTATACTCTGCTGCCACCTGCTGGCCGTTTTTGTAATAACTACCATTGCTTCCAAAATTCTCTTCAGTTCAGAGGCTGCATCAAAGCCTTCTGTATGCTCTAGCATTAAAACAAACAAACAAACAAACAAACAATATATAAATTTGTCTTTGGGAGCATGGTAATATTTAACTCATTCACTGCCAATGACGACTATAGACGTCAAAAATTAAATTAAATAAAATTAAATAAAAATTTTAATTAAAAAAAAGAAATTTCAATTTAGTTTTAATTATAGTCTTCTGACTAAATATAATTAAAGCCTTAGTCATAACTTAGTCACCTGATTGTATTTGAGTTTTAATCCAACTTTAGTCAAAAAAAATAAAGAGCAATTTTAGTCGACTAAATTGACTTCTGGAGGTCGAGACCCAGTTTGTGGTCTCAGTAAGACCAAGACCAATCACTATGCACGATGGTAGCACTTAGTAATGAAATTGTTGTCATTGTTGTTATTAATAACAATTGGGATTAATAACTCTGAATGAAAACAATGTATAACTAAAACTAAATTCAAATTTCTTGTCAAAATTTGCACTGGCTGTTTGCTTGGATTTTTGACGTCTATAGTCGTCATTGGCAGTGAATGAGTTAATATAGAACGTATTTATATGTTTTGGGGAGCAAATGAGTTAATCACCGCAGTATAGGGGTGGGCGATATGGTAAAAATTTCATATCACGATTCTTTAAAAATAAAATCACGATCTCGATTTTATCACGATTCTTTTTTTTACATATATTGTTAGACTAATCTTCACATTTCTGAACATTTTTGTAAAATTTAAAACATTTAAAATTTATATAAAACCCTAAAAGAGAAAAATAAACAGCCATCTTAAGCCAACTAAGCTTTCTGAGCAGCTTGGAATTGAAAATTTTCTTTTTTTATCAAATAGTGCAATGAATTTAAACATAAATGGTAATGAACTCAGTTACTTCTTTCCACCGCTTGCTTGCTTGTTTTTTCATATGGAGTGCCCTTGGTAAATGACTGCGTTACCGTGCATTGGGTTAGCTTGGAGCTGCTAGCGGCTGGTCTCTGTCTCCGTTTGTTTTGGCTGTCGGCGTACAGTTTCGGATGCTGTCTCCGCATGTGATTAAACAGGTTCGTTGTGTTGCCATCTGAAGTCTGAACGGAGTATCCACAAACTTTGCAATTTACTTCAGTCTGCGCCTTGTCCTCAGGGGAAAACCCAAACCAATTCCACACTATGGAGGTGGACCAAATCGGTATCACTTTGGCTTTCCGCCAGGGAGAAAGAAAGAGGAGGAGAAAGTGGGGGGAAAAAACAACAACAAAAAACTGGCACACGGCGGCAAGGAGGCGGCAACATTTAAACCGTCCGAGGCAAGCTTGCACTCCCGCATCGCGTGCGGATCTGAGATAACATTTCACGAGTGGCAAGTCGCGCCAAAACTGAACCCTATTTACAATTTAATAGGGACCATCATGGATGAAATATTGAGATTCATGACTGGCTCGCAAAGCTATTTTTGAATGGAGATCTCTCATTCAAGTGAATTGGAACACACGACCAGCCAGCGTTGGCACCTCGCGATGTTTTTTAAAACCACAAACATTACAAAACCATCCACAAGTACCTCTTAAATTCTAAATATACCTCAGCGTTGTTGCAAAACATTATTATATTTATTAGGGGTGTGAATTGCCTAGTACCTGACGATTCGATTCGTATCACGATTCACAGGTCACGATTCGATTCGATACCAATTAATCCCGATACGAATTTATAAGTCGATTGTTGCGATTTTTTTTCATTCAAATTTAGAAAATACTAATCAGTAAGCTTGTAGAGTGTAAGATTTATATGAAAATGTATTATTTATTTATCTGAAATTTCAGTCTTATAGAGGTTGTAATCTGTTTCATGTTTGAACAGCATTAAAATAAAATATTAAGGCTTAATGTTCCGTTCATATAACATTCTTCCATGCTCAAGGTGTGAATCCTAACCCGAAGTCAGACGTTTTGTTGAATATTTTTCCATTAAAAATGGAAGTTTAAAAATCGATTCACACACACATACACACACACACACACACACACACACACACACACACACAAAAAAAAAAAAGGCAATGATGATAAGATGTTGAATCGGTAAGACTACCGAATGAACAATTCTGAGCTCTTTAAAAACAAAAAACAAAAAATAAATAAATAAATCGATTCAGCCGCCTATTGAATCGATTCGAGAATTGCGCGATGTAGTATCACGATATATTGCCGAATCAATTTTTTTTAACACCCCTAATATTTATTGTATATACAGTATTTTTACAGACGCCTCTTCCTCTTCTCGCTTAAAACAAGGAAATGGGCGTGTGCCACGGCGTTGTCTGCGGTGACGTCACGGCCCCTCTGTAAGTTCGTGTGCATATTTGTGTGAGTGGAGGGAGGAGAAAAAAAAAAAAAAAAAACACCTCACGGATGCGTCAAGCATAAACCAAGCTTGAGCCCGCATAAAGTTGAACTGTATAAAATGTGCCCTACAGACGATCTTGTCGATCTTTCAGCTTTATGAGATCGTCAAACACTTAACGATCCTTCACGATCTAATATCGTCATATCACCCACCCCTACCGCAGTAGTTTGAATACAATGAGTTGGATAGCAAATCTGGCATGAAGAGAAATGTTGGAATGGTTAGCCCCTACATGATGCCCTAATTGCCGCGTTTAGCCTTGCAGCAACCTCTGTAACAACACAGCAGGTACCACAGTCATCTTGCTTGATGACAACTTGAAAACAATTGCCTTAGGGCCTTCATTATATGAAATGCCAACATACTGTTTTTGATGTTTCATAGGACCTAGAACCCATTAAGCTCAAAGCAGCCGACAGCTGTTCAAGTCTTTTGACCAAATGCCTTGCACAGACATCCTGCCCTTTTTTTTTTTGCCAGGATGACACACCATAGTCGTATTTGACACGCCAAGCAAGAACAGCTGGATGAAGGTGATAATAGGGTGTCACTGTTTTCTGTCTCAAAAACATCACATTTAACAAAACAGAACGAGTAAAGTAACTCTTGCTTTCTCTTACTTTCTCGGTATAGTATCAGAGGGCATCAGATGACTGAACATCGATTGTGTTGTTATGGCACACGTCATAAAGTATCCATTTAATTTTGGCCATACAAAAGTCAGCCAGCTCTCATTGGTGCTACCACACTATGTAGCAATTATATTAATGAATTGACAATTGTACTGAATGAATTAGTAGTCCTATTGTCACTAGACAATTGAATAGCTTCTACAAAAACAAATGTCTGTTTGATAAGTAGCGTGAAAGGAGTTGAAGAAAACTTACCCATGCATGGTATGCAGGGGGTGGGGTTCATAATGATACCGCCCCTCATGGTGTCTCATGTCAATTGGGATTGGCGTGTGAAATGTGGGGAAGATATGGTGGACACCTGTAAACGAACACAACATTGAAAAGATTAAAAACAATGAATTCAAGAGGAATAACTAAACATCAAACGACCTGAAACAAGAAATCCTGGGAAGTGTCCTCACCACAGCATGAGATGGAACTACCATTTTACAGTTCCTGTAAGCCATGAGTAATTGATACCTTCTCGTATGCCGGTGCCTAATGCCTGAAGAGCTACAGTTAATTAATGTCTTTCTTTTCCAATAATACCAACATGGATTTTTACACAACAATGAAAGTGTTTTTATGTGTGAGACAAAGACTGCGCAAACACCATTTCCTGTCATAAAATGGGCTTATGGGAAGCCTCATTAGAACAACACACAGCTGATGTTCATTAATTGTAGTCATGACAGCTGCATTGAAGGAGATTTGAAAAAGATTCTAGAGTTCACTTTAGGAGAGCTCTTCCAAAAAGGTCTTTTCATGTTAAAAATACAGTTTCCCCGTTTTTCTTAACGTGGAATTGTACAGGAGGAATAGTTACAGTATGTATCAAACTTTAAACCAGTATGGTCACATGCACTCAACACGGCAGGGTTAATTGCACTACTACTGGACGACCATAACACAAAGGAAATAGATAAAGAAATAAAATATCATAGAATTGCTTCATAAGCTAGAAAAAGCAAAAAGTAGTTGACCTCTGCATGTACTATCATGTGTAGCCAATAGGGATGTAACGATATCCAAACAACACGATACGATATCATCAGGATATGAAGGTCACAATACAATAATTATCATGATATTGTGGGGAGGTTGGCGATACAAAAAAGGTCACAATATTGTAAAAAAATAATGAGCTCAGACTAAAAAAACAAAAAAACAAAAACATAAAATATAAATAAATATAATATCTATAAATATTATATATATATATATATATACAGATATATATATATATATATATATATATATATATATATATATATATATATATATAGAGAGAGAGAGAGAGGTTCTAATTTTTACTCTATTCAACAGGCATGTTATGTTCCCCTTCATCTGACCATTATCATGACTTTTAAACATAAGAAGGGCCAAAACATGCCCTGTGAAAATTAAACTACACTAAAAAAAAAATAGCCACCAGATGGTGCTAGAACTGCACAAATGGAAATCAACCTGACTTTTATTTTTTTAACAGATGTGCTGCTTTTAATATCGTGACATGACGACGACGATATGTTGTGGCAGTTTTAATATCGCAATATTACTATTATCCCAAGTAGCCAAGGGATGTGACACCTTGCATGCAACCTGTCATGGTTTGGGTTGGGTTTTTGTTATAGTTTCTTTGTTGATCACTTCAGTTGTTTTCCTTGTCAGTGTCTCGTTTTAGTGTGATCATGTTCACCTGTGCTTGTCATCCCACACCCTTGTGTTCAGCCAATCAGTTCCCTCACCCACGTGTGTCTTGTCCAGGTGTCACTTATTGTGTAATTAATTTGTGTGTATTTAGTCACCTGTTTTCAGTTGAGTTCTTGTTGGTCCATTGTCGATTCCACGTTTTGCAGTTTCTCCTGTCTTGCCTTGTTTTTTGAGTTTGCGTTGATTTAGGACTTTTGTTTTTGTCGTTTCCGGTCTGCACCTTGTGCACCACCTTATTTTTACATAAGTAATAAAACCCTTTTTTGTTTGTACATTGCCTTGGCCTCCTCACTCCGCCTCCCCTCCACTTGGGTCCTCAATCCCCCACAAACCTTGACACAACCTGTAAAGTCCTTCGTCTTTCCTGTACCTCTGAAAAATGTTTATATTTTATATATATTCCGTGGACTGGTGTATGTCTTGCTTTTTAATTGCACACTTTTATATTCTACAATATCGCACAATCTTAAGATTTTAGAATGGTAGTTCAATTCTGTTTTGTGCATTTAAAGTATACTTTGTAATTTTTTAAAACTGTATAGTATTTAATTAGTTTGGAGCTCATTTTACATTTAACTAATATTCCTCATGTACATCCCTTATCAAATTATAGTACACAATGATGATGTTTTCATGACAAAAAATGCAAACTTGTGTCACACAGGAGAATTTTATATGTAATTTCTAGTATTTTCGAGAACCAAAGAAAAGCTCAGACTTTGCTTATGAAATGAACCCTAAACAGCAAAATTGAAAAATGCGTGCATCATCAATCCCAGCCTTTCAGTCTGTACTTGTCTTAGCACTCACTTAGCAGGCCAAAGACTTTGTGTTTCCATTGAGATCTTTGCCACTGGATGTCAGCCAGGGGCTCTCTCCAGCTTTTGTATGCGAGACAGTCAGCAATTGCCGAGTCAACACGTGTACAAAGCCAAGAGAGGCACCCCATAAATGCATGAGTGCAAATAAGTGCATGGAAAAAGGGGTGTGAGTTTGGTTTCACAAGTGGGACCAGACGTTTGGGCACTCTGTGAATGACGCCGCATACTTTGCGTTGCCTGTCACATCTCGGGTGGAGAAGGATAGGAAGTGCCGAAGAGGCTCCACCATGACAATAGACAACCACTTGAAGTCAGAACTTGTTTGGGACACATTAAAGCTGATCTTATTTTGTCTTTGTCAATACATTATGTGTGCTAGATGCTCACTAGTTTACAAGCCACTTCCATGTAGTGCTGTCAAAATTAATCAATTAATCGACAAAGACTCTATTATCAAATTAATCGACAACTATTTTAATAAGAGTAATTATTTTTAATTTAAAATTGTCCAAATCTTCTGATTTCAGCATATAAACAGTAATTGTTCACTGATTTCTGTAGGTGCTTTATGAAAGAAGAGTGATTATCTTCTGAGTTTAATCAAAATAAGACATTTGAAAACATCTTGTTTTACTTTGTACAAAAATGACCAAACATAGTAACATAGAAAAACATCAATCCCTCTTTTTTTCGAACCACTATACGAATATGAATTATGAAATAAACATCAATCACTGGTTAGTTAATAAACAGTAATCAGGGGGAAAATACTTTTGTAATACACCTAATGCAAAAACCCGCAGGCAGTATCTTACTGTGAAATGGCTTGGTCAGAACCATCAAAAAGCCCAAAACGGGTCACAATACTGCCTACGGGTTTACCTATAAGACGGTACAACATCAACTGGATCACTGATGACTCTGAGGGCTATACTGTTGCTAGTCTATAAAAGAAGAGCTGAGGTCTTTAAAGTCGCTCTGATTATCATCACAGGCACACAACATACAACTATGCAATCGGTGCATTGTTTGCGCTTTGGAGTGGAAAGCCCAAGACTGAACATAAGACAAGCTCTAATGTCTTATGACTATCAGTGCATTCCACATCAGTGACATTTTATCAACAAGTTATAGGCTACAAGTGTAACAAGAGTTAACCTGAATATTTAAACTCTTAAAAAAACAAAAAAAACAAAAAAAAAAACACTTGACTCCATTTTTTTCGACAGCGCATCTGCGCCTTTGATCCTAATGTTTGTATCAGCATAAGGTTTGCTCCATGTTTACCAATTTGGCAGATCGGTCTCTGCCAAGGTGGGCTGGCTTGCGCAGCAGGTGTCTCGGAGTTGCACCTGATGGCAAAAAGTCCATCTAAATCTAAATGGCTCACTTTGCGCACGTCACATGACCAAACCCAGACAACAGGTGAGTCATGACCCATTTTACATGAGAAAAATTTCATCGCACCCAACAAAGCAAATAATATCCCAAATAATTTGAATGCTGGACTGTAAAAGTGATGGTCTCATCTCAGTTTACTCACAAATTTAATTACATGTGAAATCTGGACCTGTTTAAACAGAAAACTAATATAGCCTACTCCCAGAAAGCCATGGCTAATTCTGTTGTATGAATGGCAACAGGGGTTTTGTACCTTCTGCCATCTAATGCAAGAGCAATTTGTTATTCTGCCTGTCCCATTATGTCACTGACACAGATATTTGTATTTGTAATTAATGAATACTTATTTCGGAACAGAGTGAAATTTGATAATGTCCTCTGCAACACCTCTGATGGTCTCTCATGTCAGAATTGCATTAGGTTACCACGGGACCCCGGTTGGAAATAACTGAGTTACAGCTGTCATCATACATACTGTATTCGTTCCAACTGAGTTTTGACAGTCTTATGAATCAATTGTGGGTATTTATTGTGCACGTCAGAACATATATGTAAACTCTAAGGATGTTTAGAAGGACTAATGAATTTCTACTCAAATTATTGTAGACCATTGTTCTAATCCACTCATCTTCTGTCCTTCTACTATAAACGACAAACTAAAAAGAAAAAAGTGCATCATTTTTCTTGGCCTCTGGGCTTTTAAATGTCTTGAGCCACTCTGTTAAGATTTCCTCTTGGATAGTAGTTTGTACTTGCAGTGCAGTAAACTCTTAATCCCTGGGTCTCCATTACTCGTCCTTGTGCTACCCAGGAGGAAGCAATGTCTTTCAAAGTAAATCTACAGGATTCGCAATGTTTTGCAGCATGGGTGGGGGGTTAACATCTTCGTACAGTATCTTTCCAATAATGTAGAACACAACAGTTGTGCTTTTTTAAAGAAACACATGCAAAACCCCAAATTGTATTTAATCTTAAATTTACACATCTCTTAGCCCCGTTTGACTGTTTACTAAGATTGAACGGCAGAACAAATCAGAACAACTGTGTCTGTGTACGTGTTTCTGGGTATGCGTGTGCACGGGCACATGCACACATATGAGAATTTGTGTATAGCCGTTGGCACTGCGCTGTGTCGTTAGGAACCCAGCCAAGTTTTCCTGCTGGAATTTCCTGTCTGAATTGAGCACCCCCACCTCTAGTACTACTTTTCTGCTCTTCCCGTCTCTCTTTCACCGTTTTCTTCTTTTTCTCTCCCTGCCTCTTGTTGTCTCTCTCACTGCCCCTTTCTTTCAAAGCACAACAAAGGCTTTTTTCAAATTTGCTCCTGGCCTGGCCTCTGAGGGCATTATTATTATTGTTGAGTACTTCCTTAAATACATGAGCACTCTCCATGCTTCACTTCAGAACGGTCCTGTTCCGCAGCTTCCTAATGAAAACGGATTTGCATTCTTCTTTCTCAGAGTCATGAGACTCAGATGGGAATATGTTGGCATTGTCCTCAGTGCGAGATCAAAACAGTTGCTCGAGGATGCAAAAGGAGGAGAAGATGGGGAGCTCTGCCTGCTACTGAGCAGAACATTTGACACAATTGACAGAACTGAAACCTCATAATAAGGGTGAAGGGACAAATAAGTTTGTACAGTGAAACTGCACACAAAAGTTTTCTTTGATAAAGTTTGTCCTGTAGTAGTTTTGGAGTTATCATTGTCAAATTTTATATTTAATATTGACCCTCCTTGTTTAGTGTGCGTTAAAAGGGTTCCACATATTTAGTGGTTTTCTTCTTTGTTCTGTATTTTTAATTACTGTGGAGAAATTTGGTGACGAATCCCATTGTGTGAGCACCCTGCCGGTTCTTGCAAATGGATAATAGAAAGCAATTACTACACACACAAAAGTCTCATGCATTCCATCAGCATTTGTCACAAAGGGCTCTATTTTCACAGTGCGTGCATGCAGAAATGTTTTTGTATCCTGATTTTTTTGTGCAGGTGAAAGACTCGATGTCCCACGCCGGCCGTTCTGGCATAGCGAGGGTGTGTCTTAATGACAATTTGGTGGTAGAAAGTCGGACCAAATTTACACCTGTTCAGACCACGTCTAAACAGTGGTGCAGCTGAGCAACGCGATTTTGGTTGACTTGATTGGGAGGCTCATGCAGACACATCCTGATCCACACAGACATTTGCATAGATGTTATTGTTATTCATTCATGTTAGGCTATATATGACACCGGTCAGTTGCAAGTGGTTATCACCATGCTCATTTAATGAAGATACCTGCTGATGTCTGTTGCCAAAGCAGTTAAACGCATTGACAGTGGTCACACATGGATTGCTGTGTCCTTTTCCTCAGATGTCTCGTCTCCATGTGATATGTGAGTGTGCCACATTTAAAGGGAATGAGACGGCGAATGGAATCAGCTATATTGACACTCACAACAGTGCATGTTAAAATATGCTGACTTGCATGCTTCTGTGAAATTACCCACACCCGGTCTAACATGCCTCCATGCAGATTTACGCCAGACATAAAAACAGAGCCTTGAATCTTGCATCCTGAATTCACATAATGTCTTCTGTTTTATTTACCTCCTTTAGTGCCTGATAAAAGATCTCATAGAAGTAGTGGTGTCACTATTGATTATTTTCAGAATTGATTAATCTATCGATTATTCACTCGATTAATCTAATAATCAGGTTTGTTTTATTGTATCACAACTTCAGGGTCGACCTCTTTCCGCCCCGGCCAGTGAATGTTTGCAGATCCCACTCACACAGACCCAGCTGGCTTCTATCTTCTGTGATCAGTCTCTGTCCAATCTACACACTTGCCCGACGCGCTGCAAGTATTATCTATCACTATAGGCTCGAAGGTGCTAGGTCACTTCACCTAATTGTTCTACAACTCGAGAGCTCCTAATACTTCGTCTCACCTGGGTTGCCATTAGCTGGTAGTACAGTTCAGTGTTAAAAAAAAAAAAAAAAAAAGTACCATTGGAAGGAATGTGGGTCCCCCACCTCAAATTTTATTAGGCATTTTTAAAAAATATTAACTGTTTTTCAAAATGCTATTGTGACTACTACTACTGATACTACTCCTTACTACGATGGGTACAATGTAGGATGTTCACTTATTAGGTAATGTAATCTATCCTACCATTGCTAGCATAGACCACTCTATGCTGTTTGTAGACTATATAGTAAGTGCACCCCCATTTACCATTTACACTCTATATTGTATTCATTTCGTGAATGTCACTTGTGTGAGTGGCGTTTACTGAAATGCCTCTGAGGCTCTCACAAACAAGTGACTTGTCACAGTTCGTCCCATCACTCAAAGCTCGTATACATGCCTATGCAGTGATCAAGTTTGAGTGTAATGTGATGTTATTATTGTGGGAAATGCGTACGAAAAATAAATAAGGACCAGGTGAGCGGGACAGTCGCTGCTGGATTTTTTTTCTTTCTTTTAACTAATTCATCACGTCTGCTGGCAGTGGAGCAGAGAGGTACTTTTGATTGTGAATGATGCTGGCTTATTTAAAAAGGAGTGTTACATTTTTCTTTACTTTGATGTCAGTATAGTGTTTAAAAGTTTGGCAAATTCAAGTGTTATGTATAGGGGCGTCTTTATCACTGTCAGTCGGGGGGGGGGGGGGGGGGGGGGGGGTTGGGGGGGGGGGGGGGGGGGCAAAACAAAAAAGAGCAGTGGTGGGATATAATAGATTCCAAACCAGATTAGCTTGTGACAGCCCTAATTAAAATTTTGAAAATTGAAATTTTCCTTTATCTGTGATGTCATACATGAATCACCGGGCCTGAGAGTGCTGCTTGTATTCACGTATACGAGTAGTAGTCTGGATGAGGATGCCTCGAATAGCGGGAAGTGGTCGTCGCTGTAAAGAATGACGAAGTGTCAGTTTAAAGGCACGGTCTTCCGTTTTCACTCAGGAAAATGCACTATATAAATTTTTTACCCATGAACTCCTTCTTAATCTACACCTCTGGGCTTCTGTTAATGTGTGGTGGTGATTTTTTTCCAAGGCCCCCCAGCCTGTATTTTGCCATTTTGTGTTTGTTTTGTCAACAGCGGGACAGACAGTTGGTTACCCCTCCAACCAATCGCAGTGCGGGGGGTGGCGCGGGCCGTGTCGCAGACGGGGCCGGGCGAATTTGTCGGCTGCATGACGTCACTCCCGCGGCAACTTGACAGCACGCACGGATTTTTAATTTATTTATTTTTTCCATTCACTCACTCATAACACATGTTAACATGTTAACACATGTTAACTTGTGTAAGTATATAAGATTGAACGGGAAATTAACACACTAGGCGTGACATTGTTTGGGCAAAAGTAATAATGAAGTATTAGCCAGTTTTAAGTGGGGATATTATCCGCAGTGAATGTGTTGAGTAAAATCATATGTGACCAGTCAAGTGGACTCACCACACTATGAATTCCAATGATTAGGGTCATCACGTGACAATGCAATGCCAAGTTTTTGCGTGATTTTAAGGATCTGGTGATCATTCTCAAAAGCAGTTTCCCTGATGTTTAGAGCCAAAACACCAATCATGCCAACTCACTTCAAACGACGGGAACTCAGGGGCCAGAGGTTTCTCCATCTTCCATGAGCCCTTTAACCTCACGGACACAGCTGACTGAGAAGCTGCCAGTTCACACAAAAAGTGTCCTCATTGCCTTCTAGCGACATTCTTGTTGCAAGCTTGGGACACCCCTCCTCCTCGACTCGTAAACAAGGCATTTTTTTTTCTTTTTTAAAGGAAAGACGGGGGAAAGCAAGGGAAATACCCAAAACAGAATACAATGTGTGTGAAAAGGAGGCAGTGCACATCAATCTAGAGCGTCTCTGCTGGGGGTCACCCTGAGGTGAGGGAAACTGTGCTCCAAGCGGGAGTGGGAGGCTGGGAAGTATCCACTGGCTAAACCTGTCCTGGTCTTCATCAAGCTGTTACACAATTTAAAATTCCGTTGGCTGTTTGCTGAAATGACAACAATGTTATGCTTGAAAGAAGACTTTTGTAATTGGGTTCTAAAGTGGAACCCTTGCTACCTGTGTGTTGACTGGCAGTACATAGATTGTGAAGCAGGAGCAGCAGATTTTTGTGAACAATGGTGGATACTAGATAATTATTGTATTTAAAGTGAAAGAACACAAACTTAACAAAATGACTTTCAGAATTGTATTTTGAGGCTCAGTTAAATCAGTGAGACTGTACTATTTAGATGAAGCCAGATATCTAAGGCCCGCTAAGATAACTTGCGGCCATGGTCTGAGCGCCTTAAGTGCATAGCCTTGCACTCAGATTGCTACAATCCTCTTCATAAGATACAATTTTAAGACTTGCGTATTTGCACCCCTAAAGACACATGCACATAGTAACAGCGTCTTACAAAACGTTTTCTTGTCTGGACTCTGTTCAGGGCAGACTTAGTCACTCTGGGAATTAGCTTTAAGACGCTAAAAAGAAACAGCTGTGAAACAAGTTTAAGGGCCTCAGAACAACTAGACTGGATCGTAGGTACAATCTCCTGCAAAAGCCAACTAATTGGAAAAATCCAATAAAAACAACATATACAATTTTAGTCAGCGATAATTACTACATTTTACCATTTTAGGAGGACTCATCGGACCGTAGTTATGTATTTTGACTTTTTTTTAAACAATGACCCAACTATTCATGATTTAGACAAGAAAGAAATGAGCTGAAATCAATTTACTAAATGAAAATAAAAAGATAGCAGGATACATTTTTACCTCAAAGCAACAGGCTTGTAATACAAACACGAGTGCCCTTCTCATTTGCTTGGCAACATCACCAACGTGAGTACTCGAAACATTGTGTGATGGGATGTTATAATGCTAAAGACCTATCATTGTTTAGCATGAAAGTTTGTTTAGTCTTCTTTAGCTCCAGGCTATGCCTATATCAGTTAATTAACAAAATATTGTACTGATTTGAATTTACCACAGTAGCTTTCAATCATACAAACGTTTGACCGTGTAAAAGAGGGGTGAGAAAACTTGAGGGCCAGACTGAATCAAAGATGCAAAAGCTGGCATCTGCCTCGATGCTCTGTAACCAAAAAGGGTCATATGTAATGTGTTTAATGGACTGATTTTAATATAGTGCTTTTATCTACACCATATGGTACCCAAAGTGCTTTACAAAGCCTCACATTCACCCATTAGTGGTCGGCTGTTGCCTTGTCCACTGGATGAAATTGAACTTCAGTGTCTTGCTCAAGGACACTTTCACATGGTCACCAAGGATGAGGGTCGAACCCGCATCCTCACAAACAGAAAACAACCACTCGACCACTGAGCCATGCTGCCTCATGCTTAATGACCAGTGGATGACATCATCACCTGCCACCACAGGGTCCCTGGTTCGAGACACACGGAACACAAGGCTGTGATATCCTTGACCAAGACATCGATACCCTGAACTGTTCCCGGGTGTGCCATTAACAGTATGTGTTCGCTATGATGGGTCAAATGCAATTTTTGGACTTGAAATGAAATGCTACTTCTTCTTCTTCATTCTCTCCATGTTTATGTGATCTTAACACAAATAGCAAAATGAAATAAACAAAGGCCTAATGAGCAACACATGCTGCTTTCAACATAGTCCCTTCTTGGCAATGAGGGTTGAACTATTTATAGAAGTGAAGGATTTGTGATTGACAGAAAAAAAAAAAAACCTTGCCCGATGTTATTTTACATGTCTGTCTTCATTAGATTTTAAACATGCAAATGGAGGGACCTTTACATTGAGTGGTGAAAGCTCAAGTCACATAGGAAAGTTAGCGACCGTTTTTCAGACAGCAGTGTTTTGCACATAAAAGAAACATATTCGTGTGAGATTTCATCTGCTCGTACACTGGCTTGTCTGCCTTTGACTGAACACGTATGTGAATCTGAGGGTTGACGCCGCGTTGACAAATGCTCCGGATACAAAATAGAGCGTCCTACTCAACAACAACAAACAACAGTACTTGAGATAAGGACTCATTTGTAACAGAGGCTGAACAGACAAACAGCACGCATTGTGTGATAAAATTACCCAACATGCCGCTTCCCGTGTATGCCATGACAGGAGATATGTTACCTCTCGGTCACTGGGAAGTTGCTTCACATTTTGTAAGGTGACCTTATTCTTAAATATGGTTGTTTAGATTTAAATAAATCATACCTATGCTATTTTATTGTAAAGTAATGCCTCTGTCTATTTAATTTGTCAGTCAATTTATTCATATTACTGCAGAAGTTCATTGGTCTTTTTCCCCCTGCTATATACAGTTAATTTATAACTTGGCCAATTTTGGAATTTTTATTTGATAATACAAAGTCTTTGATAAGATGACCCTGACACAGAAAGGGGTAAAATGCAGTAAGTAACCTTGGGTGAAGTGATATTGTCGATTTTTATTTATTCATTTTTTTTAAGCTGCTTTATTTTTCCTATCAAATTCCACCTTTTAGAATACTGAAAATGATTTTGTTTACTCAAAACTGTCCCATATGATCATGAATATGAAATATTTGTTTTTAATTGTAACACTTTATTATTTACATTTGCAACAACCCTGTATTTGTCAGCCTTATTTTTCCATATCATCCTTTATTCTGTCATATAGAATTGAGTATGACCTGAGCTGGCGTTCCTCAGTGACATGTTGGTCACTACATCAACGTTTCTTGGTCAAGATATCTTCACCAGTTTTTTTCTTTGAGGCCATTTGCATCCAACCCTGGTCTTGGTACTTGGAAATTTTGGATATAAAGACTCGTTTTTTGTTTTGTTTTAACTTCCATGTCCTGTTAAATTCCACACCTTACGTGACATAAGCTTTATCATTCGTAGAAGACTTACTGTGCCAATTCAGTGTTTCCAAATATAATTATTGCAGTGTGTTTGTCGGTGTTCTTCTCGCCTTATGTACCGGTAGATAAGAATTTGTTAAGTGGTGGTTTACATTAATTCTGATGTGCTCAAGTTTCACCTGATTTGTTTTCCTTTACTTAGAGTAAAAGGGAAATTGTATATTTGGAATTTCCACAGCTGCATCCGAACGACATTGGAAATTGATTTGTTCAAACTGAAATAAACAGTGAACCCATGTGAATTAACGGCATTTCTGCATAAAATGTATCTGATATTCAACAATAGAAAAAGACAACCTTCTTGAACTAATACCATACAAACAATGATGTGTTATCCTTTTTATTAGAGACATCATGTAAACATTCTAAGTGCAAAGTGGGAAACATAAGTGCACCTCTGGGCTAAAAACTTCTCCAAGAGCTAAATTGGCGTCAGACAAACTGGAGTTATTGACGAAAGCTGCCCTGCCCCATAAAAAAAACCCCACCAGTTTTGAAATTGTTGTTCTCAAGAAGCATTACACGAGAGGTCTCAGAACACCTTCAATGGGGAACCGCACGAATGCTATTTTTAGACCGCAAGGCCACGTGACTTCAGCAGCCTGAACAAGGAAGTGGGTCAGAAAGAAGCTTGCTCATTGACGAGCCATGCAAATAGTGCTTGTTTTGTTCTCGTTTATCTCCGGAAAAACAACATGCCGAGTAAACACAGCTGTTATAGAACTTGCAGAAACCACTCCAGACACTACAACCGTCCACATCGCGACGTATCCGGTGCGTAAACAACAGCTGCCTTTGTTCATTTGAATGGGAGTTTGCTGACGTAATGGGCAAGAAAAATGCCATCTTCTATCCTAATACTCTACCAATTCCGATCGCAGTAAACCGCAGTATGTCGGGTTTCATGTCCTTCCCTGGGGGTGGTGTCATGGGGGGGGGGGGGGGGGGGGGTGTCTCCTCATGTAGGCTAAGCACGCTGAGCACAACAAAACATACTGTAGCTGGTGAAATGAGTAAAAGTTGGTCATATGTATACAATTCAGGTTAAGGACTATCCACAAATGGCATCCCAGGGTGACATATGTCAATGGTAACTTCAGTACCATATACGTCACCCTGGAATATATCATTTGTGGACGGTCATCTAACTTCA
Source organism: Festucalex cinctus (assembly GCF_051991245.1). NCBI lineage: Eukaryota > Metazoa > Chordata > Actinopteri > Syngnathiformes > Syngnathidae > Festucalex > Festucalex cinctus. The sequence goes on along the minus strand of NC_135421.1, from coordinate 6,441,728 downwards.
ACTCTGGGGCGGCTGAAATTATCCTTCTTATCAGCCAGTTCCATCTTCACTTTCGGCTGGACTCAAATCTTTGGCGAGTCCCCCTTGGCTGTACTGCTCTTAAGGAAGTAAGGAAACCAGTGTGAAAACCCGGAAGTCAGAAGTTCCGCCTCCTCAATGGATTATATGCCAATATGCCATGTTGTAACAGAAAAATTACACAAATCAATGGCACACTTGTTTTTTTACAGTACAGTACCTATTTTTAATTAAAAAAAAAAAAAAGAATTGTTATAAAATTATTGAATCAATGACTAAAAAATGGGCGGCACGGTAGTCGAGTGGTTAGCACGTCCGCTTCCCAGTTCTGAGGTCTCCGGTTCGAGTCCAGGCTCGGACCTTCCTGGGTGGAGTTTGCATGTTCTCCCCGTGCCCGCGTGGGTCTTCTCCGGGTACTCCGGTCTCCTCCCACATTCCAAAGACATGCATGGCAGGTTAATTGGGCGCTCCGAATTGTCCCTAGGTGTGCGTGTGTGTGGATGGTTGTTCGTCTCTGTGTGCCCTGCGATTGTTTGGCAACCAGTCCAGGGTGTCCCCCGCCTACTGCCCAGAGCCAGCTGAGATAGGCACCAGCAGCCCCCGCGACCCTTGTGAGGAATAAGCGGTCAAGAAAATGGATGGATGGATGACTAAAAAATGCAACAATATTTCTATTATGCTAACATTTCGTCCCACTTTTATGTTGGCAAGAGTGTGAAAAATTAGAAAAAAAATATTGTACACTTTATTATAAATGTAGATCTATATTGATATATAAAATTAGTGAGTGAGTTGATTATTGATGTCATGCGATTAACTATGATTAAAAATTTTAATCAACTGACACTTGTAGTTTCTACATGATAAACGCTGGGTCACTGTCCTTACACAAAGCCATTCAAACCATGCCGGACTTGGCAGAGCTCCTGCCTTCCCTCCCTTGACCCCTGCGCTCACACTACTCTTGAAGCATTCAAGCTTCTCAACTCAACTCAACTTGCTAACATCACTTCATTATACAACTTCTGCTTGCTATGATTTCTATTGTGCAAGATGCATTCGAGTGGTTCTATTAATCTCTATTTTATGCAGTTTTCACAAATCAATGGTAGAGGAGTGAATGCATTGCAGTAACGGTACGACACTTGCAAGCATGTGCCTGTGTATGTCCAGCATCTTAGTAGTATTTAGAATTATTATATGCAAGGTTGTGGTTATCGTTAAAAACTGGCTAGGAACAATTACATTTCAGTATCAGTAACTGTATGACACCATAACGTTACACCCCCCCCCCCCCCCACACACACACACACACGTATCTACATGTCCACAGGTGCCAGCCCTCATTTTCCAAGAGTGCCAGAGGAGGTGAAAATTACCAAACTTGAGCATGCCTATTGCATTCACACTAGCCAAAGCTCCCAGACTTTAGATGTCAATTGGACTGAAGCACAGCACAGATTGCCCAGTATGCAGTTACAAAAGTATGGCTACCTTCATAATCGTGAAGGGAAACGCAAACAAATACAAACACAGTTGTAGTAGGAAGAGGAAACACTGTTCCATGTGCTGTCTTAGTCTTAGTTGAAAATAAACAGTTACATCGTGAAGTAATTACAGTGTGGAGGGCAAATTCCAGACTCTGGAGATTGTAAGGTAGAGCATGTTCAGCTTGAATTGATCAAGGAACAGTAAACATTTTTATTTATTTTTTTACATAGAAAATCCCATTATTAATCACGTGTACGACGAAATGTATTCCACCAGATTTCCATCCATCATGAGCAAGCTGAGTCTAGCTGACTTTAGGCAATGCAAGGTACACCCTGGATTGGATGTCAGTCAGGAAAATGTAAATTTTCAATTAAGTAGCATGCATGTTTTTGAAATATGTAATATGTAACTACTTAGAGGAAGCTCCCATGAAAACATGGGGAAGACATGCAAACTCCATCATCAAGAAAGGTGCTGAGATTCAAGCCTGGAAGCTTTGACTTGCTGGCTACATTTGAATTTCTTCAATGTTTCTGTTTTGAACCACTAAAAGAATTCTTGAAGGGGCTTCTTCAGAGCTTGTATGCTTACATCTGGCTCCTTGAATCAGAGAAGGCTTGAAAGAGTTTGGGCATTGTGGCTTATGTTATTGCAGTGCCTTCACAACCCCACCACCCCTCCCTTTCAACACTGTAATCTAAGAGCTGATTGAAGTTTTAGAAATTCCTTCCTGGCTTTTGATAATGATAATTCATTGACTAACCCTCGTACGCTCTGTGGAGGCAGGGTGCCACTTGTTACTACTGAATTAGTATTCATGCTCTCTTGAAATGCACCACATGAAGACCTTGCCAGCAAGAACACCAGGCGGGGTCGCACTGCACACTGTGGTTTAAGGGCAAGGGGTGTTTAACAACAACACAGATGGAAGGATATCATGAAATCAATTTGTTAGCTTGAAACACATTTTTTATTTTTTTATTTTTTTTTACTTTGGTGTATTCTGCAATGTAACAGTTAGGCAACAAATAATTGGAGATGCAGTCTAAGAATGCCAAAGGCTGTGTTCACCCTTGATAATGATACAGGGTGAATTTTGCATCGTAGATTTGGCCCTGGTTTACTGTTTTTACACTAGCATGTTTAATCATACAAAAGTTGCTCAGTAAAAAGCAACCCATTGAACTGATATTGTGTGATGCAAATCAAACTATTAGAACAACATAAAGTAGTTGTCTCCTGATTTACTTTACATACAATCATTTTGTTTGTTCACATGGTGGTATATTCATCGTCTGTGTCATGGAGACATTCTAAAATAAATGTGTATGGTACAAAAAAAATCCAAGCCATGCTTCAATATTTCACACACAGCTAGAGACATTCTGCAACAACAAGATGATGCTTCTACCATTTGCAGATCGCCTTGATTTTCAGTGTCATTTTGTAGGAATTGTCAATTCTGTGCTGCATTCATAAACTGGCTTTAATCTTTGGATAATAAACTTTTTTTTTTTTCTTTTTTCTTTTTTTTTTTACATATTTAAACTAGGGTGACCACAAGTCCCTGATTTGGCTGGGACAGACCTGATTTTGAGCTTTGGGTCTCGGTGGATTTCACCAACCTAATTGTTTTGTCTCGCAAATACGCAGGTCCCGTCCTGGCGTCCCGATATTGTCACGTGAATGTCAATCACATAGCTATCAAAGCGATTTCATTATGCATTTCATTTTCATTTGTTTCGGGCAACAACTTAAAGTTGAACAAAGGAGCAACAATGCATACTGTGGTTTCATAATATGAACAGCAAAAACAAAACTGAGAAAAAAAAGAGGCAAAAAAAATATGATTTTGCTTGAAAGGGAGTGGGGAGAAGAAAACTTACTCTTAGATTCATACGATAAACCAATGGGAATTTAACTGTTAAATTGCTTCTTATTTACTTCCAAATTAAAATTTGTGTTCTCCTTTTTTCTCTTCATTCACATCTAATCGTCACGGCAAAAATGTCACAGTGTATGGTGTATGATTGTGCCAATGAGTCATATTTAAGTCAGTGCATAGCTCGTGACAGGATTCAAAAGACCCGGTCCAGACATCAATAAGCTTTTTAAAACATACTGTACAAGGTAACAGACTTTCTCGGCATGTGTCTATTTTGGGATTACAGTGTTACTTTGTGTTGCATTTTGCTGGTGTCGGACTGGGAACTCCCATTTCAAATTTGGCTAAATTTCAGATTTTTCACCAACATATTCTAGTGCATACACGTGTGGGTGTTATTTTTTACAAATTATTGACCTTGACCAATATGAAGCATTCAAAATGGCTTGCTCCCTTTGTTGATTCAATGTTAGCAGTTGAAAAAACATGCTATTTTCAGGGTCTCCAGAAAAGTGCTGATTTTGGAGGTACAAGCATTGCGCCTGACACCAGCAATTGTGTTGTATGATAGTGTCATACTGACACACAACAGGCATTGTCACCGATGTCATAGCCTGAAATCATGATAGCATAATAGTAGTGATCTCACATGTAGGAGGTAGAAAGCAACATGGAACAGAGCTACTGAGCATGCTGATGAATGTGTCATCAATCTGTGAACAAGAATGTGCATGTGCGCTAAAAAATTTCAACACAACTTCAAAGAATCGTCTAACTAATCCACCTGTTTTGAATTGGTTGCCTGTAGTCATGGTAACTTAAACATTATATGATTAAACCAACAGGCTATCACTCAAATCTTTAATAATACTGTAAGCCACTTGTGATTTTTGCATCTGATTTGTGAGTGTGAGGTCAGTACTCGAAAAGAATACGACTCAACAACAACCATAGCTGTAACTAAGTGCTACAGTATATGTGTCATGCAATGCGTAATGATTACTTCATATACCCAAAGGCAAAAATAAAATAAAAATAGTGCGGTTAAACTGACTTTAAACTGTCTCTCGCCCCACCACAAACATGTGAATGTATACAATGATTTGAGACCCATTCACAAATTGTCATTTTTGCAAAACAGAACAGTTGTAGCTGAGTTTGAGGTTCCCTTGACTTTCTCTCTATTCAAGGCACACCACAAAATAACTTGTAAGATACAGCTGTAAAGGGTGAATGCGGTGTTCACGTAAACCTTTTTCCTCAGCTTTTTGGCAAGCAAACAAGGGCAGTATTTCTAAATGGGGCCATATTCTGAATGGACTGATTTAAGTAACATGACACTTTTCTCTGAAAAGTCTTTTTTGCGTAGTTGGTAGATTCAGAACAGCTGTAAAACGTTAAATATGAAGCGCTGATCTGACTTTTGTCCTGTAACTGACTACATGAATAAATGATCAGATGAATTACCGTATTTTCCGCACGATAAGGCGCACCTAAAAGCCTTCAATTTTTTCAAAAGTTGACCATGCGCCTTATAATCCAGTGCGCCTTATATATGGATCAATATTGAGCCGCAACAGGTCTTGCTGTCAAGATGCTATCGGTGACCCTGCACGATCGGTGACGCGCATGCGCAGAAGATCCCGCCATCTTGGATCGCTTGCTAATACTAATACTTTACCTCAGAGAAAATAATAAAACAGCTGTTTATTCATTTTAGGAGTGAATGGAGTTGTCAGAAAGCTGGTTTGTAATCTATTAATAAAGTTTGACTGACCTATCTGACTTTTTTTGTTGACATTCCGTTTAGCGCAGCACCATCTAATGGATGCCTAACGTAACCCCAGCCTCTACTGTTGCGCCTTACATATGGAAAAAGTTTTCAAATATGTCATTCATTGAAGGTGCGCCTTATAGTGCGGAAAATACGGTGTCTCCTTCAAATGTAAAAGCATAAGGCTTCTGTACACACTATAGTCCATGAATCTTTGGGGAGAAGTTGCACGTACATCTTTTAAATAATTTTTAACGTATCCAGATAAAAAGGCTGCAAGAGGAATTCATTGTCTCTTTCTGTGGTCAACATGGAATCATATCCCTGTGCCCGTGACTCAACAAAAACGTTTTTTTTTACTTGGAAAAGTATTTCTTCATTAATGGGTGATGGCTGATGGTCTTTGGATTATGTTTTTTGACAAACCTCAACCCCTTCCCACCAGCAGTCAATTAAGATGCCAAAAAGTCTTGACCAATACAGCTCGTCTGACCTTAGGGGTTGAAATGTTGCCAAGAGAAATATGGTAATTAGTAATCACCCAAACACCCAACAAGTGGTAATGGACAAGCAAATGTCTACATACAGATGAATGACATTTAGATCTTGAGAAGCTCTTTCTAGGTCATTCTGCATCATTCCATGCCATTCAATATCATTCCAAATCATTCCACAGTGTTTCATTCAGCTTTCCAGCCTTCACACGTCATTTCCCCAGAATTGGCATTTTCTAGTTTTTTGTTTTTTTTTACTTGTTCTATGGTGCAGAGACTAGTGTCACTATTCAGAAAAAGATTTTGTTTGTTATGCTTTACCTGTATCCACTGTCATCACTCATCGGCTTATTTTGCCAGCCACAGTTTACTCCAACTAACGTGTCACGTCCTTGAGGGAAAGCATTATGAGCAGGCTGTTATGACACATGACTATATTCTCTACCCAGGACTTAAGGGGCACCTTCCAAGGGATATGGCGAGCACAAGATCTTATATTTTCACACAAACAAGCTCCATTGCTGAAGAGAGTTCGCCACAATAGCAGTGGAATCGACAAGACAAAAAACAAAGGTCACCAGGATTCTATCTTCCTTTATGAACCAGGTAAATACATTTACACTCAACTGACTTGTAGGACAATTACTAACCCGTGTAACTAAGGCCTAATCATGTACACTGTACAGAATGTCAAACTTTTCAAACCTTGATGTTGGAGTCTTTTGGTGTGTTATATTACAGTACAATATTATACACTAAAATTCTCGTGAGCAATACATGCATGATGAGGTGCATTTTTTTTTGTTTACTCCCACACAATCCCAGAGTAATATCAGACATGTAATTCCTATCATGGGTGGTTGAGCTCCCTCACAGAGTGCAGCACTGTGGTTAATTTTTTTCCCCAGTAATGTTTCTACAAGGGTGTACCACAGCTGTATCTCCAGGCGAGGGTAGAGGAGTCCGCAGTCCTCGGTGGGGGTAACGAGGCTGACCACATACTGTCCATCTCTAGATCAGCTCACCATTGCTGAATAGGGTCCATTTACACAAGCGCCTCCTGCCTGTGTTTACAGTTAGTACACATTTTTGTTTTACCATGTCTAAACTCTTCAGATGTTTATTTTGTTTCTCTCTCACTGTGAGGTTTACGGGAGTAAGTCAAATTATCCCAGACCGAAGGTTAGGCTGGGTTAAAAGCAAGCTCATTACACATAAATTCATATGAAAAAGAAGGAAAAAAACAACAACTTTCACATGTTCCTATCAAATACATTGTTGGTCTGACGTGACACCTAAGAGGAGGGGGGAAAAAAGCTGTGCACCTTATTGCGCTAATTCCCCTCAGCTCTACAAACAAAACAGGCAGGAAGTGTCTTAGAAGCAGGGACATTGATTATACTTCACATACTGGGAAAGAACGTGAAAAAAGGGGAAGCAGACACCAAAGAAAACTGTGAGACTCAAGGGATGGGGAGGAAAAAGCTGCTTGATGGGGTGTTGCTTAATCCCCTCAAGCATCCATATATTGCTTTACCACTGCTTTTCTCTCCCACTGCTTGTAAAATGGCACCAGATATAACATGATGTCTTTAGGCCCTACAATCATTTGGTACACAACTTGATTTGACTATTGACCAGGGCTGGCACATATTTTGGTAGATTCTAAGCATTACTATGAACCAACTTGTTCAGTACATGACCAAAAGAAATACAGACTCCAAGATGTTCATTTTAAGCTATCTGACATTATATTTTGCTTTATCATAAAAGTTTGAATACTTTTGGGGGATTTTGGGGAAAAGGGAGCTAGTAAATTGCAAGTCCAGAATGTTCATTCAAATAATCAATTTATTTAACAACAGTCATTCTATAGACCCCTTCATGGCCTACGTCACGATGACGTCACATTGTTTACTGGAGGCAAAAACAACTTGCCACTGGAGGCAACAGAAGTGCAGCTAGAAGTAAACAACGCTGGTTGTCTGTAGAAAATGTCGTCTTGTTGTGTTTTTGGTTGCCAGAACCGTAAAAGCACCAACAAAAACTTGAAATTCTATCGCATCCCAGCCTCTGCCAGTCAAGTAATCGCAGACGGCTGTGGTTAAACGTGATTAGGCGAAAGGACTGGACTGACACTATCATCAACAATGCTCGTGTTTGCAGCACACACTTCATATCAGGTAAGATTTAACTATCAGATTCAGCCTGGACAATGATATGGGCTAGACTTAGTTGTGATTGACATTAGTCATTATTTATGTGACTATTTTTACATGCACGGACTTACAAAAAGTCTGTGTTTACATGCTACATGCGCGAATGCTAACTGCGAGCTAACCAAACCTTACCTGTATGTTTAAGTTTTGTCGAGGCGAAAGCCCCCACAATGGTTCTGATAACTTCTTGTAAAATTTTTGTAGGAGAGGTACATGCCTCGTATATCCTCGTCTTCTGTCCCTGTCGTTGACTTGTTAGCACTTGCGACCGCACGACAAGTTGTTATATTCTAAATTTTGAACATGTCCATTCAAGACGTTGTTGTAGACATCTAATGATTTATAGGCCTTCAGTTTATCTATAAACGCTCAGTTTTTCTATAAGGTAGATTTCACTGTCCGGCCATTGCACGGTGGGTTGTTCCGTTAAATCGTCTATCCAGTGTGTGAGTGCGTAGGGGTCAGTAAATATCGTCCCATCAGTCAGAGTTAACTTTTTAAAGTAACATTCACGGTCATGGGGAGTCAGTTTACTCACATACTAACTCAAATGGCCGTTTTCTGCGTCCATTCCGACGTAAACATTCTGTGAAAATATGCTGACCGGTGTTAGAACCACATGCCACTGAGGTGTTCTTGCCTCCAGCTAAGCCCCGACCTTTAAATTGTGTCGCATAGTTTACAAACTGAAGGGGTCTATACATGAGCAGACAACCAACAAATAGAGGCAGAAACTGACTTCACCAACTAAGGTTTGCTATTATACAGTATGGCTCAACGAGATGAATCATTCTCGTGTTAGTTTTTTTTTTTTTTAAATGCAGCTGTAGGACAACAAGGAGCTATCACTAAATGTTATTAGAGATGACACCTGATTTTGCGACATTTTAAATATGGGTTGAAAATGAAGCCAAAGGGAGTGGTGCTTCTCAATGTACAGCAGTGTATGCAGGATGTGCTCTAGAAATAGTCGATAAATAAAGCATTTCCTTGGTTTAAAATGTATGTTTTATTTTGTCATAGACCAAAAAATAATTCTGTAATGAACTTTGTGGCCTGAGCATTTGAAAGATGTTTGTTTGTTTGCTTTTGTGAATGCTCCTGCATCAGAAGAGGAATTTGTTGTTTCTTTCAGCGAAGGTTGAGGGCCAAGAAGTTAAAACCAAAAGAGGGAAAAGGGATCTGGCTAGCATGCGGTCATCTCTGCATAACGCTGACCTCTGAGCCCTAAACCCATTCCTCTACCTCTCACACAGTCTGTGAACACCACAGCGGCATAAGAGCCTCATTTAGGAGCATAGAAAGAAAGGCAGAACTCTCTTTCTCAGGAAGATTAGTGGCTGTCCCTTTGGAGTAGGCCTTTGGATAGAGCAAGGAGTGGGGAGGAGGGCATTGGTTTTTTTTTTTTTTCTTTCTCGGGGACATTTTTCTCTGCCAAGGGGGCCGTGACCTGCTCCAGAGCGCCCTCCGGAGAAACATGGTTAGGCGCCTGAGCTGCATCTGAAATGCAGCCACGATAGCCGTGATTAACACGCCGCGCTTTATCTGAAAGCCACACTCTATTCCGAGCAGCAGTCATTATATGCTTCTTCATCCATCTGCGTTCTACTGAACACTCAGAAGGAGCAGCATATTTAATCAGTGTTCATGTTGTTGAAGTAAAAGCAGGATGGGATGCTGCATGGTGCGTTGTGTTCCACCACATCATTACCCACCCCAGATACAAAACAGCTATGAAAAACAATGCCGAGGCCCGATACTACAAAATGCTTTAACGCTACATCACATTAGTAATTGCTGTGAATGCCATTTCTGTAAACTGTGTGATGGCTAGGTCAACTTGACCTTTCGGTTTGCCTTATCACGGCTTTTACTGCCAACATCAACACAGCGCCATCCCAAAATCCTATTCAATTGCTAATTTGGGACGCTAAGAAACCTCTAGTTAATTACTCTTGCCATTGTATGTTTTACTATGTTTGGGCACAAAGACAAATCTCTGGTGGTACCAGTTAGTAACTAGTTGCTCGCAACATGTGGCCCGGGTGGCAATAGCAGGTAGTCTGACAACTGTTGCTTGGTTTTCTTTAGGTAGCCTACGATACTTCTTTTTCATTGATGTGGACTCAGACTAGTTTGTAATTCATTCACCACGTTTAATGGTCTTTTTCATTGATTTAATAAAAAACAAAAACAAGATGAACTTTCATATATCAAAATTCATTTTATGAAACATTTTTGCCCATAAAAAAAAACCCCTCAAAATGTCAAATATGGGTGTTTTGAATTAGGAACACAACTTTAAGTGCAATATAAGGCACAATATCGTCTTTGACAAAGTTCTATTAATCTTTTTTTTTTTCTTTTCCTGGTGATCCAAAAAGTGACCCGTTTCGTTTCGTGAGTCAAATCTGAGACAGACGGACAGACCGACCAGTGGATCAGTAGTGGCCTTGTGCAGAGAATATAAGGCTATAAAACTGTAATTGAAACTGACCTAATAGGTAATGAACACAGCACACATGATCCTGTATTTGTTGTGCAGTATGGATGTAGGCATGTTTTCCTCACAGTTTTCCCTTTAGAAAGGGTTTGATCTTTTACTGTCTTGGAAGCAGGCACCTTATCTGAACACATGTTACACTGACATAGTTAAGGCTCAGGTTAATGCAGGCTTGTAAATCCCGGGGCTTTGGAGTCAGGTTGCAAGTGACAAGCTTGTGGAAGCAAGCCCTGTAGCTATAAGAAAGATGCAGGCTGTCCCACCAAATGCGGGGCCCATTTACAACCATTAACTAGGCTTTAAAAAAGCAATTTGATTCTTATCTCACAGAGTAACCTGCACTTTTTGTACTTGCAACTCAAAGCATGTGCATTCTTCATTAGAGGCCACATATATATACACAGTACAAAATGTGTTAATGCTCCAAGACACAGAACAGTTAAAAGAGAATAAGGCCTTCTTAAAACTAAAGAACTAACAATGCGGATGAAAAAACAAAACAGATTTGAGTGTGTTTTATAATGTTGCAAATACTGCTTGTGTTTTTTAAATGATAATTTCTTTCATTTTTAAACTTGTAGACTTTAACGAAGTCTCTGTTGTTTGGACTTGATATTCCCAAACACAACTAACCTAAATAAAAAGTGCCGCTTTAAGAAGAATGTTTGTCATCTTAAAAGGGATTCCTGATGTATACACATTTGCTCTATTTCCTTTGCACATGAATGCGTAAAAACTGGATCATATAACAAATAAACTAAATGACAACAAAAGCAGAGCAAGTGTCTAAGGACAATCAAATGTTCTACTTTTTGTTTTTAAGTGTTTAAGTCAGCTTTATGATGGTATGAATGATTTGCTCCTGCAGTAACCCTTAGATGATTGCCTCTGTGTCTCTCTGAGGGTTTTCAAAGTCTGCAAGCTGGGTCCACCAGCATCATTTAGTAATTTATAACACGGGTACCTCAGAGGCATGAACAAGGTCGTGCGACCTCGTTAAGCCCAGTTTTCGTCATATATTCGCTAATGAAAACAAGAGCTCTCGTCTTTTCATTATGTTTATTTTGTGACTTTGACCAAGCAAGCACCATCACATTTGACGTCACATCCCCAAAAAGTTGTTAAGTGAGCATTACTTTTTTCAGCGGTGCAAGGTAATGAAATGTCAACCCCTATAGAGCTACAAGACGTGCAATGGTCATACATATAAATAATTCATCTCCAAGCTAGTTAGATATTTTCTTTGCTGACTTGAAAATACTTGTAGACTCTTTGTGGAGGTGCCAGGGAGGGTGCACTGAAACGTCCTAGTTTCAACCCCGCATCCCTAAACAATTAATGCTCATGGCTAATCTTGTGGCAGGCCACCAAGATCATCACTAAGAAAAAAAAAATTGCTAATACCACAATATTATATGACATCTTGTTTGCATTTCAAAGGCCCTTCCTTTTTCTCTGACTTTATCTGGGGCCTGGGATACAACATGTCGTCCACTGCTATGCCAGCCTGTTTTAGTAATTCATGAAATGTACACTCGGGAGGTGAGAACAAGGTCTTTCGACCTCATTATAGCATTTTTTCATCATCTCCTCTCTGACATCTCTAAATGATGCAGCCCCCATCTCGTTTCATGTATCACCCAATTGCTTATGCGAGTCATCGTGTTTTACATTATGCTCATTGCACAGTGGAACATGATCCTACAGGAAACAGAAATGAGTTCTACAATATGTTTGTGTGTGGAAATGCAGTAAAACGGTCTGGTTTTCCACATACAGTGTGGTACCTCACCTTACTAAATTAATTGGTTCTGGAAGAAAGTTCTTAAGTAGAAAATTTTGTAAGTAGACGCATTTTCCATGTAAATGCCCTAATCCGTTCCAAGCCTCCCAAATTTCAGACATAAATGTTTTATAACGCATAAAAATGCATCAAAACATCTAAGAAATACATGTTACAATTAGATTATTGCAAAATAAATGAGAGTTGTGCGTAATGTAAAAAACAAAGAATAAGAGTAAAGAATAAAAATGATGGTCATTTACCTTTTTAACTGCTGTCCCTTTTGTTTTTTTGCCCTCTTTTTGGTTCATGTTCTCTCTCAGGAGTGTTTTTGAATGGTGTTTTGTAAAGAATTGATCCAAGGATGTTTGTTTGTTTGTGTTTTTATCTTATTTGTTTTTTTTTATATCACTCACTCACTCACTCACTCACTCACTCACTCACTCACTCAGTCAAGCTTAGATCATGTAAGCCGGACATGATCTCCCAGGCGGATAAGTGAACCTGCGCCATCCGGCACCGAAGGCAAGTGACGGTTCCACTACTCCACCTGGCGCCCTTGTTTTTTTTGTTTTTTTTAAACAATCCTTCAAAAATGTCCAAGGCAAACATCATCATAGTGAGCGATCGCCCGAATCCTGAACACATTTTCTGGGTGATTCTTTTCAATATATTCCAAAACTTGATGGAAACTTCATGTACGATGGCGAGGCATTTTTCCAAAAAAGGCCCGTCTTATCGCAATTAAAAATTTACTGTGCAACGTAGCCTTCATTTATCACCAATTGTTTTAGTTTTTCCACAAATTTGTTGGCTGTTAGTTAATATTTACGTAAAACTATCCAAACACCTCATGGCCCGAGGGGCGAACGACAAGGACGCTACATAGACACATTCTCTACAGACACATTCTATTTTATATCTATGGTCAAATACTCTTAGCCAATGGGATGCCAGGTCGACACTTTCTATTATGTATCTATGGTCACATACATTACAGGTTCCTCTTAGCCAATGGGATGCCAGGAAGATGCCAGTAATAGCCAATGGCAGAGCAGCTGTAAGTATGTTGCGTTCAGTAAACTTCGGGAGCTGCAAGTAGCGACCCATACTGTAGTTTTACCTTTCGTTTCCTGAAACTTCTTCTAACTAGAGGCAATATTTTCCTGTTGAGGAGTTTCATAACTTGAAACTTTCGTATGAAGGGACATTCGTAAGTAGAGGTACCACTGTAATCGATTTTTTTTCTTACCCCGCTTTAAAAAAACTTTGTTGCATTCAAGTTGTAGACAAAAAGCATAATAAGAATGTTGTACCTCTGGAGGTGGGAGAGGGCTTCTTTGGAATTTCTGAGAAGCTGCTTCCATCCAAACCGGGGCCCTTGCACTCCTTCTTCTCAGTGGCAGTTGGAGCTGATGTCTCCATGCTGCTCCTTCAATGTACAACAACCTGGACAGAATGAAGGACAATTCTGATTGGGTAACGAATGTGCAAGGAATAATACAGGGTGTTCCAAAATGGTTGCCCCCATACTAAATGCCCATATCTTGGAAACTACTTGATGGATCTTAATGAAACTAAATACACTTTATGTTGAAGGTCATAAGTTTTATTGATTAAATTTACAAAGAAAAGTACAAATATTTGTTGGTTCATGACAGATTATCATAAATGTTCAATATGAGCGCCGCCTGTGACTCTGCACACGTCGAGTCGGTATTCGAGCTCGTGCCAAAAAGCGCCCTTTTCTTGAAATTTTTGGTGCCAACTGCCAAGTCCTAATTTGTTTTGTAGTTGGTGCCTGAAGTAGGCACGCTGCACTGTCTTCGGTGACTGAGTCCGAGCAAACTCTAACACGCAAAATGCCTTTTCTTTTGAAGTGAATGGCATTTCTTAACCTGAAAAGATAGAAATGCCAAACGTTACACACAAAAACTTGAAATGTTTCTACACAAGCTGTGAAAATTTGAGGTCATTTCAACGAATATTGTCAAAATTATGGACCTACGAAGTGGGGTCAACCATTTTGGAACACCCTGTGCATTTTACAATTATAGCTGTAAATGCTGGTGGTCGTGATAAATGTTTCTGCCTTTTGTGCAAATAGCACAATTTCCATTTCCCAGCTTTGGATGGTCCCAAGCATAAAAAAAAAATAAAAAATAAAAATAAAAAATGGGTGGGGTGCGCCGGGAAGGGCATCTGATGTATAAACCGTGCCAAACAAATCATGCGAGTAACTCGTTGTGGCCACATCTGACGGGACAAGCCAAAAGTCACAACAAAATTGCGCCATTAATGTGTCTTGGGGAGAGTATCCAATTTAAAAAATATTAAAATTCACTTCTACACAGTATTTCGCTGTTTCACATTCCAGTTGCATAAATTACTAAGTGGCAAAGATTTTGCGTTTTTCTTAAATAATTGAGAAGGCAAGCGCAGATGTAATTCAATGTTGACATGGTTATTTCATTATGGTTGTCGACATATTTATTCTGTCAGTGTAAATAATGTCAGGTCAACCCCTAAACACACATGGGTTTCTCAGTTTGATGTAATGAGTTCACAGTGCTCGCTCTGTTCCAATTGTAAATGTGAGTGGCCCTTAGTGCTGAGGTTTTAGCCACACACTGTGTCAATACCTCCTCATGTGTGTGTGAATGGACTGGTGACGTGGCAACGTGCCACTTGTTTGACTTGGTAGGATCATTCTCTGCTAAAAAGCAAACATGACTTGGTCCGTCCTGTGAGTAAAGCAATCCACACTGTCATGCAAGTTGCTGGTCATCATTTATTTTCAGACGCTTGTGCAAAAATGTCTGCACACTTTGGCACCTTGCTGCAAAAAGGGAAAACATGTCAATGAGACTAATTGGGCCTGCTGTGGAATTGAACCAAAAAAAAAAAAAAAAAAAAAACGTGGAAAAAATGCCTAAAATAGTAGATAGGGAATATTAAAAGTTCATGCGACAATTATTAAAACTATCCCGGCTGTATTATCACACACTTTCTTTCTATGCGCTTTTGTACATGAGCTACATAGTTCTTATTTCATTTTGAATTTTGTTTTAAAAAAGTCAATTAATATTGTGTAATGAAAAAAGGAAACTACAATTCTCAATTGACCGCCCTTCTTCTGTATGGACATACATTATCGAAATAAATAAATACTGTACATTTAAAATGAACCCTGAAAGTTCATGTGTGATATACATTGACAAAGACAAAAACAGACATTTTTGCTACAATTATACAATAGTTTTATCAAGATAAGATATACTTTCATTTTTTTAAAGCATTTACGTTATTTTATTTCATTTTTTCAATTAGTTTTGTGTGAACAATTAATTCACTAATCGTTTGTATCAAAAAATAACCTGCAATTCACGTACACATTGCACAGAGTTGTACACACGTGTCAGATGCCAGTGAATACATACTATATGTTTCTCCAAGTTCTGATACACCACACATTTTACTAAAGCTGATTAGATTTCTCATCAACAATTGATTGATCTTAAAAATCTCACTGGGCATCCACAGCCTGTCACATGTTCCCGTTCAATGCCCCCGTGTTGTCTTAAGACCATCCTGTTTTGTCATGGATGGATACATATGTACCATGAAAGTTGTACAACAAAGCAATGAGCTTCCGATATTAGGGTCAACTCAAATGTAACTGCTGACTGTACCTCTTTGGTATGTATGAATGATGAGCATGAAAAAACATGAAAACAAATATTGGTTCTGGATCTTTGAAAATCAAAAAGTACAAAATATTGGTGTAAAATAAAAAGTGTAGACTTCGATCACTCTGAAAATATACACAAGAACAAGAAGAATCAAGACGAGGCCAAAATATTATTTGAGTCTTATGTGTTTTATTTTAACTGCAAATGTACTAAATATGATGGAATTTCCCTGCGATTGACTGGCAACCAGTCCAGGGTGCCCCCTGCCTACTGCCCAAAGCCGGCTGAGATAGGCTCCAGCACCCCCTGCGACCCTTGTGAGGAATAAGCGGTCAAGAAAATGGATGGATGGATGATGGAATTTCCAACATTAAGACTGCAAAACTTATTTCTGTTGATATAAATCCCTGTGTTTAGTGGATGGGTATTTGAGCTTTTAAAAAAAGGGACATTAATTCATTGATATTTATTTATTTATTTGTATTTTTTACTGAATACTGAATCTGTCTGTTTCAAATTGTCTATGTTTTCTTAATATAAATGCAGCCTTGCCCAAAGGAGTTGTCATGACAAAGGTTTTTGTGAATGTAGTTCAACCTCAGAGACCACACAAATCCATTATTTATACAAATAAAGATCTTAAAATTTAATGAATTGATGGAGTTTAACCGCCTTAAAATATTGTATAAAGCCTACCGTGAAATTCTACTAGTTAATATACAAACTAGATTTATAAAAAGGGAAAGTGGGTATAAATTAAGAGGAATATATATTTTCTCTAAACCTAAATACATAACAAAACTAAAAGAACGATGTATTTCAACTCAAGGTGTCAGTCTATGGAACAATTTGGATTGTAAAGCAAAATCTTCTCAATCTATTTGTATTTTTTAAAAATGTATAAAAGCATATTTACTGCAAAAATATATATCATAAGGACATGCAGTTGAATTATTTTTTAATTGTTTGGTAGTACTGTAACACCAAAAGCGTCTTGACCGCTTGCTGTCATTCATTTTGTGTCGATTCTCTTTTGTGTGTGTTGATTAGGGGCAGACAAAACAAGTTTTACTTCTTTCTGTCCCCTTTCATTTCTTTTATTTTAAAGAGTGAAATAAAGTGATTTGATTGATTGATTGATTGATTGATTGATTGATTGATTGATTGATTGAACCTCCAATCTCTCTGATGTCGAGTTGTTCTTTATATATATCACCAACTAGTTGAGATGTACTGCTGGTCACAATTTCTCATCACTTGCTTCAAGACTCAATTATTCAATTATTATTAATGACACACATTTGCAAAGATTTACAGTAATTAGTCAATCAATTATTACCTGCATTTATATTTCAGCTGTGACGTTTTGCAATGAATAATGAATTATTTTAGTTATCTGTGCAATTGATACTATTTCCAGTGGAATACAAGCGGTAGTGGTCTTAGTGGTATGTGTACCTCCCTAAGTGGTAGCTCGGTACCATGTCCCCCCCAACCCCCCAAAAAATCCTGTGGTATGGATATAAGAAATCCAGACTCTGTCCAACAATTTACAATTCATAAACCCTTTCTAACATTTGATTATTTATAGAGGATCGCCACCTCCATTTTTTTCCCTCTCCCCTCTTTGTCTTCACGTCACCTTTGCCTCAGACTTGTGTTAAAACATGCTGTGTGTTTTTCTTAGAGCCTCGTTCAGTTTCAAGTGTTCCTCTCCTCTACCGTTCAACGGCTCCCCTTTCACCAACACTGAAAGGAATGAAAACACAGATCAAAAGAGGCCCTTATTTTGAAGCTATCCAGGCTTCTTACTTTCTTCCTGCCTATCTTTCAGTCAGCGTGAGCCGCATGCTGGTAGACTCTCTTTCCCTCCAGCACACACGTTCTCGCTAGCTGCTGCTAAACGCACTGCTCATTTAGCAAGCGCAGGAGATGGATAGCAAAGGTCGGCCACCTGCAGACCTACCCACTCAGGTTTCTGAAGGTGACAAGTATGCAGGTTACCAAAACAACATTCAAAAGTCAAAATATAGCTTTGTTTGACATACTTTTGTGTCTTTATCATATTGGCTTCAACTCAAACTGAAGGATGAGGAGTGATTATATGTTCTGTTGCAAAACAGACTTCACATAATTTATTTTATTCTGAGTAGCAAATAGTTTCTAATTGACTGCACTTTGTAAGAAGGGCCTGTGCATATCCAAATGTCTTCAGATGCGCCAAACATTCTAAACTCCCTAGCACCCTTTTGGAATGGATTAGTCATGACAGCCATTATAATTTACCTTTGAATAAGATTCACCACATCCATGGTTAAGGTTTGATTAACCTTCTGCTTAGTTAAGGAGAAATTTGGTCATGGCTGAAAGAACCCAGTGTCAACTGTTGGGATGTGACAACCCACGAAATGGACGACAGAATAGTTCTTTTGCAGGCCAAGCTCCTCACGGGAGGGTTGCTGATAGCGAATAATAGCTTTAGACAGCTTTGAAATGCTCTTTTCAGTTGTGGTACACACATCAAACTTTACAGTTGATGAACTTGGGTTCTAAACCCTTTTCCGGGTTATACTTTAATGTGCAAAATAAAAAGGCATGCCTCGACCAGCACATTTAATTTGCAGGTGTCGAGACCATACAGTTTACAGACCTGAACAAGTAGATTTTTCAAGATCCGGTTCTGACCCAGGCCATTGATATTCAATACTGTGCTCACCAGGAAACCTGATCTGACCCACTCAAATAAGAGCCACACTGTCTCACGATACTTGCAAATAATTATATCAAATTTATACTTATTATTAGGGATGTTCAATGCCACTTTATTCAGACCAATACCAGTACAAGTACTCAAATGACGAGTTGTGAACTGATACCAAGTGCCGATACCGCTAGTACTTTTGATACATACAATTCCCTCCAAAAAACAATGACAAATAATTTTAAAGAAATATCCATATATGCTAATATAGCACTTTTCCATAAAATTGCATGAAATTAATGGCAATTTTCTATTTTCCTCATTTCGATTTCCTGATCTTAAAATGGCCACATGATTCCTGATGACTGATACTGATACCTGGTATCGGTACTCACTTATATTATTATTATTATTGTTATATAGAACATTGCCATTAATTTGACGCACTCAAAAAAATACATATATATATTGAGAAATGTAGGTCTTTCTTTAAAATTATTTAATTGCACGGTGATTCAAAAAGAATACGACAAAATTATCGTGATATTTCAAAAACGAAAAACAATAGAATACTCGAGCCTTAAGACGTGTTGTTCGAGTACATTCAAGTTTTTATTTAATGTGTTACAAGTACTCAATGTGGCCACCACTGGCAGCACGGACAACATCAAGCCGTTGAGAATTGCTGCCAAACGCACCTCGGGATGTCGCGGTCCAACATGTCCATCATCTTTCATCTAATTGATAATGTAATGGATTGAATTTGTGATCACTTATAGATAGACGAGTTATCCAAATTTGTTTGGATGTCAATGATTCATTATCCTTCTGCTGTTGTTCAATTGGGAGATGTGCTACAGACCTCGCTCACGGTGCTTGGACTGCCAGATGTCCACACCTCACTGTGTGTGACTTTCTTGTGTTATGTTATGTTCCACGAATTCCAGCTAACATTGATGACATGAAAGATGGAATAACATCAGCAATCAACATGGTGGACTGCGACTTCCTGAGGCACACGTGGGAGGAATTCTCATATCGGTTTGCCGGTGATGGCCACATTGAGCACTTGTAAAACATGAAATAAACATTTGAAGGTATGTCTAACAGATGTGTGCATGTATTTTCTAATGTTTTTTGTTTTCGAAATATTGCGTGATTTTGGTGTGTTCTTTTTGAATCACCCTGTATTTGGGGTGAAAATGTATGTATCAAAACTAGTACAAGCATCATCGGTACTTGGTATCAGGATCAGTGTCTACTCAACGGTTGAGTACTCGTACTGATATTGGTCTGACTGAAAAAAATGGTATCAAACTATCCATGTTCATGCGCTTTTCTGTTGCTGATGATGGAACGTAGCAGTAACAGAGTAATAATAGGAATATTGTAGTTTTCTGTCAACAGCACACTGCTTCTTTCAAGAATGTTTATTTCGAAAAAGATTACTGGCCGTACCCAATGGCAACAACAAAAACAAATTGTCTTTGTGTTTGGCCTAAACTGGTTTTCTCTGCTCTTCTAGGTCTCATTCATTTGCCACACAGACGCATTGTTTCTGGTTCCCCAGCAATCACCAGCCAAATTCAAGATTCAAGTTGTTATATAAAAAGCAAAAAAAAAAAAAACAACAACAACAACAACAGTATTTTAGTTTAACTTTGATTGTCTCTCTAACCTTTCACAAAGACTATAAAAGGTTTTTACAAAAAAAATATCAAGAAATAAATTCATTCAAAACACTCAAAATGATTTCCACATCATCAAACCTGCATATTAAAACATTGTTGGTTATTCTTCATTTTAGTTATATATTTACTGGTATAATATACATTAATTGTGATGGATATAGGCATTACCAAGCCTCAAATAGCACTGGAAATCTGAATCCAAAGTGTTCCTTGTATATTTCAGACAAAATACAGCTGTTGATCTATACAGTACACCCTCAAATTACCAACCCTGACCAGAACAGATGCGTGCCTAAAACTGCAAAATTTTATAAGTGCCCTTTAATTTACCCATTTGTTCTCTCAATGTGAGCACTCCTCGGTAACCAAATACTTCCTTCTTTAGTTCATGTTAAAACCTTACTGCGGCAGTTCCAAGCAAGCAACTAATTTGAAAACCACAATCTAAAACTTTGTTGTATGGTTTACCACATTGTAAACTGTATTCCTACCGGCTACCAACATGATTCAACAGCATATATTTTTGAGCTAGAATTAGTCTTTCAAACAGCCAGTCAGTCTGACCCTCTGTCCATCTAGCTCTCCATTATGGCAATCGTCCTTATCAGTCATTTACAGAAAATTCAGAGTGATGAGTAGGGTTGCCAACTGTCCCGTATTAACCGGGACACCCTGTATTTTGGGATAAATTGTTATGGACCTCTAAAGGCAAGGCAAGCAAATGCCACTAAAAGGCAAAGTCCTGTAAAATAATTCTCATTTAGTCAATTCTTACACGAAATACAGCAAACGGCATCTCTGCCATTTTTGGACCACGGCTAGTTGACAAGTGACAAGGAAGTTGCTCATAGCCAATAAAATGAGTCGCTGGGTGTGATGCTATGTGGAGGTCTTGAAAGGTAAGAGAGGCAACTAGAGAGAGAGAGGCACTTCCTGGTTTCGTCACAGCTTCATGTCGCCTACACTCTAAACGCAGATCTTAATACGTCGGCTGCGAACGTATCAGCGGGAGCAATACAAGATGTATTCTCGTACTATTTATGAACAAATACTGCGACAATTTAGCTTGCTGGCAAGTTTCGCAATCAGCGCTTAATACAGCAAACTGCACTCTACAGGTCCTAGATCAGTTCAAACGGCAATGTCACGAAGCACGGCACCTGTCAGCCAATCACAGGCATTGTCACGTGCATTTGTTGTAGCGGCTTATACTGCGTAAGTGGCTAGAAAATAATAATAATAATAATAATAATAATAATAATAATAATAATAATAATAATAATAATGTGTAGTGTTGTCTGGTCGGTTAGGAAGAGAGAATGGATAAATCTGTAAGAAAGAAAAGAAAGAAAAGTCTCCATGAAAAAAGTAAATTTGGTGAGTCATGCTCCTCTTTTGCATTTCATTTTTTTTTGCCCTTTTTTTTAGGTAAAGAGGCAAATTATGGTTTCTTTGAGGTTTTGTATGAGGTTACATAATGATGGCTTGCAGTAAGGATTAAAGGGAATGTACAAACTTTGTGCATTTCGAATCTAATCAGAATATATACTGATTTCACACATCAGGCTCACACCACCATGGCACCGTGCCGTGCACCTGTCCCTTATTTCGGGATGAGAAAGTTGGCAACCCTAGTGATGAGCCAATCAGGATTTTTGGTCCCTTTTGGACCCACTGATTAGTGAGTTTAAATAAACGGATAACCAATCACTGATCCAATCACAGAGTTGAGGAATATTTTTATTCAAATAAATCTGCTTCCTTATTTGCTTGGCGCCTGCCGATTTGCTACCCGTAGTAATCTTTCCAAAGCACAATTCAAAACTCTGACGACTGTACATAGTCTTTGCCCAACAAGAAGTAGTGTTTCCATGCAAATATA
Source organism: Festucalex cinctus (assembly GCF_051991245.1). Taxonomy (NCBI): domain Eukaryota; kingdom Metazoa; phylum Chordata; class Actinopteri; order Syngnathiformes; family Syngnathidae; genus Festucalex; species Festucalex cinctus. The sequence continues at coordinate 6,419,592 of NC_135421.1, read as the reverse complement.
CACACTCTAACAGGCACTTGATTCCAATGATCATGATTGTCAGCCGGCTTCTGTAGACCTTGTTGATGAGCTGATCATCGGAATGCATAGCTGGTCACAAAATGTGCATAAAATTAAAAATTTAGCTTATGCAATATAGCTGATCAGATCAGTCTAATGCAGTGGTGTCAAAGTCCGGTCCTCGAGTGCCTGAGTCCTGCATGTTTTAGAGGTTTCCCACGTTCAACACAGCTGATTCATATTTAAGCTCATTATCAAGCTCTGCAGGAGCCTGATAATGATCCTGACCATTGAATCAGGTGTGTTGGAGTAGAGAAACCTCGAAAACACACAGGACTCAGGCCCCTGAGGACCGGACTCTGACATTGGTGGTCTAAAGTCTCCTGAACAGATAATAATTGATGTCAGGTAATAGTCATCTAAAACAGCAGTGAAAACTCCCTCACGGATGAGTTCTTACCCCACCCCTGAGTCTAACCTTCCTTGCGAAGCAATATCCTGTCGTTGATCTCTTTGTCTGCCTGGGCCAACTGAAAACAGATGTGAAGTTAATGAGATTCTACCACACAAGGAATCTAAAGAGATGCACTTTTGAGGTTTTATTTTACAATAGTTTCTTTAGTAAACAATTTGGAGTAATTCCTAAAGGTCACTGATTAAGAACTGTTTCTGGTGAAGAGGGAAAAAAAAAGCATTATATTGCTGTTCCCAAGAATAAAAGAATTTCTGATTTTCCAATAAACTCAAAAAATATATATAAAATCAAATGGCCAATTATTTAAAGAGTACTGTATACTAAAAATAAACTCCAAGGAAAACAGACTCCCTGACATTCCCTGCCTTCTCAACTACACCCTGGAGCCTCGACCCGAAACACCTAAATAAGTGATTGAATTGACACAAGTCTATCAAATTTTGAACATGGACTATATATGAGTTAGATCCTTGTGATGCAATACTTCTGTTTTGTGGGTACTTGTCATTTTTTTTTGTTCCTTTTACCCAAATACTAATAACACTGATAACCATCGAAGGAGCCGTTTCATTTGTGTGCATATGGGTCACAGAGTTGACATTTGGGTGTCTCTGTTGTATCTCTTCCTCTGTTCACAAGCTTATTTAAGTTGTAGTTGCTCATCAGTTAGGTAAGACGGGAGCGATACAGTTTTTTGACCGCATGAGTATGCGACCTTGTGTGTTATTAGTTTGAAAGGTTCAAACTTATTTATGTAGCACTTGGTGACACTTGGACAATTAATAGTGTGAGTAAATAAATATCTTAAATGCATCATCTAAGGACTTGCTATTTTATCAACGCGAACGAGAGTGTTAAACATTCCGGTAATTAATTACAATTGTTATCAGAACGTTTCCTACTATTTCACAATCTGTGCCATAAAATATTATTTCTTTTTAGAATACACTAATTTGATGCCACATTTACAGTATTGCGTGAGAAGTACATATATACACGTACACGTTGTGGCACGCATATAGTACAAACAGCCAGGCCACAACATGCCTGAGAGAAGAGCACCAGCATGTCAATATCGGTTGACGGAGATTTTGCACCAAACGTCTGAGCAACTAATTGGGTCTTAGGATTTCTGGAGGGTTGTGAAAAAAATTTCAAAACATTAACAAAGTGGTGTATAATTCCGAAAAAGTGCATAACTGAGACTATATTCAAGCAAACCAAGTTCATACCAAACTTTTACAGTCATGCCTTTATGGGCCATGCTTTGTGGACTGAGACACAGCTATGCCGAAGCAGAAAATGGCCTTCCCAAAAGTATACCCACAAATTTGGAAACATATAATTGTCCAAGACGAATTTTTGAGACAAACCAAGCCGAGTGACTAACTTATATTAACTTTGGGTGAATAAAACATCAGATATGAATATGTCATGTAAATCTCTCACTGTTTTGGTGCTAACCTGAGGTACAATCTCATTACATATATGAATTGAATGATCAAGTATGCGGTCTTGGGAAACATTGTTAGTAGTGACCATTAAGTTTATAGTCACAGTTACATAAGGTTAAACAAAGTAAACATGTATTACAGAATGTAACAGCTGACTTAACACTTAAATAACCCTTTGGCTGTGTGTTAGTTACATCTGTCATTGGTGCCATATTGCACACTGCTGACTTGAGCTTGCGGAAACATTTGGCCCTGGTCATTCAACTTAAATGTGTTGTTCACACTCAATCTCGGCCCCTCTCAGCTGTTAAAAACAACAGCAAAATCTTCTTTATGTTCAAAATAAGTTCCAGATGTCAGAAAACTACGTTTTCAGATTGCAAGACACCACAACAGTTCTCTCACGTAACACTTTAGTACATCCCCTTGTTATTGCAATGAATTTACCACTCTATTAGGAATTCTTGTGAGAGCTGTAGCCCAGCTGTTTTTACTTCCATGGCAGATCTAAGGCGTTTGCTTAAAAGTTCTTGCTGTATTTGTGCTCATCTATGACAACATAAACTGTGAGACGACCAGGTGAGAGCTACAGCAGTTATTCTAACTCATTTAGACAAGGATCATGCTGAGCTGGCTTCAGTTACAACAAACTAATATCTTCAACAATAATGAAAAGAAGTTTCTATATTGTACACTATATAGTATACATGTTCAAGCTGTGGGCTATTACTGCAGGATATCAGCGTGTTTATGAGTGACAATCACAGTAAGTCATCTTGTTGAAAAGACAATTTCCTCTCAATTCTTTTATTTCAAACATAAAAATGAATACACAAAGTAGCTGTTTTTTAAGCTTTTGGATGAGTTGCACATATCTAAACTGTCTTTTGGAAATAGACTTTCATTTGTTTTGGTTGTTATGTCTAGCATTACTTTCATAGTTTTGATCAAATTTGTATTTGTAATTGTATTTATTCTACTATATTGTATTTGATATGGGGATTTCACACTACAAAAAAATAGAACTTCTTGAAAAAGTTGTCTGTCTGTATGTGGTGTGAAACTTTGGAAAATCTTTGCTGACATCACACACTAGGACTGGGTCTAAAATATCGATATCGAATTGATATTCCTTTTCATAGCCCAATATCGATACATAAAACCATGACTCGATACTTTTAATTTTTTATTTTTTTTTTACCCTGTAAATTAATGTACCAAATAGGGCCCAACCGATTAATAGGCCGCCGATTATAATCGGACGTTTATTGGCCTTCAAACATCAGCCAAAGCAATCGGACAATTGAGCTAAATAGCTAATTATCTTCCCCTTAAAACGTTATCAAAGAAAGCCAAAGTTTTCGACACTATGAAAGTACCCTGAATGCACCATTTCGCTTGTAGCAAGTGTGTAGCGTATGTTGTTCTGTTGTCACGAGGCATCCTTTAAGCTGTTTAATGACACTGCACTTGGAGTTAACTTACACAATGTTAAGAATTACATCCACTCTATATTTAAATAAAAACTATGTTTCGTTTTTAAAACATCGCTAGCCTTGCGCAAACAGGAAGTTAGCAAATGCTAACGGGAAGTTAGCATCAATTTTGGGAGTGTTTTTCCTTCAAATAACAAATCGAATCGATTTTGGAAATTTGAATCGATACCCTGCCCTATCACAAACAATGCAAAGTTTCACAGATTCAAAATGTTATTTAAAAAATGGTCTGGTCACAATAGATTGTCTTTAGATGATATCAGTGCTGTCTGTCTGTCTAAACATGTATTTGTACTTGTTCATTCCTTACGAATTGTTGATATATTGTCTCTTACCATTGCTGGTACTGTTTCCCTCACATATTTGTGTATTACTGTTGTGAAAATGTAACAGTTCTCTGTTCCCTATTGAAATGCATTATGCCACCATGCCAAATCATTAGTATTTTTTCGGTTAATTAATACTCATTGCTCTCCGGGTAGTTGCTAATCATTGAGTCTTAAGGTTAGTAGCAGAGTAGTGAATACTGTATTGTAATTCAAATACATTTTCTCCTTCCCATGCCCTTTCACGCAGAATTGGACTTTGTTACCATTTTGCCTTTTGTTGGACTATGACACTAACTGTGTTGCTTTTGCTACTGCCTGAAACAAATGAGAAAATAAAATGAAATACGTATGATTCTCTTTTTGGGACTCATTAAAAATCTGCAAAATCTGGGACCTCAGAATGTGCCATGTGTAAATGTACACTGGTATGACAGAGGCATAGGCAACTGTCAAAACTGACCAAATGTCATGACATTCAGTTCTACCACTGTCAATGTTTTTCCTTGAATGTTCTTTGAGATCACCTCTTGTCACTTCTAAGTTCCGCCAGACATACAGAGACGTTTGTACATGTAACATTCATCCAAATTCTGTCTCATGAGGTTCTTGCATAACATAAGCAAATCTCATCTGGCTGGAGACTTGTAGGTAATTCTAGCAACAGTCATGTTTTCAGAGTAGAAGAGAAAGTTTGAAGACTAAATACAACCACATGTCTACTGTAAATCCAAGCGTAACTATGGCTCTCTCATCTCTTGTCTCAAGCTTCTATCCGAGAGGCGTCTGTGGCCTGGCACTTCATCAGTACAAATTAGAATATAGTCTCTCCCAACATATAGATCCACTGGGGGAAAACATCTGTCCAGCTCTTAGGCTGCATTCTGCCTGCTTCAATGTAGGGCCTCAATATAAATCATAACTCATCCATATGGTTGCATTTTGTTGCCAACCGCTTATTCAAAGGCCCCAGTCTCTTCTACTGCATCTGATTAGGCCCGTGGCTAATGTTGAAGGCAGCATACTATTGTTGGAGACCCTGTGTCAGTCGACAGTATGAAGCACTAACAGTTATTGAAAATGAGGGTTGGGTTTAAAAAAAATTGAATCAATATCGATTCGATTTTCCTTTTCAAGCCTGATATTGATTCATAAAACCCTGAATTGATTATTTTATATCTGTTTTTCCCATAATTTTTTAAGAAGATTGTATTTTAAAGGCCGATTTTTTTTGTGTGTGTATCTTACTGTTTTCTTGAAATTTACTGTTCAAATGAATGTAAAAGTATTTTCTTACATTTATGAAAGACCTGACTTATTCCATTTTACGGCAATTCAGAATCTTTTAATTTATAGTTACACTTATTGAATTAGATTATGAAAATATTATCATCTCATCCTTGCTGATGTCATTGTTTGTGTTACTGCATCTGTTAAATTTTGTTTGGAATTTAACATTTGTGAAGTCTTTATCATGTCCTTGACATTTAATAATAATTGATGGGCTATAATTAATCGATATCGGATTGAATTGACACGAATCAAATCGGGGGGGAAATCGAATCGAACTGAACTCTTGTGAATCGAAATCGAATCGATTGCGAAAATTACAATCGATACCTAGCCCTATTGAAAACCTTGATAGAATGGCAGAAGTTCCTCACCATTCATCCTTTTGCTTTTTCGCAAATTGAATATCAGACACTGCGTATCCGTAATCACATACTTAGAGTAAAGGGGGAAGTCAACCTAAAAAAAATCTTGACAATGTTGAATGCAGCCCCACTAGTCTAACTATGGTGTTTATACTTGAGTTTATACTTTATGAGTTAATACTGTGTCAGTGGAATATGAGTTGCTCCAATTGGCTGGCAAACAGTTCAGGTTTTACACCGCCTACTGCCCGGAGCCGGCTGGGATAGGCTCCAGCACCCCCATGATCCTTGTGAGGAGGAAGTGGTTAGGAAAATGGATGGATGGGTGGAATATGAGTTGAGCAGCAAAATCTAGCCTTTTTTATTCATCTCAGGGGGCGGCCATTTTGCCACTTGTTGTCAACTGAAGATGACATCACAGTTGCTCAGGCAACAACCAATCACAGCTCACATGTTTTTTGAAGCTGTGCTGTGATTGGTTCTTACTTGAGACCAGAGCGACATTGATATCATTTCAAAATTGCCGCACGTGAGGTGGATAAAAACGACTGGATTTTGCTTCATAAACTCATATTCTACAAATGTAATATTCATCACAATGTCATGTTTAGACTAGTGCGGTCACATATATTATTGTCAAGAATTTTTTATTTTTTTTTGATCATTGGTGGGGATCTTCGCCTGGTTGCAAGAAAAGCCTGGTGGGTCGACAGGCTAATAAAACGTGGGGGGAAAGCCTGATCTAGAAATGCAAGTTAAAACTTTCCCATGCAAAGTGAAAGCAAAAAAATCAACAGCACACAAATGCGACCCGCTTCTGTGGGCCTCAGCTCATCTGAGATGGACTGATGCAAAGTGAAAAAGTGTGCTGTGGTATGACCAGGCCACATTTAAATTTGTTCTTGGATATCATGGACTTTGTGTCCTCTGGTTCTAAGAGGAAAAACCACCATCCGGATTGCTATCAGTGCAAAGTTCAAAAGCCAGCATCTGTGACGGGGGGGGGGGGGGGGGGGGGGGGGGGCGCAAACCGACGCACTGCAGCCAGCGAGCTGATACTTCCGCCGAAAAGGCAAACAGCTTCAGGCGGAAGGATCAGCTGGCAGCAGTGCGTCAATTCGCTGTCTACAGGGCGCCGCGCGGTGATACGAACGAACAGAAAAGTAGTGGCTGGCGGTAATGGCGTCTGACTTTTTTCAGGAAAGGAGTATTGTGATGGAAATGTATCACACTTTTGAAAACAAATAGTTCTTAGAAGAAAAACGCTTTATTTCCGACACCCCAGCCAGTTTGCTGGACTATTTTCCTCTCGTCCAACGCCGGACCAGAACTGGTGTCACAGAACGCTGTCAGGGGTAAGTCAGTGCTGATCGCACACACGGGAGGTGAGGATGAAATTGAGATTCATGTTAAAAAAGCCGAACGATCCCTTTAAGTTGTACATCAAGAAAGAAAGATTGCCAGTGAAAAAGCTTCAACAATTCGTGTGCTCAATGGGATCCAATTAAAAATGTAGGAATATTTGCAAAATAAATCAAGAAATAAATCTATATATATATAAATAAATAAATAAATAAATAAATAAATACATAAATAAATAAATCAATTTGAACATTAAATAAATTGTCACTGTAGTGTATTCAATTGATGACTTGACTTGACTTGAATTTTGGTTCACAATGATTTACAATTATTGTATTCTGGTTTTATTTGTGTTTTTACACAAAATGTAATGTCATTTAAATTTATATTTGTATGTTAAATATTAGGGGTGTGCCAAAAAATCGATTCATAAAAGAATTGAGATTCTCATTTATTAATTCAATCGATATTTAATATCCAAAAATCGATTTTTATTTAAATTGTAGCCCGCATGCTGTTTTTGTGGAAAAAGGCACTTACAATACAAAATTAATAAATGTTGAAACAAAAAAAAACAAAAAGACACTTTAATGTCTCTATTTGTCATTTTGTCTTGCAAAGCAGACTGGAGTAGATCATGACAATGCTGTGCATATCTGTAAATTGAAGCAGAAATCATTTGTCAATCAAATCATTTTGAATCGAAAATCGTTTCAATCGAAAATCGATTCTGAATCAAATCGTAGACCCACAAATTGTAATCGAATCGAATCGCGAGACAGTCAAAGATTCCCAGCCCTATTAAATATGACCCTTGAGGACCATTCAGTTTGGCCAGGGTATTATGAACTTTCTATGCTGTCACTGAAAGACTAACATTAGCTGAGTGTAGCCTCAGTGACTAACAAGACTGTCTGACCAACACGAGCAAACAAACTGATTCAACTTTTCAGGAGAAAATGACTAACAAGTTCACTTAATTAGTAGATGGAAAGCTATTAATTCACATCCAACAGATTACGAGAAGGGTTTTTTTTCTGACCACACTGTCTTCTCACCAGAATTTAACCCATGTTATGAAATGAAAGATTTCTTTCTTGTTTGCTTCTATTCCGTGAACCCTTCTTGCAACATGCAAAACAAAAAACACTGAGATATTCCAAAAATGTGCAATATAAATATTCCTGAAACCCATGTACTGCAAAAAAGGAAATGAGAGGGAAGAAGTCATACTGACATTTAAATGTATTCAAATGCTTTAGATTATCTATCTATTTTGAAAGAAGAGAGGGAAATAAGAATCTGACACTTTTCATTGTCCATTGTCCGGGGAGTTAATCTTGTGTTGAGATAATGAAATGTGTCTTCCCATCCCCCTTTCACAAACTACCTGACCTCCGATGACCTGGGCAGGGTTTCCCCAAAAGTCTTTAGTGCTGCAGTCATCATTGTTCCTTTGTGAGCCAATAGACAATGATGATGTTGCTGATGAAATTGCATTTCTTCGACATGCAAGTCAGAGAGTATGTGAAAAGGTTTGGGCAGTATCTGCCGTTCAGACGATGCATGTGCTGTACAGTATATAGAAAAAATTTTGTGATTAGGACTTGAAGTCAATTCAAGTCATAAATAGTTTCATTTTGTTCATTTTATGTATACTGTTCTATACTTGTTCTATGGTTCAATGAAGATGTTTAAAATAAATAAATAAATAAATTTAAAAAAAGAGTACCTTTTTTTGTATTTTTAAATCGAATACACGAATTCAAATGTTTCCACACTGTATTTCAGAGACGTCTTTTTTCATTATTGCCATTTTCCTGGCAGTGGTACAAAGCTGTGTGATCTCAGTTTCTCTTCTGGGGCTGGAGTGCTCTCTCATTGCTGCTCTAGGGTAATGAGGTGGAAGTAGGAGAGGGTTAAATGTGCTCAACCTCACTCCTCTATCTCAGTCTCCCCATCCAGGATATGATGGGTGTCTATTTAACTTCACACTTGAGGAAGAATGAGTAGCACTTCTTGAGAAGAGTGAAACAACGGGCGTTAAAACAAGCAAGGGTTGTCCGCCGCTGTCCACATGCCAAAAGAAAATGGGACAGAATCCAGTGAAGTGCTCTACAGATGAATGTAAGCAACCATCTCCTCCTCACTCTCCTACTTGTCCCTCTATCTTAAGTCCGTACTTAATATTAAGATTGTTTAAATAGGGCCCGGCTTATTCTGGCCCTTCAAACATTGGCTTTTACTTTTATGTAAAATTAGCCAATGTAAAATTAGGGATGTAACGATATCCAAATATCACGATACGATATTATCACGATATGAAGGTCACGATACGATAATTATCACAATATTGTGGGGAGGTTGGCGATATTTAAAAAAGGTCACAATATTGTAAAAAATGGAGCTCATACTAAAAAAAAAAGCACAATATTGTGCTTTTGTACATAACAGCAATGCATATAAACGACCTACAATCTCTAACTCTTTTACTGCCACACGTTATCAACAACAAAAACAAAAGAAACCCACAGTGCCAGCCGATTTCGAGCATTTAACTCATTTTTCAAGGCAAACAGAATATTGTGTGGTTTTACGACATATACAGGGTGCGTACCACATGAAAGATCGCATTCCATTCTTCCATAAAAAAAAGTATGATTCTACCTTATTCCGTTCTTTAGTAATCGCCATTTGAAAATAGGTAATTTGACATTGAGCGAAAATTGAAAAGGAGAAAACAAGCTTGTGAAAAGATACATTTTCTCCACAACAGTGACACTAATATTTTTTGTTTAGTGACATCCTTGAAAACATTCTATTTCATCAGATTTTTTCAGATTCCTTCACGTTTCATTGTAATTCCATACAAAAGAAATACAATGCTGCCATCTGCTGGCCATTGTTAGTGGGAGTTTTTGATTCCACAACCCAATGACCAGGCAGCGCTGCACTTAGACGTTGCACTGCCCACTAATAAAAAAATAAATAAATAAATAAATAAAATAAAAATAAACTGTAGTTGACGTCATTTAACGGTTATGGCGGCATACATTGTGATTTTACTAATCGTTATTAAACGTTTTTTGCGGTCAAAGAGCTAAAAACACTTCATATTGAGGCACTTACTCACGTAATGCAAGCCCACATTGAGTTCCTCCACATATTGACTCGCTACACAAGCATATTACGACGATCATCTAACGATTAGCATAGATTTTAAACATAGAAGGGCCAAAACATCCCTAATGAAGATTGAACTGCACTAAAAAAAGAAACTAGCCATCAGAGGGGGCTAGAACTTCACACATGGAAATCAACCTGACTTTTTAAACAGATGTGTTGCATTTAAATATCGTGAACATGACAACGACGATATTGTGGCAGTTTTAATATCGCGATATCATGATATTGCCATTATCGTTACATCCCTGCTAAAAATGTTCAGCAGCTGTACACAAGTAACATGGATCTTATTATTTATTACACATAAATTGTATCCTTAAATGTATATAATTAAAGGTCATTATGGACCTGTCGATCAAACAATCATTTTATTGTATGCATTTTTTATCAATTAATCTTTAGTCTTTTTTTTCTGACAAAAAACAGCATCAGCCTTTTTTTCCAATTAATTTTTAGTCTTTTTTTTCCCTAACAAAAAAAACAGCATCGGCCTTTTTTCCAATTAATCTTTAGTCTTTTTTTTCCCTGACAAAAAACAGCATCAGCCTTTTTTCCAATTAATCTTTAGTCTTTTTTTCTGACAAAAAACAGCATCAGCCTCAAAAAAGCCATGTTGGCCGCATCCTACTTTTAAAATCATAATATGTTTGCTTATTTTGGTGCTCTGTGTTTGTGTCATGTGAATGATGATGAAAGATTGTCAACTAATGTTCTATAGCCGTAATTATAATTTGTAAACTTGTAATAATATCTCACAAATTACCAGAAGATTAGAATTTCACATTGAGCATAATTGTGCTTTGAAAATAGAATTCATACTATTGCATTTACTTTTATGGCAATAACTAATGTTTAAAACTTTTCTTTGTAATTGAAATGAAGCAGACCAGAGAAATATTCCTACACAAAAGTTTCCCACTCTACAACTCTACAAACTTTTTTTTTAGCTGACGCTAACTCCAAAAAAAATGAAAGTTGGAGGAAAACGGGCAAATGCCCTTCATCTCTATATGCGTGAAATGTCACTGCAAATAATGTTTCACCAAACCACAGAAGCAACTCCACATAAGCTGTATTTTCTTACGATGGCCACTGAATGGCTTCATTGGCGACTTGACTCAATGAAATGGTGGATAGGCATGGTTTGGGTTTGAACGCCTTCGCCTTCCTTCTCCTTTTGAGGTCACTCAGCAGGAGTGGGTGGTTGTAGTAGAAGAGGGTGCTCCTCCCCCACCTTCGAGTCACATAGTGCTCACCCGCTCCTCTAACCCTCCTCTCTGTCCCTGTACGCTAGACTTCATCGGTATTTGCTTTCAAAAAAGCTGTTCCGCCTCCTCTCATTTGCCTTCTTCTTGGGCTGTACCCCTCCAGCACGCACATACTGACACATACTTCTCCTAAAAAATGGACAAGGAAGCTGATCAATAAAGCAGGGTACGTGTAGAGCCGTGATGTGTGAAAATAGGCCCTAGCGCAGCATACAGTACATACACATCCAATCCACACGCACACTCTCACAGAGAGAGGCCGGCCTGCAAAGATGAAAGTGACATGACCACTATAGGTCTGTGAACGCTGCAGCGCAGAGCCCCCAAACTGAGAATGAAAGAGCTGAATAGGCTCAGCCATTCTTTACTCCTTTCACTCCCCGTAGGCTTTAACTGTTGGAACTCTTCATTCCTCACAATAGGCAAATGCACTAAAACTCTTTTTTTCACTCATGCAAATCACCTCGGCCCTGACTGGGGATGTCATCATGTGAAGTGGAAAACACACATTCTCTTCATTTCAAAAAGTGCATAGCATATACAGTATGTTATGTTATATGTTGTTACCTGTTTTTAATTGCATTCTTACTGATTTACTTAAAAACATATATGATTTCTTATTTTAAGTATAAATGGTGTGCCAAAGCTGCTCCATGAGATACATGTCCACTGTTTTGAAATTGAGTTGGCAAAATAGTAGAAAATTAAGAAGGGGGACTTTACTTCCAAACTTTACAAGATATGTCTTGGGAACATTATTTTCAGAACTTTCTAGACATAGAGTTCATCTGATTTACTTATCATGTGAACCTGATTGAAGAACTGTGTTACACCCCTGCAGATATATTTTGAATGTTAAATAACTTGACATTTACATCAAGATAAAAAGTGAAACCCATAAGCCAAAAGATGAGTTTGAAGATCATTAGCAATGTCTAAGAGATAATAGTAAAGCCAACGGCAAATATGGCTGCTAAAAGGGCCCACAAAGACGTCAAGTGTTTGTTGACTGCTCAGGCTGAAGAGCAAACAGTAAACTTTGAATCTTTCAACAATATGTACACATCCCACAGCTCTGTGATGCACTTTGTTGTTGCTGCTACTGCATTCCCCACACTCTGATGTTTATTTATTTTTGGCTTAGTAGCATTAAGAGATTAGGAACTATGATAGTGTTATTACGCTTTTTTTTCTTTTTCATAACACAACTTGGGGGGGGGGGCTAAACAGCCTATGATAGTGTTTTTCATGGGATAGTTTTAAATATTCTAACTTAAATAACGTGAAAATTGCTGTATATTATTTACACATTTCAATTGATTTTTTTTTTTTTTTTTGCCATTTCACCTACATGCGGGGCATTGGCGCCTCGCTTTCTAATCACATCTCCTCCCATATGGATCAAGTTGCAAGAGACAAATTTTTGGGATTCCGATGTCAGATAAGTTCAAAGTGCAAAAAAAGATGTTAAGGCTGCCTTCCTCATCTGCCGTTGAGTTGACACGCAATGCAAAAAATGAACCAAGTTAAAGGAGAATTGCAACCAGCAGCAGAACATTTCCTAACGATTTGAAAAAACAAAAGTATTCGTGACAAAAGAAAGCAAAGTGAAAGTTACTGGTCCGAGATATGCTGCCGTCAGCATCACTACAAACTTGCCCTTACCTCCACAGTCGTATCGCTCACTTCGAAGCTGTTGCTCTCACTTCTTTTTGTCCGATGTTAACTTTTGACTGCCCGCTTCCTCCGGCAATCCCGTCCCACAAGTGGAAGATCGCGGCGCTAACTGGCGTCTTCGAGTGTGACACCAAACTCCATGTACAAAGTTTCGAAAAAGTTTTTAAAAGACACAAAATGCGCAGCCCTCCTCAAAACGGAACCGAAGAAGTCGCGTCCAACTTTTTCTTGCAAGCCATCCTCTGTCTCCCCCACACCAAAAGGTGTGCGTTCTGTGGCGCTCGCTTTGTGTTCCTTTCAGCCAACAACCGCGAGAGTTTTGGTCAAAGTTAGTAAGAGCAAAATGAACTTAGAAACGGTTTGCTGTGAGGACATGCGGTGATGTTGAGATCATCAGGGCTGCTGATCTGTTTTCAATCCGCCCCCCTCCTCTCCCTCCGCTCCCACTTCCTCCCCCTCCTCCTCCTCCTCTGCTTCGCTCCCTCCCCATGCTCCCTGGTGAGTTGGGACATTTGCTGCACCAGATGGGCCGGGCTAACAATCCAGCAGTTGCAGACTTGTCAAGATAAAGTTACGTTTATGGTTCATTTTTTTAAAAGTAAGAGCCTCGCTTGAGTTACTTGAGAAATCGTAAACTAGACACTAAATGCACGTTGTAAATGAATTCCAATCCAATTATCCTGACATTTAAATGGGTGTTGTTGATGTTGTACAAGGGTAAAATAGTCTGCTGCATTTCAACGATTTTAAAAGGAGTATGTCTTATACTATAGGAAAAATAACATTGTTTGTGTGCACTAACTTTGCTAGTTTAATTTCTGACAGTCGCAAATGCAAGACAATGCAGGTTTATTTATACAGCAGATTTCATACACACTCAATGTGCTGTTTTTGAAATTATTTTTGTTTTATGAAACTTTATTTTAATCTGTTTTGGGGAAGTTTTTTTTCCCTGTTTTTCGAAACATTTTTTTCTGTTTTTCTTGGATATCTTTTTTTCTTGTTTTTCTGGGTTTTTTTTTCCTCTGTCTTTTTCTGATTTTTTTCTGGCTATATTTTTTCCCTTTTTTATTTTATGTTCTTTGGTAGAAAATCTTTTCTGTTTTGTTTTGTTTTGTTGACCCTTTTGTTTTTTGTAATGACAAAAACACACACCCCCACACCCCCACACCCCCCCCCCCCCCCCCCCCCCCACACACACACACATTCCAAAAAACGGGGGACGAAATCATTTTTTCTTTAAAAAGTATAAGGAATCTGCATGTTCTCCCTGTGCCTGCGTGGGTCTTCTCCGGGTACTCCAGTCTCCTCCCACATTCCAAAGACATGCATGGCAGGTTAATTGGGCGCTCCGAATTGTCCCTGTTTGTGTGTGTGGATGGTTGTTCATCTCTGTGTGCCCTGCGATTGGCTGGCAACCAGTTCAGGGTGTACCCCGCCTACTGCCCGAAGCCAGATGGGATAGGCTCCAGCACCCCTGCGACCCTTGTGAGGAATAAGCGGTTAAGAAAATGGATGGGTAGATGGAAGTATAAGGAATATTCCGAAAAGCAGAAAAAATAATAATTATGACTTAAAACATCAAATAAAAAAAAAATCCACAAAACAAAGCCCCCCAAAATACTTGTAGATAAGCTCTTAGGGGTGAAAAAGTAAGAAATGGAAAGGAGTTTCCCGAATGTATTGCTATCTATTACAACCGTGCTGCAGTAACAGCAGTTTAGCGAAAAATAAGCAAAGTGCGCATTACGTTTGCACATGAGTGAAAATCAAGTTTAAGTTATTACCAAACATAGTCATCATTTGACTGGCGGCGAATGGAGTGCTGAAAAGTGTTTGTGTAACTGTAGGCCTTAAACCTTAAAGCTTGAAAGCATTGTTTAAACTGCTTTCAGCCTTAAGTGAGAAAACGACAGGTCCATTTTGTACCATTTTTAACTGTCCTAATGGAGTTTATAGTAAAAACAAACAAACAAACACAATTGCAAAGCTCGAGAATAGATGGAAGTGTACGCTTGTAAACTCTTCACTCTTCCCAATTTCCAGACAGAAAAGAAAGATCCAAATGGACGTAAAAGAGACTAAAATTGAACATTAACACATTTATTTTGTCCACATCTGCAGATGATGATTTCCAAGTTTTTCCTGTTTTTTTTGTTTTTTTTACTAGGAGTCCAGTAGCCCCTAACTTTATTTTATTATTAGATTCATTTGCAGTTTAAGAAGGGGGACCAACGTGTGTTCCAACGACAGGCGGATCAAACTCCTCAGTCTCCCTGGTAAGGTCTATTCAAGGGTGCTGGAAAGGAGGGTCCGTCGGGAAGTCGAATCTCCTCAGATTCAGGAGGAGCAGTGTGGTTTTCGTCCTGGCCGTGGAACAGCGTACAGCTCGACACCCTAAGCAGGCTCCTCGAGGGTGCGTGGGAGTTCGCTCAACCAGTCCACATGTGTTTTGTGGATTTGGAGAAGGCGTTCGACCGTGTCCCTCGGGGAGTCCTGTGGGGGGCGCTTCGGGAGTACGGGGTACCGGGCCCCCTGATACGGGCTGTTCGGTCCCTGTACGACCGTTGCCAGAGTCTGGTCCGCATTGCCGGCAGTAAGTCGGATTCGTTTACAGTGAGGGTTGGTCTCCACCAAGGTTGCCCTTTGTCACCGATTCTGTTCATAACTTTAATGGACAGAATTTCTAGGCGCAGCCGAAGCGCTGAGGGGGTCCGGTTTGGTGGCCTCAGCATTGCATATCTGCTTTTTGAAGATGATGTGCTGCTGTTGGCTTCATCAAGCCGTGATCTCCAACTCTCACTGGAGCGGTTCGCAGCCGAGTGTGAAGCGGTTGGGATGAAGATCAGCACCTCCAAATCCGAGACCATGGTCCTCAGTCGGAAAGAACAAGATCCCGGATACAAGCGGCCGAAATGAGTTTCCTCCGCAGGGTGTCCGGGCTCTCCCTTAGAGATAGGGTGAGAAGCTCGGTCATCCGGGAGGGACTCAGAGTCGAGCTGCTGCTCCTCCGTGTATAGGGGAGCCAGCTGAGGTGGCTCGGGCATCTGGTTAGGATACCCCCTGGACGCCTCCCTGGAGAGGTGTTCCGGGCATGTCCTACCGGCGGGAGGCCCTGGAGACGGCCCAGGACACGCTGGAGAGACTATGTCTCTCGGCTGGCCTGGGAACGCCTTGGGATCCCGTCGGTGGAGCTGGTTGAAGTGGCTGGGGAGAGGGAAGTCTGGGTTTAAAGCTGCTGCCCCCGCGACCCGACCTCGGATAAGCGGTAGAAGATGGATGGATTGATGGATGGATGGATAGATAATAATAATAAAATAAAAAATACATCACATTTTGCTGAATTTTTACCATATCACAGATAAATACTTGGAGAAACTACAATGTTTAAAATTCACATTTTACTGTGAAAGTTTTGGCAAAAACATAAACCCTAAGTGTAAGTTACACATATTAATAACTAAAACGGAAAGGTTAAAGGGCCTGTGTCATGCAAAATTAAGTTTTTGAGCTTTTAGCCATATTAAAGTGGAAGTCAACCATAAACATTTCTTGACAATAATATGTTATATGGACCTCACTAGCATGCGGTTAAGAAAATGGACGGACGGACGGATGGATGGAAGGAATGGATGGATGGATGGATGGATGGATGGATGGATGGATGGATGGATGGATCCATCTTTAGGGGGGGGATTACCATTTTGCCACTTGCTGTCGACTGAAGATGACATCACAGTTGCTCAGGTAACGACCGATCATAGTTCACCTGTTTTGTGAAGCTGAGTTGTAATTGGTTGTTACCTGAGACCTGAGCAACTGTGATGTCATTTTCACTCGACAGCAAGTGGCAAAATGGCGGCCTTCTGATACTGATCAAAAAAACTGCTGGGTTTTGCTCAGCTCAACTCAAATTCCACTAATGCAATACTAACCAGATAACCATACTAGACTATTGGGGTTGCATAGAACATTTTATTATCAAGACATTTTTTTGGGGGTGGTGGGTGTTACTTCCCTTTAATGTTATGAATGACTACCGTCGCTTTGCTGAATGTGGACGCAAAAACGAAGAGGAGGCAGAGAGTAAGAGTTGAGGTGTTTTTTAATGGCATGAGCATTTGGTGATCAAATTTCATGAACAATGCCAGGCAGTCAGTGAATAAGTGAGTTTCTGGGTGAAGCGGGAAGCTGTTGGTCAGGCAAAGAGGTCCCTTTGAGCCTCTGAGGAATGGAGGGGCTTGTGGAATCTGGATGGTCGGGGTAGCAGTCTGGAGGGACAAATGCTGTATACTAGAATCACCGTACAAAAAACACTGCGTGTGTACCACCCATCCCTTTTCTAAACCGCTTTTCCTCACAAGGGTCGCGGGGGCGCTGGAGCCTATCCCAGCTGGCTTTGGGCAGTAGGCGGGGTACACCCTGAACTGGTCGCCAGCCAATCCAGGGCACACAGACACGAACAACCACTCGCCAGCACACCTAGGGACAATTCAGAGCGCCCAATAGGAGGATCCTGTGTGACGTATTGTTTATGTTTCGCGCGTTGCATCATGGGAAATGGGTGCCAAGGACCAACGTGTTTTGCATGGAGTTCGATGGTTTCGCACATTTGGAGGAGGATTAAGAGAAGCAGATGGTTAATTCTTGTGCCATAAATTGTACGGCCCGTCGGGGGCCTGATAAAAAATAGTTTATATTAATAATCCCCCCATGGAACTATTGATTGTTGACTGTTGTTTAGTAATAGTCTGCCTGTGTCCAAATTCACTAGGCCGGGTCCTCCGAAGGGCGAATTTGTCGGCTGAATGACGTCACTCCCAGCATGACTCGCACAGATTTACACTTCAATGAAGAATAATTGCCCAGTTTTGCACAGGGCTTTGTATTAAATAAGACTAATTTGTCCCCAAAGCATATGTGTGACCAGGAAACAGGTGAGTCGGACCAAATTTTGTCATCATCCCACGTCTCATATGGGCTTTCAATAGTTTCAAATTGTCGCCAATACATCTCCGTAAACCTCCTCCACCCTTCCGCCATTAATGTGCTTAAATAGTGGCGATTCGCCCGCTAACTTTCTTGTGTAGGGTTTTTCTATACAGTCCGCCATGTTTTCTGCCACACAGCCATTCGCGCATGCGCTAAAAAATGTCAACAAAGGATCCTCCTATTAACTTGCCATGCATGTCTTTGGAATTTGGGAGCAGACCGGAGTACAGTAACCGGAGAAGACCCACGCAGGACACGGGGAGAACATGCAAACTCCACCCAGGAAGGCCGAAGCCTGGACTCGATCTTGCGTCCCCCTAGCTTCAAAATGCCATCTGCTCATACTGGTCAGTGGACTCAGGTTTCTCTCACTAATCTAATAGCTACTTCCCATACAGTGTATAATGTTAAATGAGAGGGAAAAAAATCTTTTGACCCCCTATGTGCCACGTATGGGCCACGTCCCAGTGCTTGCGCTTCCACCCTTGAGCCACTCGGTTGCACGTCCCCGTCGATGGGTGCGAGTATGTAGTGTGTCTGTCTTAGTTCTCCGAAGCATTTCAGAGAGCTGACGCCCTGCGTGCTCGCGCCCGTCGGTGGGAGCACGAGATTGGAACGCGGCCTGTGTATCGCAGCAGTGGCCGGAAGCGGCGTCATTGTGTGACTTAAGAAAGTCCGTGGCATCTACCCCATAACGACTCTTCTCTCCGTCATCTGAGGAATCCAAAACTTCATACGCGTTAACATCACCAACAGGATGTTCATTATTGACAGTGGTTATGCAAGTAAATAGTGAACGTCTGTGTTGTTGCCTATTGTAAATGAATTGAAAGGGGGAAAAAATCTACATTTTTCAAACCCAAAACAATC
Source organism: Festucalex cinctus (assembly GCF_051991245.1). Taxonomy (NCBI): domain Eukaryota; kingdom Metazoa; phylum Chordata; class Actinopteri; order Syngnathiformes; family Syngnathidae; genus Festucalex; species Festucalex cinctus. Next base: position 6,400,831 of record NC_135421.1, on the reverse strand, counting down.
TTGAAATAACAGAAATAAACCCCCAAAAAATGTTTTACATGAAAAACGGTTCAAATGTTTAATCTTTATGAATAGACCTTTGATTCAGATGCAGTTTTTTTTTAAAGTGCTCTGTTTATCAGTTTAAATTTTCAGAGTTAAGAGAATTATTAATTTTTTATTTTTAAGCTAATTTTACTGAATAATGAATGGTTTCCTACTTTCTAGATAAAATAAATACATGTAGCCTACTTCCGTTCTGTGCGCGTGTGTGTGTTTTGCATGTAAGAAATAAAGGGGGCATTTGCATAAAAAAAATAAAATAAAAAAAAATAAAAATAAACACTCTTTTGTCATATGTGTTAAACTGGGCTGCATGGTGGCTGACTGGTTAGTGCAAAGCCCCAAAAGTGACAGGACTAGAACGTTTCTTATCCTAATGACAATCTTTGTCATCCTAATGAGAAACATTTTCATTCAATTGAGAAATGCTCATTCTAACGATAAAACATGTTCACTTATGAGCAGTAGGTTATTTAGCAGACTACAAGACTTTAGATGTTTTACATGTCTCTCACACACAACATAATGGTGACGACTTGCAAGTAAAGCAGCAATGTTCTAATAATAAAGCCCCAGATGAAAATATAACCAAACTAGGTCCTGCAGTATCATTTTCACTCAGACATGCAAACCGAAATGTAGTTCTAGGGCAGAGGTAGGGAACCCTAGTCCTCGAGAGCCACTGTCCTGCCTGTCTTCCATTTCTCCCTCCACCAAGACACCTCACACCTGGTTCTCATCTTAGCTACAAAGTTTCTCATCATAATGAGAAAGTTTCTTGTTAGAATGAGAATGTTTTCTTGTCCTAATGAGAAACATGTAAACTATGTGCTAATCTGTGCAAAATTACCTTAAATGTTTTGTTCTTCCTCTGTTTATGATCTACAGTTTTGCGTCCAAGATACTTGCCATTTACATATAGCTTGAAATTATGCACTTGTTTGGACTGTACATACGTTATGTATACAATTGCTGGTATCCCTCTGTTACGGAAAGTTTTTTTATTTATTTATTTTTATTATTATTACTTTTCTTAGATTCAAGATACAGTACATACAAGTATGAGCATGCATTAGCATTACAATACATGAACAGCCTTAAAAGGACAGCAACAGGAAAAATCAACTTTTTGGAGCTTTTAGCCGTGTTAAAATGCTAATTCCTCACCAAAAACATGACTGAAGTGGTTTCCTCCACTCGGCCCTGTATGAGAAATTTTAGGTCATTCTGCTCTCCAAGCACCAGCCCCTCCCAACCTGAGAAAATGAGCTGTTGGCACTTTTTGACGTCATAAGGTGGGGACCCACCCCGGGACCACCTCTGCGGACTAAATGCACGCCCACCTTCTCTGAGACCTCCATGGGATAGTGACTAAAGTAGCCTTTATCAGTAACATTCTGTCCAAATGAATTCATAGCAATCAATTATCCTTCACATTTGCAATGTCAAAGTTCGGTGACAATTGGCTGTCTTAAAACCACGTTCTGGCTGACATTTGTGTAGACGACAAGTCAAACTTTTGCACTGTTGAACCTAACAGAATGAATAGTATAGTGGTGTAGTGTGCTACCTCTGTAAGCAGCAAGTCCCTGGTTTGACACCAGCTCAGGTTTTTTTTCCTCCTCCTTCTTCTTTCCTCTCTTCTTCCCTCTCCTCCCCTCCTCCTCCACGATTTCTTGTGACAAGGAGCCGTTTTGTTTCAAATGTTGATTGAAGAATTTGCTTGCGTCAAGATGCGTGACCATTCAGAGAAGTGCTCAAAAGCAGAGCTCCAACAGCAAACTGTAGCCGGCTTGCCGGTGGGGCGGCAATCACACGGGGAGAGGTGAGGTTTTACTGAACCGGGCGTTTTACTTCTGTGTTAGAAAAATAACCAGCAAGACACCTAATATTTCATTTTAAAAAAATTACATCGCCATGGTGTCAAAGGTAAGATGGAATCATTATATGCCTATAGTTAACTGTTGGAAGGGCATAAAGGGATTACACCACGGTATTTTAAACCCTTCCAAAAGTACTATAGGCATATAATTATTAAATCTTACCATTGATCCCATGGCGATTTATTTATTTATTTATTTATTTATTTATTTTAGGTGTTTTTCTGGTTAGTTTTGTAACGTGGAAGTAAAACGGCCGGTTCAGTGAAACCCCACTTCTCCCCGTGTGATTGCCCCCGGCGAGCCGAATACAGTCTGCTGTTGTAGCTCTGCGTTTGAGCACTCCTCTGAGTACGCCACGCAACTTGAAGCAAGCCAATTCTTTAATTAACATTTGAAACAAAACGGCTCCTTGCCGCAAGAAATCGTGGAGGAGGAGGGGAGGAGTGAGAAGAAGAAAGAGGAAAGGAGGAGGGAGGGGAAAAAAACCTGGGCTAGTTTTGAACCAGTGACTTGCTGCTCATAGAGCAAGCACACTAATAACCACTAAAATATAGATTCAGTTTGGTTCAACAGTGCAAAAGTTTTATTTGTAGTTCACAGAAGTGTCAGCCAGAACGTGGCATTGTAAATGTGAAGGCAATTGATTGATTGAATTCATTTGGAATTCATTTTATGTTTACTGATAAAGGCTACTTTTGTCACTCTCCCAGAAAAATGGGCATGTGTTTAGTCCGCTGAGGCGGTGCTGGGGTGGGTCTGCACCTTATGATGTCATAAATTGAGCACTCGCTAATTTTCTCAGGTTGGGAGGGGCTGGTGCTTGGAGAGCAGAATGAACTCGAATTTCTCAGAGAGGGGCGAATGGAGGAAAACACCACTTCCGTCATGTTTTCGGTGAGGAATTAGCATTTTAACATGGCTAAAAACTCCAAAAAGTTGATTTTTCATGTTGCTGTCCCTTTAAAATACCGTGGTGTAATCCCTTTAAAAATGTCATTCGTGTTGAATTTCAAACATTTGTTGTTGTTATTGTAGGTAATAGCCTTGTTTACACAAACGTTTAAGACCTTGTCACTGTGTAAACAACACAGAGACAGAAAGGCGTAACAGAATGTTACGGCAATTAAGTGACTACAGAGAGAGTAACACCCCATATTCATGTCTATTTAACTGGAACAGTTGAAATGGCAGAGCCGCTCATTTGAGGCCCAATGGTGTTGACACAGCTCTGATACGGAACACTGGATTTCACTGGACTTCAATACATTAAAACACAGCTATGTATTTTGATGCATGCAAGTAGTAGTGGATTTTTTTTTTTTTTAATTGTTATATGGCACTAGATATTGCTGTTATTGTTATTGACCTAAGTTATCATGAATCAAAGAAACTCTTTGTTAAAATACTACAATAATAGAATCAAGTCATTCAGTCATTATCAAGTGATAAAAAAAAAAATATATGTAGTATGTATGTACACTCTTAAATTTTGTAAAATGACAATGTAAAGCATTGAAAAAGTAGCTGTTTGCAAACCTCTTACATCCAAATAAAACAACACGAACATATTTTAAAGGATCAACAACAGAGTTGGGCGGCTGCTGCACACTGGCGCAAATGTGAAAAACAAATTTGAAGACGGGAAAAAGTCAATGCAAATGAAACAATAAAATGGGAAATAAGTACTGTACTTAATGAAGTGACCCCACTAGTCCAAAGATGACTTGACTTGACTTCACATGCAGTGAAAAGCCTTGAATGTGTGTAAAGTACATGTAAACTTGGTATAGACATGAGAAGGCAAAAAGAAAGTGGACGAAATGAAGAGTCTGAATGGGGACCGGCAACCTTGTTTGGTGTCAGGACCAGAGGTGCTGCCACCTATTGTCTCTCACTGTGGTTGCATCACGCTTGAGTGCACATTTTCAAAACAAGCCTGTGCACATGAATGGCCTCTATTTCTCCCTGTGTCTCTGTGCTTGCGCATGTCCTCAAAAGAGGGTGAATGACGGTGTCAGGCACACTGGCCCTCTCACCCATGCAACTAGTACACACTCACGAGAAGGAATTTTAATGAGTTTGTTGGAGCGTTCCGATTATAAAAGGAGAGTGTTTCTGCAATGTAGCAAAACGGGACTTTGTGATGAACGCAAATGGGATATAGTAGGTTATGGTTGACGAGTGTGTGAGACCATAAGCACATAGCTGGATCATATTACCTCATGCATTTTTTGGCGATAACCTGTGATGGTGCAACTCATTATCTACCTCCTGCGAGATACATGTTGTTGCGATGAACTAATTTCCAATGCTGTAATTCAAAACATAAAATGTATGTACATTTATACCAGTTGCTGGACTCTCAATTGCTTCTTCCAATCACATCTCTACTCAGAATGGAGTGTCTCACTTTGTGGTATCATTTAACTGGGGGTCCTGTCCACCATGGTAGTGGAGCTGAGTGAACCCAAGAGAGGGAGACAGGGGTCCCACTAGGTCCATGTTCAATGGTAAATCAATATTCATGCACTAGAAACTGTGCCAGTGACACTCTGGTAGGCCCAGCCTATAAGCAGACTAAGCAGCTGCTTATGGCCCCTGGCCACTAGAGAGCCCACAATCTGACAACCACATTTTATATCTTGTTGATGGTGGGGTGGAAAATCAATTGGATTGGGACTAACATTCTGATTATCCTGGAATTGTTCACTTTTTTTTCTTTTTTTTTTATGGCGTCTGTCTAAACTACTGGGTGCAGTTTGCGTGTTCTCCCCGTGCCTGCGTAGGTCTCCTCCGGGTACTCCGGTCTCCTCCCACATTCTAAAGTCATGCATGGCAGGTTAATTGGGCCCTCCGAATTGTCCCTAGGTGTGCTTGTGCGTGTGGATGGTTGTTTGTCTCTGTGTGCCCTGTGATTGGCTAGCAACCAGTTCAACCCGCCTGCTGCCCATAGCCAGCTGAGATAGGCTCCAGCACCCCCGCGACCCTTGTGAAGAACAAGCGGTTCAGAAGATGGATGGGTGGATGGATTATTATTTATTATTATATTCCAACACAAGCTGATTCCAATTAACAGGATTGTTATCAGGATTGTGCAGTGCTTGCTGATGAGCTGATCATATCAGCTGTGTTGGAGTCCTGCATGACTCCGGTCCTCGAGGACCGTGTTTGCCCACCCTTGCCATAAATGAATGTGTAGCAGAAAATCAAAAAAGTGAAGGTTTATTTTTCGAGAATTTTGAAGCCCAAATGTCCTCCAATTCTGGAATTACCCTTTTACACTCGCCTACATTAAAAGTCATGGCAAGGCATAAGGCAATTTGAACATACACTATTAGACATAATTGCATATTTATACATGTACGACGGCAAGTGCTTAAACCCTGAAAACGGACTGCCTCCCTCACATAGCCTCTTTAGTGTCTGTCTGTCATAGGTAAGGTTTTGATGGTATATGTTGTAATTTTCTGTCATGTTTGTAAATTTTACTGTACATAATAAAAACTTCACTAAAGCATGACTTGAAGAAAATCTGAAATTGAATGTAAATTGCAATATTTGTCAGAAAAATCTGAATTCAATCTTTTCCTAAAATCGGTCAGGCCTACCCTCATCCCTGACCCATCTCCTGTTAATGTGCACTGCAATGTGCAGCCATTTTGGCCGCTTCAACCAAACTCCATTATGTTGACGGTTTCTATTGCCAGTGTTTGTGATTGACTATTCGGTTATGGGAGGCCTATGTGCTGACCAGCAAGGGAGGTACATCGATCAGAGGGCAAGGCAGGGGCAGGATTTACACGTTTCACTTACCTACACTAATGCAGTGGTAAAAGTCATCATCATTACATTAGCTATTTTCACATGAACCACTTGATTAAATGTAAAACAATCCAATGAAAAACATCAAGTACATTATTATCTTCTATCATCTTGTGCCACTTGAACATGTGTTTGTATGCCACTGCGCAAACTAATTTATTGTGCTCCGGTTGAGAACCTCAAAACATTTGTTGGACAGTCAACACCCCCCCCAGCCCTTTTTAACTACCTGTTTACAACACACCTGTTATGGGTCCTCAGCCCACTTTTTGGGTCTTGACACAATGTCATCTGCTTAACCCTGACCCTAAACAGGTGGTAGAAAACAGATGGTGCTCCCCCAGATTTCCAAACCTTTCCCCTCTTTGCTTGTTAATCGTAGTCTCACATGTAGATCAGATTTCTGATATAAGATTTTGTCGGGCATCTGCGTATTTTCTTGGGAGCTGGAGTAAGTATGGGAATGACTGGGTTAGTGTTTGATTCAGTATGTCAGATTGATACCTATGAATTTCTTATCATAACTTAGCCGCTTGCATGGAGAATTAAGGTATGTAATCAGAAAATATTCAAATGTGAGATTCTGGAATCAAAGGATTTGGGCTTTCAAAAGTAATAATTATAAAAATGGTTCAAAAGGTTTTCACTTCCTTTCCATTTTGTGTGCAATACGGTAGCTGGCAGGGAGGAATTTTACTGGATGTTTTGGGCATTTAATCATAGTCTACTGCTTTGTGTTTGTACTCAAAGTTGGACAGTTTTACTACTTGGTTCTTTAGACAGTATGTAGAGGAGCAGTTGAACACGAGAGGAAAAGAATTTCCTCTTGAAATTTGGCTTCTGAAAAATTTCGTACTTTAGAATTCGGCAAATTTAATCAAGTATTCTAATTTAAATAACTCATATTTAAAAGAAATTGCATCACACTGTGCCAAAGTACAGTAAAATATAGTCATATATATATATATCCAGGGTTGACGCTGGGTCATGAAACTTTTTGTGGCTAAACAGTATAAAAATCACCTAGCCACATTTGAGCAGTTTTGTTTCATTTGAGTGTGGCTAGCCACGACATCACGTGGTAGTGGCAAAGTTCTTATGAATAAAAGTGGCATCTGCAATAAATCGCCACAGATGAAAGAAATGAGCGTACTTATATACTGTTTCTTTGTTGCATCAGTTTGTCACCGTTTTAGCCAAAGAGTCAGTTGAGAGGGTGAACAAGTTTCTCGAGATTCGGAAATACCTCAGCAATTCTGCACGAAACTGATCTCAGTCTTTGCACGTGTTTTTTCCTTCCAAAATATTTAATGTATTTACAAAAAAAACAAAACAAAAACAAAAACAAAACAAAACTGATGCTTCGGTGGTGGAGTGGTTAGCACGTCAGCCTCCCAGTTCTGAGGACTTGGGCTCAAGTCCAGGCTCCTTCCTGGGTGGAGTTTGCATGTTCTCCCCCTGCCTGTGTGGGTCTTCTCCGGGTACTCTGGTCTCCTCCCACATTCCAAAGACATGCATGGCAGGTTAATTGGGCGCTCCGAATTGTCCCTAGGTGTGCTTGTGACTGTGGATGGTTGTTTGTCTCTGTGTGCCCTGTGATTGGCTGGCAACCGGTCCAGGGTGTACTCCGCCTACTGCCCAGAGCCAGCTGAGATAGGCTCCAGCACCCCCCGCGACCCTTGTGAGGAATAAGTGGTCAAGAAAATGGATGGATGGATGGACACTATAACTACTACAAAACACGAGATAACCAAATAAATAAATAAATAAATACACGTTCTTCTTATGTGGGAAACGAGTCAAAATAAGCAAAAAACAAACAAACAAACAAACAAACAAACAAAAGAGACATTTCGCCCAAAAGGCGGCTACGGTGGTGTGGATATGTGATTTTCTTCTTGTCTATAAACATTTATACCACCAAATAAATAAATAATCAATTTTTAAGACGTCCCTTTGATCCATACATGAAAATTGGGACCATTTGATACAGAGATTTGCAATACACAATATATTGTGAAAAAGTGGCCAGTGGGTTTCACTTTTACAGAGTGGACTGGATAGTAAAGGAAGAGGCGTCAATGGGTTTTGGACTTTAGGAGCTTTTTCTGGTAACTTGGAGAATGCTGCCCTCTAACGAGTAATCAAGATATTGCAACTTGTTACTTGTAAAAGGCTCATTTGATTTACAGTAGTCCTACATTACGTTTTAACAGTTGAAGTCTGCGTTTGTAGTGGAAATTGGGAATAAATGTTTTTCAATAATTCCTTGATTGATGCTATGTTTCATTTGCTGTCTAAACAAGTGGGAATCACGGGGTCACGCACAGCCAGTGGTCGCTTCATTAAAGCTCTGCCCTGACTGCAGCTAGGAGACATTTTCAAAAATCTTAGAGTCTCCAACAACACAAAAACCTCTTAATTTTCCCTCAGTTACTTTTTGGGAAAAGAGTTGCTAGAAGGGTCTCCATACTTGCTTAAGTACAGCAATGTTCAACTCACTAAGTTGGAAGAACTGGACCGCACTTACCTTTAACAAAACACCACATCTGAGAGTTCGAGATGAGCAGGGGCTTATTCATGAGACAGAACCACACTGGAGAAAAATGTTTAAATTCAGCGAGGGTTGAAAAACAAGTTTGCACTTTGTGTTATTTGAAAACGTGGGAACTGTTTTAAAATTTCTGCTCGGAATCAGCCAAATGCAGCAAAGTTGATTGGACGGTGCTAGACAACATACTGCAAAAGCAACCCAGGAGCTTTTTAAAGCAAAAAAGTGGGATATTCTTCAATGGTGGAGTTAATCACTCGATCTCTGACCAATCGAGCATGCATTTCACTTTCTCACGGAAAAACTCAAGGCAGAAAGACGTTCAAAGATACAACAACTGAAGACAGCTCTAGCAAAGCATCACAAAGGAGGAAACCCAGCGTTTGGTGATGTCCGTGGGTTCCAGACTTCAGGCAGTCATTGACTGCAAAGGATTCTCAACTATTGAAAAGTACCATTTTACTTTACGTTATGTTTATTTGTCCAATTACTTTTGAGCCCCTAGAGTAAGGAGCATTTGCATAAAAATAGCTTCAATTCCTACATGGTTAATCATATATTTCTGTTCAACCTCTTGAATTAAAGCTTAAAGTCTGCACTTCAATCCCATTGTAGCTGTTTCCATTTAAATCCAATGTTGTGGCATGCAGAGACCAAATCATGAAAATTGTGTCACTGTCCAAATACAGGGCCTAACTGTCCATCCATCCATCCATCCATCCATCCATCCATCCATCCATGCATCAATTTTCTTGACCGCTTATTCTTCACAAGGGTTATTTATTTATTTATTTATTTATTCGGTTATCTCGTGTTTTGTAGTAGTTATAGTGTCCATCCATTTTCTTGATCACTTATTCCTCACAATGATCGCGGGGGGTGCTGGAGCCTATCTCAGCTGGCTTTGGGCAGTAGGTGGGGTACAATCTGGACAGGTTTCCAGCCAATCGCAGGGCACACAGAGACGAACAACCAACCACACTCACAAAGCATACCTAGGGACAATTCGGAGCACCCAATTAACCTGCCATACATGTCTTTGGAATGTGGGAGGAGACCGGAGTACCCGGAGAAGACCCACGCGGGCACGGGGAGAACATGCAAACTCCACCCAAGAAGGACCCAGGAAGTCTCAGTACTGGGAGGCGGACGTGCTAACCAGTCAGCCACCGTGCCGCCCCTAATAATAATAATAATAATAATAATAATAATAATAATAATAATAACAATAATAATAATAATAACAATAATAATAATAATAATAATAATCATAATAATAATAATAATAATAATAATAATAATAACCACTGCTGAAAATTGTTCAATGAGTCAAGTGTCCCTTTAATCAGTTTAAAATAAAATTCTCCACCCAGGAAGGCCGGAGCCTCCGGTCGGTCAGGGAGGCCTGCGAGAGGGCTGCTCCCATCCCGGAGTCCGATCCATCAGCATTGGGGATCGGTGCTGGGACAGGCTGACTGTTTGGCTAAAATGTTTAGGGGATCTCTCAGACCAGTCAAGGCCGGAACCTGACGTCCAAGCAATCTGCCAGGACGTGGCACATCTTATTTAAGTCTGCGGGATCCATGTGGTCGGATTATTCTGTCATATGCTGGGTAGGATCCCAAAGCGCAGTCACAAATAAGATTTTAACTATCTATTCACATCGAGAGGCATGGAACAAACTTGACTAGACGAGAAACAAAGAGAGTTGCACAGAGAGACAGTGGTAACAGAAGTAATAATCCGACAAAGACACACTTCTGAGGCTTATATAGACAAGGAATCGATCTGATTGGTTGTGGCTAGACATGTGGGTAAAATGACTGACATGGAATTATCTGATTGGCTGTTGACCAGGTAAAGGGATTAAAGATTTCTGACATCACATAGCTCTTGACATAACATAACATCACATAGCCTAAAACCAGTTGAAACTAGATGCTAGTTACATCAGTTCAAAACAGACACTTTTTACATCAGTACATAACAGACACTTGACCACACGGTCATGAACCCAACTTAACAGGTCATGAACTCAAACTTAACCCTGGCGTGACCCCAGACATGACAACATGACAGGGCTAGTTTATCAATTCAATGCGTTGTTTTTTTGTTGTTGTTGTTTTTAAATCAATTGTGTCGTCAAAACTAAATTAAAAAGAGTTTTTGGTCAATTCATGTTAGGGTTAAAAAAGTGAACCCTGAGCTGTATTGCTTAAAACAAGCAGTCAAGTAAGATCAAGTAGGGCAAATTGGTAGCTAAACTAACCACTGAAAGGAACCAATGAAATGAGAGTTTTAGCGAAGAAATTGTGCATCACTGATTGAAACAGAGACAAAACCATGTCACTTTAGTCTCACCCAGGTGAACATACAGGTCAGTCATGCTGAGAGGAAGAGAAATCTCAGGGGACCTCAGGAAGTGGGTAGTGACAGCACATCTGTCTGAGGAAAGTCATCTAAAAAAAATTTGAGCTTCATCATTCCACTGTGAAGCAAATCATCTGCAATTAGAGAACACTGTAAATTACTACAACCCTGCCTAGATGTGGATGACATTCTAAAATATCAGAAGAGCCACAAGAAAAATGATAATTCAGGTAAAAGACAACCCAAACATCTCATCAAGGGATTTGCAGGCCTCTTTTGCTGCATCTGGGACACGTGCATCCTTCAACAACCAGAAGAAATGTCAATCAACAAGGCTGTCATGGAAGGCTTGCTTGGTAGAAGGCTCTGCTCACAAAAAAAGATCAAAGCTGCCCATCTTAACTTTGCCAGAGAGCACCTGGACAAACCTGAAGCATTTTGGAAGTCCTTTCTGTGGACAGATGAGTCCAAAATTGAACTGTTTGGTCACAACTAAAACCGTCATTTTTGGCGAAAATTCAACACTCCATAGCAGCAAAAGAACCTTCATCCTCTAGTGAAGCGTGGCGGTGAGAATGTTAAGTTCTGGGCTGGCTTTTCATCCTCAGAACATGGACAACTCCACAAAGTCCAGGAAATCATGAATTCAGAGGAATATTGTGAAATCCTGGAACATAACCTGAAGCCATCCTTTGTGAAGTTAAAGCTTGCCTGAAGATGGATCATGCAACATGACAATAATCCAAAGTGATATTTAAAAAAGGTAACAATATTGTAAAAAAAGAAGAAGAAGAAAAAAAGAAGAGCTCATAATAAAAAAAGCACAATATTGTGCTTTTGTATATAACAGCAATACATATAAACTACCTTCAATCTCTAATAACACTTAATATTGAGGCACTTAATCGCTAATGCAAGCCCACATCGAGTTCCTCCACATATTGACTCGGTTCAAAGCATTTTACAATCCCCTTCATCTGACAATTAGTGTATTTTAAACATAGAAGGGCCAAAACATACCTAATGAAAATTAAAATGCACTAAAAAAAAAAAAAAAAACTAGCCACCAGAGGGTGCTATAACTGCACAAATGGAAATCAAATATTTAAATATTGTGAACATGATGACGACGATAATGTGACAGTTTTAATATCACGATATCACGATATTGCCGGTATCGTTACATCCCTTATATACAGTAAAGGCGAGAAACACTCACAAGGAAAATAAATTGATTTTAAAATATATTTTTAAATACCTGTATTTGTTCTCTAAATGTTTGACTGTTGAGTAGTGACTGACCATTAGATAAATTACTGTAAATTCTGGTGGCCTAATACCAAAATAAACAATGTTGTGAATAGATTTTTTTCCCCCCTTTTTTTCCCAAAAATTTCTGATTCAGTTTGTGTTTGGCTTGGCATTTGTTCTGTGAATCCTTCCTACCAGTCTTGTCAAAAAAGCTTGCACAAAAGAGTGTCCACCTGGAGGTACGAAAGCGACAAAACAACCCTATAAAAAGAGTACAACTGCCTTCGTGGCCATTTCCTTGCCTTTGGGTGATAAATCACAGTGTTTGTAGCAGAGCGGTTTATGTTGTTTGTGCACAATCTGCCACCACTTCAAAGCCATGGGAGGGGACCAACTGAGGGGGAGGGAGAACGCTGTCCTCATTCACTGGCTCCTGATCCACCTCAAAGGACCCTGCCTACAACATCCGGTTGAAACATTTGGCAGAAGTCATCAGGAAATGATCATATTCTGGCTCTTTGACTTTGACAATCTGGCAGGTGGACTCGATGCATTTAACAGATTAGACTTTTACTTCCCTCAATGTGAGCGATGACAAAGCGGTGTTTAATGGATCTGACTTACTGTGGGACTTTCTGTGGTCTCCCCTCTGTAGTCCTTGAGAACATTTTGCTCTAAACACACAAGACCCAGACTCTTGACCCCAGATATTGAAGATACAGCCCTAGACAACTCAGCATCCAAATCTTTACCACAGCAGTCATGGCTAGATGAGTCAACTTCCAGTGCAGCACTGTAGCTGTCTGAATCACAGACCAGATCTGTGAAGCTCCGCCTGTGGAAGCGCATCAGACACCAACTCACACTCGACCACGTAATCTCACATAAACAGTCTGTCTCAGGGGAGGAGGCTTCTGTGATGTCTGTCAATGATCCAGTAAATGTATACCATGCTGTTGTTTAAAGTCACGAAATCACACGTTAGAGGAAGCGTTACATCTGGAGCCAGGATTTATTTTGTATAGAAGATAAATAAGCCTTCCTATTTATGTAGACTTTCTCGTGGTGCTGTAACTACATTTCCTGTCACCACCACTAGGAGGCACCAGTGATCTGTAACTTTATGTTGTTCATCAACCTTTGAAAACCATGTTTCAAAAATTAATTTGCTTATTGCTTTCATGGTCTGCCGATGTTTTTATTTTTGAAACTAACATTAAAATATTCTACTTTAATTTATCACTAGAAAATCTTTAACCCTAACAGTGCAATAACATGAAACCAGTTGCTACTGGCCATCACGATGACCAAACAAAATTGAGATAAAAGGGAAATAGACTGAAACATTTCTGAACTACTCCTGGCTTGGTATTTGCGTTGCCTAATAAGGGAATTTATACACTTATGCAAGTGTTGCAACTTGATGCTGGATGGGGAATGTGCATAGTAATGTCAGTCAGTCCCTCCTAAGATAATCTTCTTCAAAACATGGTATGGTGTTTTCCAACAGAATAAACCAGATCAGACCCTCAAAGATGAGGTACTTAACTATGCAAAAGTTATCTGGATGGTTTCCCCCTTTTTGCTTTACATATTTTACATATGTTTCGGAGTGATTTGGTGTTGTTTCACTTTGAATTAGTTTAGCAGAGAAACATTAAATGATTAAATCATTAAAAGTTTTTTGGACTTAAAATTTCTTTGTAACACTACATGCAGCAAATAAACGCTTATATTTTTAGAATAATTCTTTTATAAAATTACATTCAAACAGTTTAAAATCATTTTAGCTTTACTTCCAGACATGAAAATAAATTGTTCATTCATTATATCCATCCATCCATCCATCTTCTTCCGCTTATCCGGGGTCGGGTCGCGGGGGCAGCAGCTTCAGGAGGGAAACCCAGACTTCCCTCTCCCCAGCCACTTCAACCAGCTCCTCCGGCGGGATCCCGAGGCGTTCCCAGGCCAGCCGAGAGACATAGTCTCTCCAGCGTGTCCTGGGTCGTCCCCGGGGCCTCCCGCCAGTGGGACATGCCCGGAACACCTCCCCAGGGAGGCGTCCAGGAGGCATCCGAACCAGATGCCCGAGCCACCTCAGCTGGCTCCTCTCAACGCGGAGGAGCAGCGGCTCGACTCTGAGTCCCTCCCGGATGACCGAGCTTCTCACCCTATCTCTAAGGGAGAGCCCGGACACCCTGCGGAGGAAGCTTATTTCGGCCGCTTGTATCCGGGATCTCGTTCTTTCGGTCACGACCCACAGCTCGTGACCATAGGTGAGGGTTGGAACGTAGATCGACCGGTAAATCGAGAGCTTTGCCTTTTGGCTCAGCTCTTTCTTCACCACGACGGACCGATACAGAGTCCGCATCACTGCAGACGCTGCACCGATCCGCCTGTCGATCTCCCGCTCCATCCCACCCTCACTCTTGAACAAGACCCCAAGATACTTGAACTCCTCCACTTGGGGCAGGATCTCATCCCCGACCTGAAGACGACACTCCACCCTTTTCCGACTGAGGACCATGGTCTCGGATTTGGAGGTGCTGATCCTCATCCCAGCCGCTTCACACTCGGCTGCGAACCGCTCCAGTGAGAGCTGAAGGCCCCGGCCTGATGAAGCCAACAGCACCACATCATCTGCAAAGAGCAGAGATGCAATGTTGAGGCCACCAAACCGGAACCCCTCCACGCCTCGGCTGCGCCTAGAAATTCTGTCCATAAAAGTTATGAACAGAATCGGTGACAAAGGGCAACCTTGGCGGAGTCCAACCCTCACCGGAAACGAATCCGACTTACTGCCGGCAATGCGGACCAAACTCTGGCAACGGTCGTACAGGGACCGAACAGCCCGTATCAAGGGGCCCGGCACCCCGTACTCCCGAAGCACCCCCCACAGAACTCCCCGAGGGACACGGTCGAACGCCTTCTCCAAATCCACAAAACACATGTGGACTGGTTGAGCGAACTCCCACGCACCCTCGAGGATCCTGCGGAGGGTGTAGAGCTGGTCCACTGTTCCACGGCCAGGACGAAAACCACACTGCTCCTCCTGAATCCGAGATTCGACCTCCCGACGGACCCTCCTCTCCAGCACCCCTGAATAGACCTTACCAGGGAGGCTGAGGAGTGTGATCCCTCTGTAGTTGGAACACACCCTCCGGTCCCCCTTCTTAAAAAGGGGGACCACCACCCCGGTCTGCCAATCCGGAGGCACTGTCCCCGATGTCCACGCGATGTTGTAGAGGCGTGTCAACCACGACAGCCCCACAACATCCAGAGTCTTTAGGAACTCCGGGCGGATCTCATCCACCCCCGGGGCCCTGCCACCGAGGAGCTTTCCAACCACCTCAGTGACTTCGACCCCAGAGATAGGAGAGCCCACCCCAGAGTCCCCAGACTCTGCTTCCTCAAAAGGAGACGTGTTGGTGGAATTGAGGAGGTCTTCGAAGTATTCCCCCCACCGCTTCACGACGTCCCGAGTCGAGGTCAGCAGCACCCCATCGCCACTATAAACAGTGTTAACGGTGCACTGCTTTCCCCTCCTGAGACGCCGGATGGTGGACCAGAATTTCCTCGAAGCCGTCCGGAAGTCGTTTTCCATGGCCTCACCGAATTCCTCCCATGCCCGAGTTTTTGCCTCAGCAACCGCCGAAGCCGCGTTCCGCTTGGCCATCCGGTACCTGTCAGCTGCCTCCGGAGTCCGACAGGCCAAAAAGGCCCGATAGGACTCCTTCTTCAGCATTCATTATATTGTCATATTTTTATTAACTGACCCTTTGCTTCCGTTCACTGGGATTAACCTGCAAGTTAGAAAATTGCTATTTTGCTATTTACTCCGTGAAGAAGAAGAAGAAGAAGAAGAAGAAGAAGAAGAAGAAGAAAAAGAAAACGAAGAAGAAGAAGAAGAAGAAGAAGAAACAAAACATTTCAAGCCTTGTGATAATCTGCTTGACCAAAGAGCAACAACCAACAAATTACGTTACCTATATGACCTCAACTTGGCAGCTAAGCAGGTGCGAGAAAGACCTGGTTTTCCCAGTGAGTTCTCAATGATGAATTTTTATTTTTATTTTTTCTAGTTTTTGTATTTAACTAAGAAGCAATAATTCAGAGAACGACCCTGCGGCTGGCTGGTGATTCCATTCAGCTGGGATAGGCTCATCTGTTTGAGGACAAGTGGTAGGCTACACAAAATATAGATGGATGGATACCATCTAAAAAAAAATTAGTAAAATCAACTATGAACTACAGACCCAGATAGAAGTCCTTCTCCTTTCCTGCATTTCTTAACTATTCAGCATGTTGCGCTTCTCCCCCCCCTCACTCACTGCCCCACCTGCCGCTACTTCAGCTTTCGTTCACGTGCAGTCAGACTAATTACAATTGGTCACTGACAATTAGTAATTGACAATAATTTGAGGACCCTTTGAAGTTAATGATGCTGGAATTGTTTCATTCATGACTGACAGACACTTTTTTAGAATTGGCATTGGATACTTCCCCAATGGTGCAACACAATGCAAATGCTTCATTTATACAGAAAACAAATGGTGGATTGTATTGCTTTTGCCTGTGACTATCATACAAACCAGGCAGATTGTTACAGTAGCCAAACGACATTTCATCCCATTTTGAAATCAAAATAATCATCAAATCAAATTACAGCGATCCAAAGTCCAATGCTTTTCAATGAGCGGAGAGTGTCATTTCACCGAATTGAAAGTCATTTTGACTTGTGATGTAAACTCGGAATTGTCAATAGCCAGGTTAACATTGGAGCCATGTATTCAGATTAGAATGACTCCAAATGACCAAACCAGCCTCATAAAAACCTCAATCGGAATGAAATGGCTGAATCCAAATGTACGGTAATTTCATTTGGTATTACACAGTATATTCCTTTTCAGCCCGAATGAGCGTCATGTAAAAAGTTTAATTGGAATAGCCAGGCTGCGTCCGATAGGCTATGTGGCATGCTCTGTTACCGTAAATGTGTCGTCTGCGAGGAGAGAAATTGTTTTAAAGTACTTGGAACTTGTTTTATCAAGATCTTGCTTCAATGTAAGTGTTAAAACTATCACTGTGCTAAATGACGAATCCATCTTCATAAATCATGTGACTGATGTTCCACAGCTGATCTGATGAAAGGAGGGGAGCATGTAAATGACAGATTGGAATGGATCACGCCACTTGTAAATAGGTGACCACAGCTCTTTATTCAGAATGATTTCAATCTGAATAACTAAAAAGTCTCCATTTAAAACCCGCCTAATGTGTATTAATAAGGTGCAAATTAGACATTTTGATACGCAAACTGCGATACGAACTGCTTATTTCGATCCTTAGCAACTGCCACATAATTGCAATATTTAAAGATTCCGTATATGGTTAGAAATGAGGAAAAATTAAAACACATACTAATAGTAGCTTAGACACTTTCACTCTGGAGTTGTCAATGGCGAGAGACCCCAGGCAGGTGTTGGCATTCTTATTTCCCCCCACTTGGTGCCTGTGGTGGCAGCAACCCAGGCAGAGGCCAGGCAGACAATGGACAGGTTTGAAGAAATTCTTGTCCAGCATCCGCCGTCTCAGCAGGGGAAAGCAGTCCATCTGTGGAAGGATGGGGTGCTGCTGACCTCGCTGTGACTCGTAGTATCAATACTTTGGAAAGGCCTCCTCAGTTCTACTGACATGCCTTTCCGTGAGGAAGAAGAGTCTGGGGAATCTGAGGTGGGCTTTCCTATCTATGAGGTTGAGGTCTCCGAGGTCGTTAATAAGCTCCTCGGTAGCAAGGCCACGGGGGTGGATGAGATCGACCAAGAGTTTCTAAAGACTCAATGTTGTGGGCCTGTCGTAGTTGGCACGCCTCTAAAACATTGCATGGACATCGGGGATGGTGTCTCTGAATTGGCAGACTGGAGTTGTGGACCCCTTTTTAAAAAGCTTTCCAGGTAAGGTCTATTCAGGGGTATTGGAGAGGAGGGTCCGTTGGGAAGTCGAATGTCAGGTTCAGGAGAAGCAGTGTGGTTTTCATCCTGCCGAAGAACAAGTGGACCAGCTCAGCAAGGTCCTCGATGGTTCATGGGAGTTCGCTCAACATACAAAATACATGTGTTTTTTGGACTTGGTGTCCTTGGGCTGTTTGGTCCGTGTATAACCGATGTCAGAGTTTGGTCCACTTTGCCGGGAGTCACATTTGTTTCTAGTGTGGATTGGACGCTGCCCTTTTGTCGCCAATTCTGCCCATAACCTTTATGGACAGAATTTCTGGGAAGAGCCAAGGTTAAAGTACAACTGACTGTCACACACACACACACACATGCACCCCCCCCACACACACACATAAGTGGGGTGAAATAATTTGTTCTCCACATTTGACACATTGATGCGGAGTCTGTCGTGGTGAAGAAGGACTTGAGCCGTCAGGCGAAGCTTTCGATTTACCAGTCGATCTACGTTCCTACCCTCGCCTATGGTCACAAGATGTGGGTCGTGACAGAAAGAACAAGATCCCAGATACAAGCGGCCGAAATGAGTTTCCTCTGCATGGTGTCCGGACTCTCCGTTAGAGATAGGGTGAGAAGCTTGGGCATCCGGGAGGGATTCATAGTCGAGCCTGACTGGCCTTACAGAATTGCTGCTAGTGAATGCATGCATGTCATTCAGCACCAGCAACAGTATTGAAAAATGATTCATTGACTTGTTATATTTCTGACATTTGTAATTTGGGTGACACAAGCATGCAACAAGGCTCGTTAGGAAAGTACTTCAGGGTGTTCTGCAGGAAGTTACATCATCTTGGCATAGTATTAGGGCAGGATAGGCAACGAGCACAGTTTAGCTCGACAAAAGCAAAACACCAAGGGGATGCATGGTCGTTGTAGCATCCAAATGCTTTCTCTGGAAGCTCATATTGGTCCCAACATTTTCTCTCTCACCGAGAATTATAAAATCCAGATAGATGAAGCACTATGCAGGGTACGGAGGGAGTGCAGGCAGACCTGGAACAGTTCCATGATGGGGTTTTCAAGTTCCAAGTCCGGTCCTCCAGAGCCCCTATCCAGCCTTTTTTGCATTGTCTCCATCCTCCAACACACCTGAATCTAATATTCAGGATCATATTCAGCCTTCTTGTAGAGCTTGTTGACAAATTGATCGTTTTATTCAGGTATGTTT
The DNA here is from genome assembly GCF_051991245.1 of Festucalex cinctus. NCBI lineage: Eukaryota > Metazoa > Chordata > Actinopteri > Syngnathiformes > Syngnathidae > Festucalex > Festucalex cinctus. The sequence goes on along the minus strand of NC_135421.1, from coordinate 6,381,733 downwards.
GAGAAGGCAAACAGGGAAAAACAGACTGCATAGTGGTTCTCCAGGACCGGACTTGGGCACCCCTGTATTGCTGGACAGCTCTCAAGTTTAAAGTTGTTGATGGTTCATAGGGCTTCTTCATATTAGTAGTCCTCTATTTGACATGCCATCTAACAATGACATGGTATGCTAGAAGTACACATTTCCTGAATCCTTGTAGTCCTGTGACTACTGTGACTATTCCATTTTTTGTCTTTAATGTTTTTGATGCCACAGGGCATAAATAATTTTCATCCAAATAGCCTGCATGGAGTCAAGCCTCAGTCTTTGGTCAAAATGCTCCTTCTCATTTTAGGGTCTGAAATTATGTCCAACAATGACATAGCATAAATAAAGTACACATTTCTGAATCCTTGGACTCTGGTGAGTATTCCAGTGTATTTTTTGTGTGTGTGTGTGTGTCATGTTCCTTGATGCCACAGCACTTAAATAAAGGGTATAGTTTAGGCAAAAATTGTGAGAAAAAAAGTGTGTTTCTGAAAGTTCGAATAGCTCCTGTGACCTATATATTTGACAAAGAGCTTATGGTCTTAAATTAAAGCTTAGAATCTGCCCTTTAAAACGATACCAAACATAACATGATCAACCACTGATAAGTGTCTTGAACATTGCCAAAACCAGGATGCACCAGCATAATAAATAAATAAATAAATAAATAGATAAATAAATAAATACATAACATGCCTTTATTACAGGTAGGTCGTTTACTTCATGAGGTGATAACCACTAAAAAGTTACCAGTCTAAGAGGTCTTTCATATTATACCATAAACTATGGATGTATAGGTATTTAAAAAAATATATATATATCACAACTAAAATTTGCCCACCCAGGTGGCACCGGTACGCCGTATTTTGGGCTTTGGCCCAAGGACTATGAAGAAAAGCTTCTTGTTTGGGTTTAATTAAACACACTGCACATCCTGGTGTCCTCTGGCCAGGATAATCTGTTTGAAATTAGACCAACTGCATTTCCACACCAGATTAATCAATTCATCATCTGACTGATTCTCCAGGATTTCTGCAAGAGTGAGCAATTAAATGATAGCCCGTCAAGCATGGGCTCAGGGAACACAGCTGGGCAAATTTCAGGACCTCCACTACAACATGTGTTGTCATTGAAGTGTCCTTAAATCACCAAGACACTAACCAATGAAACTCATTCATAATACAGTTTGCACCTGGGATTGCTTTTGCAGAAATGCGAAACGATGGGCATGCGCTAAAGTTGCATTCCCAGGTGCTGATGTAAAGATAAAATACAGCGACTGTGTGCGTCAGTCCCTTGTCATAGCACTTTGAATACTATCAGCTCGCTTTCAAGCTTGCCCAAACACAGACGGGCAGTTTGAGGAACCCCGGGGAGGGATCATTTCAAAATATGCAGGCCCAATCTAGATACAGATCACTGGTCTGAGCCCCAGAGAATAAAAGGGCAGAAGATGAAGCGACAGGGATAAACTCTTCCTCATCTCTTGATCTTTCCCTCACATTTCTCGCCAGCAATCCTTTATTTCACGTCTTTTGCTTTACGATTTTCTTTGAAATTTCTGTTTCTTTAGATGCCTGCTTTGATGCTCTGACATAATGACGTATCAAAAGTATTTTTCAGGGCGTTTCAAAGCTACAGCTGTTTGCAGTGGGGTCAATGTTAAGTTAAACAATCATATCGGGGAGGCAGTAGTTTATCTGTAAGGATTTAAGCATTGGAGCAGGAGGGCTATGGTTGGTGTATGGATAAACGCCAAAATGAAAACTAGTTTTTGGAGAGATACTATAGTTCACTCCAGGGGTGTCAAACTAATTTTTGTTGCGAGTCACATCATATTCATGGGTCCCTTGGCGGGCCTTCATAACTGTGAAAACCCATATAAATATATGCTCGCCTTATTTTGTCACATGCACACAAAAAATTGATGGGTAACTAGTTTTGAAATCAAAACCCAATAAATAATTAACTCTCCATTCATCCATCTATTAGCTGAACCACTTATCCTCCTGAGGGTCTATTTTATTGTAATTTATTTTAAAGGAGGGCTTGGTCACAAAAACAGCTTGCAATATCTCATATCTTAGTGTTGTTGAAAGTCAAGACAATTAGCACGAATCATGATTATTGATGTGGTTTGCCTTTGTGGGCCTCATAAAATTATGTTGTGGGCAAGATCTGGCCCCTGTGCCGTGAGTTTAACACCACGGGGTATATTCACTAAGAATGCGCTGCGTCCGGTAATAGTGCAAAATATTGCACCACAACTGCACCCACTGCATCAGTTACCCACCTATTCACAAAGGAAATTGCTCTAATCATATACCGGCGCAAACACGCTCACAAAACTGACAGCTTGGAGCAAATTTGCACCTGATTTACCACACATGGCAATGGATTTGCTCCAACAACATGGTTGTTATAGTAACAGTTGCGAGAAAGATGACATCAGAAAGCTAGGTTGGACCGAGAGTAAGCATTTATAGCGCCATTAAGCTGTACAGAGCAGAGAGGACAACAACGGCGTCATTCATTCATAAAGTACAAATTATTGATGCGTTTGTTTTTTAAAAATACATTTTCAGAGGTTGGCGTGGCTGTACAGTATGCATCTGGCACGTAAAAATGATCGTAAAATGCCTCCCCGCCATTGCCGTGTCCTAAACCAACATTGAGAAATGTCCCCTTCCCTCTCTCTCTCTCTCCTCTCTGCGTAAACAACCAGAGAGCGACGGTGCACCGTGCCATGCACTGCTGTTATGATCCCAGATCGCGGTTGCAGCAGGTTAATACATGCTTTCCAAAATTGTTATTTGCGTCACGCAAACTCTGTGTGGCTATTTGCGGTGGCGTTAGTGAATTAGACGCTGCATATCAATGAGTCTCATTTGCATTGCGGTGGGCATATTTTGAGTCAAATGGATGCAAATTAGCTAATTTACATACGTGCAAATAACACCGGCGCACCGTGCCGCAATCTGGCTGATAGCGCATTTAGTGATGGACTTCCCCATCTGCGCTTGTTTCATGAATTAGGCGCTCTCGGATTGCTCCATTTTTACCGGTTAGCGCGGTGCAAAGGCGACGCAAACCTTTAGTGAGACCCCCATGAGTTTAACACCTGTGGTCGACTCCCTGACTATAGTGGCTACTTCCGAGGTGCCTGTCAGCAAGGCATCGTCCCCACCTCAGCTGAAGAGGTGTTCCCCTTTCACTCAAAGAGAATATACAACAGAGTGAAGAGTTGAATTCTCTCTCTCTCTCTCTCTCTCTCTCTCTCTCTCTCTACATTTGACTATAATACAATATAGTACATCAAAAATGTATAAAACATTTATATATTTGCCTCTGAGAGTGAATTATTTTGATATTGCGAAGGGAAACTATATTGTTTTTGGTAGCCTTAAACCAGGCATCTCAGTGACATCAGGCTAAAGGCGGCCTGACACTTGCATGACTTTTGGGCACGATTCTGTCGTGGCAAGTCGTGTCATTTTGGGGCACGAACTGGGAGGTTCCCGCACTGTTCACGACTAGTTCACGCATAGTTCACGATGAGTTCACGAATGCGTGACCATTCGTGTCCACATTGACACGAACTGACACGACGAGTTCACGCATAGTTTGTGCATAGTTTACGCACTTCCTGCATTTGCACGACGAGTTTGCGCAATTCGGACGGTGTTGTGCAGACTTGGGCCCGCCATATAAAAAGGGGGCCTCAAATCCCAACCCAGTTGCGTACCCGTCGGCTGTCGGGTTCCGAGGTGGCCGCCGCTGGCTAGGTGGGGCGGTGTCCCCGTGCCAGCCGCGGTCCCGGGGCGGGACTAAAGGTTGAGTGGACGTGGGGAAGCGGGGGAATGCAAACCAAGTCGGCCAGCCCGCAGTTGGAGCTCCCGCGAGTGTCCGACTGCGGGCGGCCACGCGCCCTCGGCCTCTCGTTCGAAGGCGCCTCCGCCCTTGTTAAACTTCCTCTAGTATAGTCAACTTTGATCGTCTTCTTGGCGCGCCGCAGGCGCCGGGGAGGGCCCATCCGAGGCGCACACTGCCACGCACTGGCTCGCATCCTTCCCGGGTCGTCCCGACGAGTTCACGAACAGTTTGCGCATAGTTCACGACCCGATCGCGAAATGGCACACAGTCACGACGGGTTTACGCACATTCACGCCACTTTACGACTAGTTCGCGCACTGGTACGACTCGAGTCGTGCCAATTCGTGCCACAAAATCGTGCAAGTGTCAAGGCGCCTTAAGTTTCATTACATCAAGGCCGTTTTCTTTGTCTTTTTCTCAATGATGTAATTTTAGTTGTCCTTTAATATATTGCACAGAAACTTCCACGCTTGACTGGCTTAGTGCTTATGCCACACTACGATTGCAAGTTGTTTTTATATGACCACATTTTCTGGGAACTTAAATTATTCCTGATAAGACGTTGTAATTTCTCCAACTTCCTCACACATATCTTTCTGCAATCTCAGATATGATCCATCTGAAAGACCTCACCATGCCTCCTGCAACTTCTACAAACAAAAAACAGAAGCACTATTTAAATGCAACTAAATCATTTGTGACCGGAGAGAGTGCTCGGGATAGAAATGAGAAGCCTGTGCGTGCCACATCTGAAGGCTGTTCTTCCTAGAGGGTATTTTGATGAAGTCAAGGAACAGAGTTTGCGTAGTTCCCCTATTTACTCTTGTGTTGTGATGTCTTGCCTGCGCTGTGATAAATAAAATAAAGATACTCTGACAAACAGTATGTACACAAGCTGACAAGAGACAGACTGATGGTGTTTTAGATAGTTGAATGTGGATGAGATATAAATATGCAGCTTACACTTTCAAATACTGCAAAAACACATTTTAGTCTACATAATTCCTGAGGTAACTATGTCCCATGTTTTGTTAAGATTGTTTTGACATGAAACTTATAATGTTTGAGAGGAAAAAAGAAGCAAAAGTATTTACGAATTAGTCTGCGGTACATTTTCTGTTGATAATTAATGCATAATGTACATATTACATTACCTCAGCCCACACTGTGCTACACTGTGTATATGTCAGTATTTTAAGTACAACAGTGAGAACAAAGGGTCTTTTTAGAACTGAAAGAGTTGTGTTTTAGAGCAAAGAAATATTATTCCCTTAAGTAAATTACACCATGTTGGAGGGGAAGTTACTTGAAAATAGTAAAAAGATTAATGGGGGGGGGGAAACTAGGCCAAATAAGGTCTGGATCTTATTCTCCACACTGACCATTTCAGTGGCTGTAAAACAGTTTACTTCCTCTCTGCAGAAGAAGACAGGTTCTTCATTTAGGATGCAGAGACCTGGAACTTAGAGTACCCACATTTCACAATCTTTGCCAGGTAAGCCAGACTCAGGGACATGCTGTCAGGTGACACATGTGAAGAGTAAAAAACAAACAAACAAACAAACAAACAAACAAACAAACATACATAGTAATTACTGATGACATAAAATTCTTTCCCATATTCTTTTCTATAGTTACCTAGTCGGTGCCTTATATTGTTTTTATTTTTATTTTTTTATTTTTTTATAATCCAATGATGTCAAAGTGTTTCCTGTACAAATATGGCTTTTATTGTCAAAAACAACAACAAAAAACAACAACAACAAAAAAAACAACACACACACACACATACACACACATACATACATATATATATATATATATATATATATATATATTAGGGCTGTCAAAGTTAAAGCGTTAATAGATTAATTAATCACAGAAAAATGTCGCATTAATCACGTATTAACGCATATTAATCGCACATTTTTTTAATTAATTAATAATTGCTGAATTGCACCCAATTGATATGATGCTGTTATGTTTCGAGCAATACACGCATGCATGCATGCAATTGCGTACATGCATTTAATCAATGTTTGCAAATGACATTCAGTTAATAAAATGCGTTAATGTCAAAATATTACGGTATTTTGTATTTATTTTATATTAGGCGAATACGCACGTAATTTAGCTGATTAATCGTGATTAATCAAAATTAAAAAGTGTGATTATTCAGATTAAAAATTTTAATTGTTTGACAGCACCAATATATATATATATATATGTATATATATATTTATATTTGTTGTAATCCTTTGTTATAATGTAATACTTTATATATTTTTGTACATTTGAATATTTGTAAAACCTACAGGGGATCAAAATTTAATTCTTAATAGCTTGCATTTTCTTCCTGATCATGGCAGTGATAAACAGTGCTACGCACTTTATACTTGCAAACAATTGCTTGTACTGTTTGTGTTGGGACATGCAGATGCTTTGAAATGGCTTCGAGCAACTTTCCTGACTTGTTCAAGTCAATGATTTGCGTTTTCACATCAGTTTTGAGCTCCTTTGACTGTCCATTGTTGCATTTGTGGGCATTGGTATCCAATGAGCCATATTTCAATGGCCTCAGAGAAATTGCAATCACTCCTAATCACACACAAAAAGTTAAGAGGCAATGGTATGAAGCTCATTTCATTGACAAACTTTCTAAGTCACCAAAATTGATCATTCATGTTGCTGTATGTATAATTTTGGCCCAGCATATTTGGTCACTTTTTTCTGTTAACCTATAATAAAGTCATCAAAGAACGAAATTTTATGGATGTTTTTTCTGACATTGAAGTATCTGTTCCAATCACTCTATCAGAGAAAAACTCGTGTTGTAGAAATAACTGGTAACTCAGGAAAGCCATGACATTATTTTCTTTACAAGTGTATGCAAATGTTTGATCACAACTGTAACTCATTCATTCATAGTTTTGATGCCTCCAGTGAGAATCTACAATGTAAATAGTCATGAAAATAAAGAAAATGCAATGCATGAGAACTGATATGGCATGTCACAAGTATTGAGTATTTCAGTGAACAGTGTCAAAATCAAAATCAAATGAATACACAATAAACAGGTTTCTTCACTTGAGGCGTATTTTACAAGAGTGGAATTGAGACATGAAGGATAAGAGACAAAAGCGAGGTTTGAGTTAGGCCCCGTTCACACGAAAGCCAGTTTCTTACCGTTTGGGCAGTTCGTCCACACGGCGGCTCAGTTTCAGAGCTTGAAACTGATCCGTTTTAAAAACTGGCTCCAGAGTGGAATGATTTCAAAACGCGCCTCATACGTTCCAATGTGGACACCATATGCAGGATAGCTAATACTCCGGTGATGACGTAATTCTCGCGTGACTGCGCACGAACCGCCAGTCTGTCAACAACAATGGTGGATAGCCATGTCTTCGTCATTTTGCGCAACCTCCTTAGCTTGTCATGCTTTTACAGCAAAATGTTTTGCGCGATGTTCCTAGACCCCAATATTAGATTTGGCAGTTATCTTTTGTTGAATTACAGTTATAATTCTTTAATAAAAAATATATACAAGTTTCCTACTGCAAACATCAAGCATATAATTCATACATGTATTTAAGACAAGTTGTAAAATGGCTGAAGTCCTCTTGTTTATGTTTAACAAATTTAAAAGATCATAAATCAGGCTGTTTCAACTAAATACTGTCTCAAATGTTCTCTAATTTCAAACAAACACACACCGCAGACTTCCTGCAAAGTACCGTAATTTCCGGACTATAAGTCTCAACTTTTTTCACACGCTTTCAACCCTGCGGCTTATACAATGATGCGGCTAATATATGTAGTTTTTCTGACGGCCACCAGGGGCGCTCGAGCAGAAAAGGTAAGAGTGAGACAGGTGGAATATATGTTTCGAGGAAGACGCAAGTTTAATGTAACTTTGCGCTTTGTGCATGAATAAAATTAGCATGAACAGACCCGCATCATGGAAAATACAAGAAGTCTCAGTTTCAGTGACTTTTACCGGTATGTTATTTTTAACCAGCCCTGCTAGTTACTACCGTATTGCTGCTGTGTTACTGCCGCGTCACAGGCACTGTTTGGAAACAAAAGCACGAAAACGCTTTCTGTGTACCGTCTTTCTTTGTAAATATCTCACGTTTCAATGTGGGCACATGCGGCTTATAGTCAAGTGCAGCTTATAGTCCAGCAATTGCGGTATATACAACAATGCAGACTCACTGGGAATGTAACAAGGTCAAAAGTAAAATGTTCATCTATAGCAGGGGTGTCCAAACTTTTTCATTTGAGGACATGGGTTGTCACAAGAACCGATACTTCGGTGCCAAGTCGATGCCAAAATTCTGAAAATGCGACGGTGCTTCCTTTTCTACAATACCCGAAGTACCGTTGATATCGAGGCGGCATATCTGGCCGCGTCTTTTGTGTTGTTTTGGGGGTGTTTATTTATTTTATTATTATTATTATTATTTTTAATCCCACACGCACGCACTCACACAAGCTTACATCATGTAAACTGGGTGGATATGGGCGCTTATCTGGCAACCCACGTGATGTCTAATGACGTCACGTGACTATACCCTCCCGCTGCTACAAAACAAGGAAGGGCTCCAGGTAGAGGAGTGGAACCGTCACTTGCCTTTGGTGCCGGTTGGCGTGGGTTCGATCCTCCGCCTGGGAGAGGCCCATGTATGTGGCCTACGTGTGTGTGAGTGAGTGGGTATTAAAAAAATAAATAAATAAATAAATAAATAAACAATAACAAGGAAGTACAGTAACATGCGTGCAACATGACAGTAGCCCGCACATCTACGTCGTCGTCAACTGCAGCGGCCCCTCAATTAGTTGAGAAGAAAAAACACCAAAGTCGCGTATAGAAGTACTTTGGATTTGAGATTGATGCGCAGGGATAGAGATGCCGAAACCGTTTCCAGACGAAAGGAGAACACATCCAACTTAGCGAAACATGGACATCCAGACTTGTACAAAGAATTGAAGGCAAGTGCATTTGAATTCCCGTGTTATCATTATTGTCCATATCTAAACTAATAACGTTAGTATGATGACCCCACACTCAACAAGCTGCTTTGTGAAGTAACGTTAACGTTAGCGTTATGTTCAGCCTCGTCTGTCCCACATAATAAAGTTAGGTAAAGTTGCCGGGCAGCTAATTTACTGAATCACCTAAAGTAACATTAAACAACCCTCAAATAATATATCAAACGTTATTCGTTATTTTGTTTGTTTGTGTGTGTGACTGTGTGTGTGCGTGAGGCTACGTGCTGCTGTGTTGGTAAATAAGCACACTATGAGATTTTTATTTTTTAATGCTACATGCTCTGTCATTTTTCATTTTACAGTATTTTAGTGTTTAGTACTTATTGTTTGTTTGTTTATTTATTGACCATAAAATCATAACATAGAAACATAAACAAGTAGCAAATAATAATTTAAAGAAGAAACTCATAGCAATTATTTGTGATGGTTTACATGTCCAAAGGGAGTAGGAAGAAGTTAAAAACTTATCTAGTCCTACTCCTTATTCTTCGTATCTTTTAACTTATTTCATTATTAAATACAGTAAATTAATACATTACAATAAAAAAATGTGTAATCCTGCACATGTAGACAATTACACTTTAACATACGTACATTAGTAGCGTATGTACATGAATTTCTTAGGCATACACAATAATACATCCTCATACTCACATATACAATTTTCATTACACTTTCATTACAATAACACTCTTGAACTTTACTTTTAAACATTTTTTTTAAACTTAACAATTGACTTGCATCTTTTCAAGTCATTACCAAAATGATTCCACAAATTAACACCTCTTACAGAACCACACCTTTGCTTTATATTTGTTCTTATTAGGGGTGTTAAAAAAAAATCGATTCGGCGATATATCGCGATACTACATCGCGCGATTCTCGAATCGATTTAATAAAAAAAAATAATCTTTTTTTTTTTTTTTTTTTTTAAGAGCTCAGAATTGTTCATTCGGTAGTCTTACCGATTCAACGTCTTATCATCATTGCCTTTGTCTTTTTTTTGTGTGTGTGTGAATCGATTTTAAACTTCCATTTTTAATGGAAAAATATTCAACAAAACGTCTGACTTCGGGTTAGGATTCACACCTTGAGCATGGAAGAATGTTATATGAACGGAACATTAAGCCTTAATATTTTATTTTAATGCTGTTCAAACATGATACAGATTACAACCTCTATAAGACTGAAATTTCAGATAAATAAATAATACATTTTCATATAAATCTTACACTCTACAAGCTTACTGATTAGTAATTTCTAAATTTGAATGAAAAAAAAATCGCAACAATCGACTTATAAATTATTATCGGGATTAATCGGTATCGAATCGAATCGTGAACTGTGAATCGTGATACGAATCGAATCGTCAGGTACTAGGCAATTCACACCCCTAGTTCTTATTTTTATTTTTTTTTTTGTAGACACTTGTACCCCTTATGTCATCTAAGGACTCTCTCTAATTTCAAATGGCTTCTTAAAACTATGGCAGAGTAGATTGTTGTAAGCTTTCTACATTATTTGTGCTATTACTGTAGCTAGTACATGCACAGTATTTTTATTTTATTGTTCACTCTATTGTTTAATACATTAATGCACAGTATTTTAATTTAATGCCTTAAAGCTACATGCCAATTGTTCTGTTTAAGCACACAGTATCATTGTTTGTTGTTCACTTCTAGTAAATGAGTGTATGTTGAAGTACAGAATTTATTGCTAATTTTGTATTTTTACCGTGGTATCGAAATGGCATCGGGAATCGTGGAATTTCAGTGGTATCGGCATCGACTACTAAATTTCTGGTATCGTGACATCCCTAGAGGGCACATAGAGAAAATCAGAAGGACGCAAGGGCCACATAATGTTATGAAGAGAAATTGTGTTTAGTCCTAAAAATTGTACAAATAGTTTATTTGTGCTTTTGGATATTTAGAAAAATGCTACAGTATATAAACCGATTTATTTGTAATATGGCAGTAGGGTTATTATAGTTTTAGAATTTGTCATTTTAGTTAGTTTTTATTAGTTTTCAGTGTGGTTCTGTTAGTTTTTATTAATTTAGTTCTTTAAAAAATGCTTAGTTTTTGTTTAGTTTGTTTCAGTATTAGTATTGGTATTAGTTAAAAAAAAAAATAGAATTTTAGTTTTTTCATTAGTTTTAGTTGACTAAAATAACCTTTAATGGCACCAGTTTTTCGATACCCTCCCTTCTTACTTTGACCATCTCCAAACATTTTTGTTTTGTTTATTTTATTTGAACTGAGTCAAATGCCATTTTTAGCATATGTCGCGGGCCACTGAAAAATGGACAGCGGGCCGCAAATGGCCCCCGGGCCGTAATTTGGACTCTGATCTATAGGATTAAAAGTTACTGTTAAATGCAAAACATTTTTTCATGTTATATCATGTTTTTACGAATGTGCAGGCATACAAAGGTATTTCTTCTAGTGTTGTTGCCGTAGTTAGCGATCCAAGATGGCCGATCTTCTGCGCATGCGCGTCAGAGATCGTGCAGGGGTCACAGATCGTATCTTGACAGGCTATTCAGATTGGTGGTTCATTTCTTCGCTGATTCTTCTTCTACGCTTTCCGTTAATTCCCTGGGGCAGCACTACAGCACCACTCCAGACTTGACATATATATTACAGCCATTCAACGTCCTAGGCATCTTCTTTTGGACATTCGCATGTCTTGAGACGGTTCTGTCTGTACAACATTTGTTTGAGGAATGAAGGAATGCTTCCGTGTAAACAGGGCCTTAGTTTAGTCAGTCCTTCCTGGCTGAATGTGTTACACATACATCAGTTCAGGTTGAACAGGCGGGACTACGTCAAGCCAGGTGTAAGTAATTCTGATGTTTTGAACCAAGTTATTCACATATTTGTATCCTCTGGAAAATGTTACAAGCATAATATACAAAAGAAAATATACTACTATTTCAGGTGCTACGAAAGCTTGTGTGGTAGAGATAATTGAGTTTGTGCCACTTAAGATATAATAAAAGCCAATCAGTCTGGGCTTCATTAATTGAGGATATGAAGCATGCAGCTTCAAAACGGAGCTGTGTTGCTTGCTGACGAGCCCGTATTACAATTACAAGTACTGTATTATCGTGATAATCTGCTGGAATCCCATTAGAAGACTACCAGAGTCTAGACAGCATGATCTGTGCATGTACTAAATTGTAATTCATAAAAAATGAAGCAAAAAAAACATAGCTGCATTTTTTTCCGCTTTCAAATACAACTAAGAGTGCAATAGGTTCACACGCCCGCATGCACGCACACGCACACACACACCAACATGCATGGTGCCAACCGACATCCAATAATCCACCTAAATCAAACCACCGAATAACTATTAGAGAGAGCAGAGGATTTGCTGTCTTTCTAAAAATACACCACACGAGATGAATGACTGGAATCCTGCTCACTAATCTGTATTATGCATTTGCACATTGCTATTTACCAAGTCTACGCTGTTTTTTCAATGCAGTTTTCACTGTCTGTGCCCTTATCACCGTGTCCTCAACAAAGCAGAATTATTTTTGCTTAAAAGTCTGCATTACGAGACATGCTCCAGATCAACATGTGGATTAGAGAAGACAGGAACACACTGTAACCTGAACCCAGACAGATAAAATGGATATCCTCTGCCAAGCTGAAGTGCAAACTGCCCCCTGTGAACTCAAGTTTACAATGTGATTTTCACAGATGATGCTTCTGCCCAAATGGAAGGATGGGGTGAAAAGTGTCCTCCTGGTTATTTTTATATAAAAAGTACATTGTTTGTACTGCTTCTATGTTTTGACCAACCATATTCAATATAATTTTGGGTGCTGTGCTGCTGTGGCATGATAATCTGGTGCAAAGATGGGTTACAGAGCCGCATTTCACTTGGACTCACTCAAAAGAACATCGGACAATTGCAGCTCATTCAGAACGCTTTTGAGTACAAACCCAGCAGGGCTCTGAGATCTACAGACTTGGGCCAACTAGTGGAACCCAGAATTCGAAGCAAACATGGTGAAACTGCATTTAGCTATTATGCTGCACACAGATGGAATGGGGTATATGCCACGGAAGAGGCGGGACGTGATTTTGCACATCAGTTTATTTCCGTTCCGGGTTGCAAACGCGCAACCCAGGGGCACAAAGTTGGAAGCACAAGTATTTTTGATGCAGCCCACACGTCGCAAACCGAACCGTAAACAAACTGTGCAAAAAACAGTCCCGCCTCTTCCGTGGCATATACCCCATAGGCTGCCAGCAGAAGTCAGCCCCAAGTGTAAATGCTTTTAAATCCAGGTTAAAATCTTTGCTTTTTTTCCCTCATACCTTTGATTAAGGACTTTTAAACAGCTTTAATTACGTTTTTTTTTTTTTTTTTGTCATTGTATGTTCTTTTAGTAAATTTTGTATCCTATTTGTATTTACTCTTCTTACTCTGAATGTTAACTACTGTGTTTGTTGATGCTTATGTGTTGCCTTTCCTTGTGTAAAGCACATTGAGTTGCCTTGTTAATGAAATGCGCTATACAAATAAATTTGCCTTGCCTTGCAGCTGCTCTCTGTAACAATTTGTCCCAAAATATATTTACAATAGCCTGTTTATTTGACCCTTTATGACTCAAACATATTGTAATTAATTAGTAGATTACCACCTTAGTTGTTCACAATTGGTAATCCTGCAAGCTTCTGGCCTATAGTTTTCGGACTGGATTTAGTTTCAAATTTCCTGCCCTCTTAGGCGTTTTTGTTTAAAAATGGCAGCAATGATAAGGGAGCTGCTAAACTTGTCACGTCAATAAAAAATGAATATGTCTTTAAAAAAAAATAAAATTAAAAAAAATGTTGGTACTAATATTCGTGTGTGTGTGATTGAGGTGGAGAATAACACAAAATTCAATGGTTGCCTTCATCATCTTAATTCGTCCCCCCTTCCTAAAAATAGCTTGAACTGGTTAGCACGTCCGCCTCCCAGTGCAGACGACGCAAGCTCGAGTCCAGGCTTCGGCCTTCCTGGTTGGAGTTTGCATCTTCTCCCCGTGCCTGCGTGGGCCTTTTCCGGGTACTTTGGTCTCCTCCCACATTCCAAAGGCATGCACAGCAGGTTAATTGAACACTCTGAATTGTCCCTAGGCGTGCTTGTGAGTGTGGATGGTTGTTCGTCTCTGTGCCCTGCGATTGGCTGGCAACCAGTTCTGGGTGTACCCTGACTACTGAACGAAGTCGGCTGGGATAGGCTCCAGCACCCCCGCGACCCTTGTGAGGATTAAGGGGTTTAATTATTTCCTGCTCCATGTCTCATTTTGAACACACATACTTTACACACACAAATGTATTGCACATTATTGTCTACTTTGGTCATTATTTAAGTAGTCACTAAAAGTTATGTACATGTGAGTAACAAGTAACATTTTAAACTATCACACTCAACTGATGTTGACACCAAACATGGTAATTTACGTTAAAAAAAAATTAAAAAAAGAAGAATGCTGCTGAAAAGCTTTATTTATTTATTTATTTATTTTTGATTTTCTGCCTGATCCCGATGTAGTCGTACTGTCAGCCATCGAAGCAGTTAAAGACTAACCTATTCTATATGTAGAGAGCGCAAATGTCGTATGGTATCTGGACAGCATCTTTTCGAAATGGCAGCTCTGTTGGTTAAGTCCAGACAGACATTGGGCATCATTCACAAACGTGCGTACACACACGAATTTGTACGCAAAACATGCCTAAGCATGAAATGGGTAATTCCTCAATATATTCATACTTGAATTTGTGCGAATACTGCAAACAAATTTATCCTGGCTCATCAGACCTTGCATGCAAATAAATAAACAAATAACGACAGAACAGCCGCTAAAAATAACATTTAAAAAAAAACACATTTACCCAATACACACAAGGCACTTGGAACTACTTCTGCCGTCAGTTAGTGCAACTTAGGCAGCAAGCTATGTGAAAGACTCCCCCCCCCCCCACCCCCCCCCCACCCCCCCACCCCCGCCAAAAAAAAATAAAGACGTGTTTGCTGTAGCCGGGGCTCTTTACCTCCTTCTTTCGTATTTTGTGAAACTGCAACATGCAGATCAAAACAAAACATAAGTCCTTCTGTCTAAAAATAAATGTACAGTGTAAGCAATAACACTTAACATCTGCTTAGCACAAGTGGGCTAACACTAACTTTAGCGCAGGTTAGCAGCTAACGGCCTATAGCAAGGAGCTACCGTTTTTAAAGAGAGTTCACCATTAAGGAACTTAAAATAATCACAAACACAAAAACGTCACAGCGTTATGACTGGTATGACTTACAGATTATGCAGTTTATTAGGCTCCGAAAAAAACAAAAAAAACAATGGTGCGAGAGGGAATTCTTGCGTTTCTACCTCCGTTTCTACCTCCCGTGCTGTGACTGCGTGTGCAGGCTTTCAATAATATAGCTGCTACTTACATTGCTTCGCCAGTAGGCGGCTCTGTTTTTACAAAATCAAACATGACCACACAATGACAAGGCTGACATCTACTGGCAAAAATAGAACATAACTAGATTTCTACATAACAAAAATTGACTTAACAATTTACTGTCATATGAGGGACAGAGCATTCAGTCATATACAATCACTACTAATAATTTTCACAGTAATAAAAACTCAAATTGATAATTTGCATTTGTTTGTTTGTATTTTTAAAAACGAATATTTCCTCCCCTCCTCGTGTAAAAAACAAAACAAAAAAAAACAACAATCTACAATATTGCCCGGTAGCATTGTGCTAAAGTCATTCAGTCATGCTCCTTCGGGTTACTGCAAGCAATCGACTAGGCTGTTCCAAAATTAGAAATGGCGTCACGGAACCTCCGTTGAATGAGCTGCTCGGCGCTCACAAATATCTTGCATCTAATAACGCCAAAAAATATACATGGAAGTAATTTAGAATGTTATGTTTTGCATTCAGCCCTCGTCATTTTTGTCCAATTGGAGCACAGATCGTCACGTGGGTCGACGTGATTACGCAATATAGTCCACTTGCAAAAAGCACAGAGAACCGGCCCAAACGAAAAAATAAAAATAAAATCCGCTTTTGGTCCATACCAAACAAGCAGACTTTTCTGGTCTGAATACACCCGTAAACGAATAGACGCTGCCATTAATTCTGTTCTTGCAGAATTACTCACCGTTTCCGTGTTGAATGTCAAACAGCGAGAGGCGCTTCGTGCATTTTGAGATGTTCGAGCTATAACCCTCAAATATGGACCATGTGCTTGGTTAAAAAAGTTCATCTTGTCTTCAAATCTATACAGTCCTTTGGTTTTTGGCACTAAAAAGAAATGTCAATACCCACGATAGGCAATAGAAAAAGGCAAAAATCAAGTAAAAAATAAACATAATAGGGAACGACAAAAAAGAAACAAAGAACAGACCATACAAGCAAACAATCAATATACCATATATTAGAGGCATCACAGAACAAATACAGCAAGCAATGAGAAAACATATCGGTACAATAAGCCACACAAAAAAAAACTAAGACAGGAATTAGTGCATACCAAGGACAGTATACATTCAGACAAAAATGCAATGTAATATATGAAATGCCCTGCAAAACCTGCAATATAACCTATGTTAAGGAGACCTTTCAACAAAAGCAAAAAAAACGACATCAAAAGGAATGCGCGAAACAAATAGTAGCATGTTATACCAGAGCAGAAAAGGAAAGACAATACAAGAAAATTTAAAATTTGTCATATCCGCACCACTGCAAACAAGAAAATCACATCATGGACCGGGACAAAGCAAACATCATTACAACGGAAGAACAAAAATACAAACGATAGATAAAAGAAGCAATAGAGATTAACAAGCGTGGCTCGGACACACTAAACAGGCCGACTTCTCCGGAGACCATCAAGCGACGGAGGGCATAGTCAGCGTGTCAATTGACAGTACTGCCACGCCGGCTGCGCACAGAAACAAACATCAGCTAATAAGAAAGCACTTCACAACTGTCATTTTGACAGCTCCTGAGGAAGTCGACGCTGAAGCTAGTCAAGGTAAACGAAAACCTTTTTGTCTTAAAAAAAGAAAAACCAAAGGACTGTAGACCATGTGATTTTCAGTCCAAAGTTTTGCAAACTGAGACTCTTTAGCTGAACATGAAAATGTTCCAATATGAATACCCGTAACAACAATTACCTGATAAAACTTGCTAGATGATGCATTTGATTCTGATTGTATTACTGCAGATAAGGGCAGATCACTACTTAGGTCTGTTATTCTATTAATACAGTACAATGAATGTACAAAGTTAAATAAATTGGGCACATAATCATATTGAACGGCCCCCCCCGATCAGAACCCGAGCGGTATTCTGTTATTGGACTTCTGTGCTCGTCACGGATTGTCCATAACGAACACCATGTTCAAACATAAGGGTGTCCATATGTGCACTTGGCACCAGGACACCCTCGGCCGCAGTTCGATGATCGACTTTGTAGTCGTGTCATCGGATTTGCGGCCGCATGTTTTGGACACTGGGGTGAAGAGAGGGGTGGAGCTGTCAACTGATCACCACCTGGTGGTGTGTTGGCTCCGATGGTGGGGGAAGATGCCGGTGCGACCTTGCAGACCCAAACGTATTGTGAGGGTTTGCTGGGAACGTATGGTGGAATCCCCTGTCAGAAAGAGTTTAAATGCCCACCTCCGGCAGAGCTTCTCCCTTGTCTCGGGGGAGGCAGGGGACATTGAGTCCGAATGGGCCATGTTCCGCGCCTCCATTGTTGAGGCGGCCGATCGGAGCTGTGGCCGTAAGGTGGTCGGTGCCTGTCGCGGCGGCAATCCTCAAACCCGCTGGTGGACACCAGCGGTAAGGGATGCCGTCAAGCTGAAGAAGGAGTCCTATCGGGCCTTTTTGGCCTGTGGGACTCCGGAGGCAGCTAACAGGTACCGGATGGCCAAGCGGAACGCCGCTTCGGCGGTTGCTGAGGCAAAAACTCGGACATGGGAGGAGTTCGGTGAGGCCATGGAAAACGACTTCCGGGCGGCTTCGAAGAAATTCTGGTCCACCATCCGGCGTCTCAGGAGGGGAAAGCAGTGCACCATTAACACTGTGTATAGTGGCGATGGGGTGCTGCTGACCTCGACTCGGGACGTCGTGAAGCGGTGGAGGGAATACTTCGAAGACCTCCTCAATTCCACCAACACGTCTTCCTTTGAGGAAGCAGAGTCTGGGGACTCTGGGGTGGGCTCTCCTATCTCTGGGGTCGAAGTCACTGAGGTGGCTGGAAAGCTCCTCGGTGGCGGGGCCCCGGGGGTGGATGAGATCCGCCCGGAGTTCCTAAAGACTTTGGATGTTGTGGGGCTGTCGTGGTTGACACTCCTCAACAACATCGCGTGGACATCGGGGACAGTGCCTCTGGATTGGCAGACCGGGGTGGTGGTCCCCCTTTTTAAGAAGGGGGACCGGAGGGTGTGTTCCAACTACAGAGGGATCACACTCCTCTGCCTCCCTGGTAAGGTCTATTCAGGGGTGCTGGAGAGGAGGGTCCGTCGGGAAGTCGAATCTCGGATTCAGGAGGAGCAGTGTGGTTTTCGTCCTGGCAGTGGAACAGTGGACCAGCTCTACACCCTCAGCAGGATCCTCGAGGGTGCGTGGGAGTTCGCTCAACCAGTCCACATGTGTTTTGTGGATTTGGAGAAGGCGTTCGACCGTGTCCTTTGGGGAGTCCTGTGGGGGGTGCTTCGGGAGTGTGGAGTACCGAACCCCCTGATACGGGCTGTCCCTGTACAACCGTTGCCAGAGTTTGGTCCGCATTTCCGGCAGTAAGTCGGATTCGTTTCCAGTGAGGGTTGGACTCCGCCAAGGTTGCCCTTTGTCACCGATTCTGTTCATAATTTTTATGGACAGGATTTCTAGGCACAGCCGAGGCGTTGAGGGGGTCCGGTTTGGTGGCCTCAGCATTGCATCTCTGCTCTTTGCAGATGATGTGCTGCTGTTGGCTTCATCAAGCCGTGATCTCCAACTCTCACTGGAGCGGTTCGCAGCCGAGTGTGAAGCGGTTGGGATGAAGATCAGCACCACCAAATCCGAGACCATGGTCCTCAGTCGGAAAAGGGTGGCGTGTCCTCTCCAGATCGGGGATGAAATCCTGCCCCAAGTGGAGGAGTTTAAGTATCTTGGGGTCTTGTTCACGAGTGAGGGCAGGATGGAGCGGGAGATCGACAGGCGGATCAGTGCAGCGTCTGCAGTGATGCGGACTCTGTATCGGTCCGTCGTGGTGAAGAGAGAGCTGAGCCAAAAGGCGAAGCTCTCGATTTACCGGTCGATCTACGTTCCAACCCTCACCTATGGTCACGAGCTGTGGGTCGTGACCGAAAGAACGAGATCGCCGATACAAGCGGCCGAAATGAGTTTCCTCCGCAGGGTGTCCGGGCACTCCCTTAGAGATAGGGTCAGAAGCTCGGTCCGAGTCGAGCCGCTGCTCCTCCACATTGAGAGGAGCCAGCTGAGGTGGCTCGGGCATCTGGTTCGGATGCCTCCTGGACGCCTCCCTGGAGAGGTGTTCCGGGCATGTCCTACCGGCGGGAGGCCCCGGGGAAGACCCAGGACACACTGGAGAGACTATGTCTCCCGGCTGGCCTGGGAATGCCTTGGGATCCCGCCGGAGGAGCTGGTTGAAGTGGCTGGGGAGAGGGAAGTCTGGGTTTCCCTCCTAAAGCTGCTGTCCCCGCAGCAGCTGACCCAACCTCGGATAAGCAGAAGAAGATGGATGGATGGATGGATGGATCATATGTGGGCAGCTATTTTTGGCATTGTGTACACTGAAAGGGTCTCACTTTTTTTGAAACATAAAATTTAAATTCATTACAGAAGAAAGAAGGTAACTATCTGAAAAGCACTGTTCCATTGCAAGTGGATTTGAGATGGTTTTGAAATTGAGTTATTAACTTTCAAAGTTGATTGTCAAATGGGAGTGCGTAAGGCTGTATGCATACATTTCTGTCAGCAGGAATGCCCTTTTAATGGGAGCAGCAATCAGGCAGCCGTCGCCACTGAGCCAAAAGGAAAACACACAGCGCGTCAGAAGCTCATTATCAAACGAAGCAGCGTTTATAACACTGCTGAGAGGAACAGTAAATCACTGTGCTCCCCTACAGCGTTGAGTGGAGAGAGTCTTGCCTTCTTAAATACACTGCTCGCCATTCTACACACACCAATGACTGGGTGTTCATCTTAATCTCAATGGTCATCATAAAATGTACAATTGACTATTTACTGAAGGAGCTTACCGGTAAATCCATTTTAGAAGCAGCTATGAGGGAGAAAATATATATATAGATAGAGTATTTCCATTTTGACTTGAAACATAGTTTGTCATCAACTTCTTCATCCTATTTTGGTAAACAATATTAAAGGACAAAATCACCACCAGACATTTAAGAGAAGCCCATAGCTGTAAATTGAGAAGTAGTTTGTTTGTTTAAATCCTGTATTAAAAGCGCCTTTTCCTGAGTGAAAACGGCAGACCGGGCCTTTAACGTTAACAGAAGTACATTTGAATCTTTCAACATATGTGCTGGCCACCCATATTTCAATAAATGAATACAATAACTTGATTCTAAAATGTACATTTTTGCTGAATTACACTGAATGCAAACTGGGGGGGGGGGGTGTACAAATGTTTGCTAAATTGTAAATAGGATTTGCTTATTTCAAGGTACTCACCCAGTCACACAATGTTTATGTATGTATTGTGATGATAGGAATGTAGCATATTCATTCACACACTGATGGGCTGAGAAATCACCATCCTTCCACCTGTGGAACTGCACCTCCTGCTCCAGGTGCAATGTTAATTCTTTCTAACTTTGGGGTTCAACATCTAGTTTTACTCCTTGTTCAGGCAGAAAGCAGACACAAGATTTGAGTAGATTTCGGGTTTGTCTTTGGTGGGATTACACACCTTTTTTTGCTGAATGGACTTGCACTATTGTGTGAAAGAACCAATCCAGCTCACTGACTGACACTATTTTAAACCTTAGGAACATGTACAACAGCTGGTCTGATGTGTTACTAAATCCACAAATGCTTTGGATTATATCAACCAATGTGTTGATAATTTTTAAAGCATCCAAAAAATGCAATTGCACCTTTGTCCAATGCCAAATGGTTAAGACAGGGGTGGGTAAGTCATTTTCCAAAAGGACTACATGAGAAAGTGGAACAAATGCAATTTATTTCATGCATTTCATTGTATTGTTCTAATATGCTGCTGCTTGTTATATTGATAAAGTATATATTGTTAGAATTAGGAAATTAATGATTTAGCAGTCATCAAAATGACAAACATACACACACACAATGTAATATAAAAAAATAATAATAATAATAAATCAAATTTTCTTCATTTTTAAAATGTGCTGGCGTATTAAGCAACAGCCCGACTCATATCATAAAAATGCGAAATTTACCAAATTGTAACTTGAGGTTTTGGCTCGTCATCACCAGAAAAGTTTTTAAATACATTGACAGCTAAATAGACAGACAGACAGACAGACAGGCAAACAGACAGACAAACAGACTGATAATGGTACCGGTAATGTTAATACAATTGACAGGTAAATACCGTATAATGATACAATGATAATAGACCCATTACATACTGTATTTGAAATTGTTGATATGCGTATTATCAGGACAAATCCCCCCCTGGCCCTCTTCCCACCACCATGCAGGAAACCACTGTCCTCTTTTTTTTTCTTCTTTTTTTTTTCAGTATTTAACAGGAGGAGTTGAAAAAGTCACTAAATTGAGCAAAAATGTCACCAAGTTGTCAACATTACAGACAAATCATAGCTCTGCTCTTGCTTGCCTGACAACTTTCAAAATAAAAGCTCAGTATAGATTTTTTGTTTTATTTTTGCCCACATGAACACTGCAACAACAATAATAACTAGAGCTGCGAGCAGCTATAAAGGGCCCTCGCAACCCGGGCCACGTTGGGGTACTTGCACGTCGGGGTACTGGCACGTTGGGGTACTGTCAAATAGGACAAGGACCATCTAAAATGTTTTTGACAAGCCTTGTGTGTGCAAAGTTGAATCAAAACGCAAAATATGGTGCGCAATTCCCAAAATAAATTCAAAATGGCGGACTTCCTTTTAGGTTTAGCATACGGCTACAGAATACTTTTTGTAGGTCTTAAGCTAATAGGTATGCCTCCCAGTTTTCACAAATCTAGGTCAAGTCATCTTTAGTTGTGTATCGCTTGAATCATACAATTGGAAATGCTCCATAAAAATGCATAGAGGGCGCTATTGAGCACAACGTTGGGTTACTTGCACGTCAGGGTACTGGCACGTTGGGGTACTGTTACATGGAACAAGGACCATTTAAAATGTTAGTTTTTTCCATGCCTTGTCTGTGCAAAGTTTAATGAAAAAGGCCAAAAATGATGTATAATTCCCAAAAAAAATAAAAATAGCGGACTTCCTCTTTGGTTTGGCAAATGGCTACATAATACTTTTTTGTAGGTCTAGCATAATCATACAATCGGAAATGCTTCATAAAAATGTCTAGAGGGCGCTATTTATTGCAAATTGCACAATAAATCTCTGAAAATTCATGTTCATGACAAGTCTGATGTGTTTGCAAAGTTTCATGAGTTTTCATGTGTATAAAAAAAAAAAAAAAAACAGCACTTGACAAACAATGCATTGCTATGGCAACAGCGTGTTACAAAATAAAAAACTTTCGATTACTTTGCATCTTAAACATCTTAAGATGAAACACACCAAGTTTGAAGACAGTCGGATAAATTTTGTAGGAGGGGTTCGTTAAAATATGACCCCTGAAAAAGGCCACAAAAAATGGCAACAAATCCCATCATAAATCAAAATGGCAGACTTCCTGTTTGGTTTAGCACATGGTTCCAAGAGACTTTTTTGTACATCATGGGCTCTTATGTATGCCTGCAAATTATCATAGCGCTAGGTGAAACGTACAACCGGGAATGCTTCGTTAAAGAGGAGTTTTTTAGCTCAAAATGTGATGCCCGGCCCCTGGGGGACTTCCTGTTGGGTTTAGCACATGGCACCAAGAGACTTTTTTGTACATCCTGGGCTGTTACATATGTCTACAATTTTTCGTCGCTCTAGCTGCTTCGTACAACTGGGAATGCTTCATTAAGAAGGATTTTTTTCCTTTGCAAAAAGTGCATGCCACGACAACAGCGTGCGACGAAATAAAAAGCTTTCAATAACTTTTCATCGTCAACATCTTAAGATGAATCACACCAAGTTTGAAGATGATCGGATAAACTCTGTGGAAGGAGTTCGTTAAAATAAGACCCCTATGAAATGGCCAAAAAAATGGCAACATGTTCCAAAGTAAATCAAAATGGCAGACTTCCTGTTAGGTTTAGCATATGGTTCAAAAAGAGTTTTTTGTACCTCGAGGGCTGTTACATATGTCTTCAAATTTTGGTCACTCTAGGTGAAACGTACAGCCGGAAATGCTTCATTAAGTAAAAATTTTGAAATGCAAAATTTGATGCCCTGCCTCTGGCGGACTTCCTGTTAGGTTTAGCATATGGCACCAACAGGCTTTTTTGTAGATCATAGTCTGTTACATATGTGTACCAATTTTCGTAGCTCTAGATTAAACGTATAACCGGCAATACTTCAGATGAAACATGCCAAAGAATGAAGACAATCTGATAAGTTTTGTAGAAAATATGAGGCCTATAAAAGGCCCCCAAAAAATGGCTACAAATAGCAAAGTAAATCAAAATGCCGGACTTCCTGTTTGGCTTAGCATATGGTTCTAAAAGACTTTTTTGTACATCGTGGGCTCTTATGTATGCCTCCAAATTATCATAGCGCTAGGTGAAAGGTACAACCGGGAATGCTTCGTTAAAGAGGAGTTTTTTAGCTCAAAAAGTGATGCCCGGCCCTTGCGGGACTTCCTGTTGGGTTTAGCACAAAGCAGCAAGAGACTTTTTTGTACATCGTGGGCTGTTACATATGTCTACAAATTTTCGTAGCTCTAGCTGCTTCGTACAACTGAGAATTCTTCATTAAGAAGAATTTTTTTCCTTTGCAAACAAGTGCATGCCACGACAACAGCGTGCAGCGAAATAAAAAGCTTTCAATAACTTTTCATCTTCAACATCTTAAGATGAATCACACCAAGTTTGAAGATGATCGGATAAACTCTGTAAGAGGAGTTCGTTAAAATAGGACCCCTATGAAATGGCCAAAAAAATGGGAACACGTTCCAAAGTAAATCAAAATGGTGGACTTTCTGTTAGGTTTAGCATATGGTTCAAAAAGAGTTTTTTGTACCTTGAGGGCTGTTACATATGTCTTTAAATTTTGGTAACTCTAGGTGAAACGTACAGCCGGGAATGCTTCATTAAGTAAGAATTTTGAAACTCAAAATTTGATGCCCCGCCTCTGGCGGACTTCCTGTTGGGTTTAGCATATGGCACCAACAGACTTTTTTGTAGGTCATAGTCTGTTACATATGTGTACCAATTTTCGTAGCTCTAGGTTAAACATACAACCGGCAATACTACGTTTAGTAAGAGTTTTGAAACTCTAAATTTGATGCCCCACCGCCGTCATATAGTATGTCGAAAACTTTAGATTTTTTACCATGGTGTTGTCCCAGGTCTTGAGATGGTACATCCCAAGTTTGAAGTCAATTGGATTAACCGTGTAGGAGAAGCAGGCAAAAGTATGACCCCTGTAAATGTGCAAAAATTGGCCAAAATTGGACATTTAAATACTCATATCTCACTTCCTGTCTATTTTAGGGTACACACATCAAAGAGGTTTTTGTTCATCTGGATGTGCTACAGGTGCCACACAATTTTCATAGCCGTCGGACAATCGTAGCGGGCCAGGGATCTGTTTAACCTATGTAGGTGGCGCTATGGAGCCATTTTTCTGTTATCACCTATGGCGACTTTAAAATATCAAATTTTTCGCCAGGCCTGACGTGTGTGTAAAGTTTGGTGAGTTTTCGTTCACGTTTAGTGTCTCAAAAATGTGATTGTTTGCGGAAAAGAATAATAACAAATAAAAAGAAGAAGAACTAGAGCTGCGAGCAGCTATAAAGGGCCCTCGCAACCCGGGCCACGTTGGGGTATTTGCACGTCGGGGTACTGGCATGTTGGGGTACTGTCAAATAGGAAACCATCTAAATTTTAAACGTTTTAGCCATGCTTTGTGTTTGTAAAGTTTCATGGAAAGGCCAAAAATGATGCACAATTAACAAAATAAAATCAAAATGGATTGGCACATGGCTATATAGAATACTTTTTGAATATATTAGGCATGCCTGCCAATATTCACACATCTAGCTGAATCATATAATCGGAAAGACTTCATAAAAATGTCTAGAGGGCGCTATTGAAGCATTTATTGCAAATTTAATAAGAAATATTCATGCTTATGACAAGCCTGATGTGTGTGTAAAGTTTCATGAGTTTTTGCACATGTTTAGACCCAAAAAAAAAAAAGCAGCATTTTACTTGGCAAACAATGCATCGCCATGAAACGGCGTGGGACAAAATAAATAACTTTCGATAACTTTGTATCTTAAACATCTTAAGATGAAGCACACCAAGTTTGAAGACAGTCGGATAAATTTTGTAGGAGGAGTTCGTTAAAATATGACCCCTAAAAAAGGCCACAAAAAATGGCTACAAATCCCAACGTAAATCAAAATGGCGGACTTCCTGTTTGTTTTGGAAGATGGTTCCAAGAGACTATTTTGTACATCGTGGGCTCTTATGTATGCCTCTAAATTATCATAGCGCTAGGTGAAACGTACAACCGGGAATGCTTCGTTAAAGAGGAGTTTTTTACCTCAAAATGTGATGACCGGCCCTTACGGGACTTCCTGTTGGGTTTAGCACATAGCACCAAGAGACTTTTTTGTACATTGTGGGCTGTTAAATTTGTCTCCAAATTTTCGTAGCTCTCGCTGCTTCGTACAACTTTGAATGCTTCATTAAGAGGGAATTTTTTCCTTTGCAAACTGTGCATGCCACGGCAACAGCG
The DNA here is from genome assembly GCF_051991245.1 of Festucalex cinctus. Lineage (NCBI taxonomy): Eukaryota > Metazoa > Chordata > Actinopteri > Syngnathiformes > Syngnathidae > Festucalex > Festucalex cinctus. The sequence goes on along the minus strand of NC_135421.1, from coordinate 6,355,707 downwards.
TGCGACGAAATAAAAAGCTTTCAATAACTTTTCATCTTCAACATTTTAAGATGAATCACACCAAGTTTGGAGATGATCGGATAAACTCTGTAGGAGGAGTTCGTTAAAATAAGACCCCTATGAAATGGCCCAAAAAATGGCAACACGTTCCAAAGTAAATCAAACTGGCGGACTTCCTGTTCGGTTTAGCATATGGTTCAAAAAGAGTTTTTTGTACCTTGAGGGCTGTTACATATGTCTTCAAATGTTGGTAACTCTAGGTGAAATGTACAGCCGGGAATGCTTCATTAAATAAGAATTTTGAAACACAAAATTTGATGCCTCGCCTCTGGCGGACTTCCTGTTAGGTTTAGCATATGGTTCAAAAAGAGTTTTTTGTAGATCATAGTCTGTTACATATGTGTACCAATTTTCGTGGCTCTCAATTAAACGTACCACGGCAATGCTTTATTAAGTAAGAATTTTGAAACTGTAAATTTGATGCCCCGCCACCGTCATATAGTATGTCAAAAACTTTAGATTTTTTACCATGATGTTGTCCCAGGTCTTGAGATGGTACAGCCCAAGTTTGAAGTCAATCGGGTTAACCGTGTAGGAGAAGCGGGCAAAAGTATGACCCCTGTAAATGTGCAAAAATGGGCCAAAATTGGACATTCAAATACTCATACCTCACTTCCTGTCTATTTTAGGGTACACATATCAAAGAGGTTTTTGTTCATCTGGATGTGCTACAGGTGCCACACAATTTTCGTAGCCATAGGACAATCGTAGCGGGACAGGGATCCGTTAAACCTATGTAGGTGGCGCTACAGAGCCATTTTTCTGTTATCACGTATGGCGACTTTAAAATATCAAATTTTTCGCCAGGCCCGATCTCCGTGTAAAGTTTGGTGAGTTTTCGTTCATGTTTAGTGCCTCAAAAATGTGGTTGTTTGCGGAAAAGAATAATAACAAAGAAAAAGAAGAATAACTAGAGCTGCGAGCAGCTATAAAGGGCCCTCGCAACCCGGGCCACGTTGCGGTACTTGCACGTCGGGGTACTGGCACGTTGGGGTACTGTCAAATAGGACAAGGACCATCTAAAATGTTTTTGACAAGCCTTGTGTGTGCAAAGTTTAATCAAAACGCAAAATATGGTGCGCAATTCCCAAAATAAATTAAAAATGGCGGACTTCCTTTTAGGTTTAGCATACGGCTACAGAATACTTTTTGTAGGTCTTAAGCTAATAGGTATGCCTCCCAGTTTTCACAAATCTAGGTCAAGTCATCTTTAGTTGTGTATCGCTTGAATCATACAATTGGAAATGCTCCATAAAAATGCATAGAGGGCGGTATTGAGCACAACGTTGGGTTACTTGCACGTCGGGGTACTGGCACGTTGGGGTACTGTTACATGGAACAAGGACCATTTAAAATGTTATTTTTTTCCATGCCTTGTCTGTGCAAAGTTTCATGAAAAAGGCCAAAAATGATGTATAATTCCCAAAATAAAATCAAAATAGCGGTCTTCCTCTTTGGTTTGGCAAATGGCTACATAATACTTTTTTGTGGGTCTAGCATCATCATACAATCGGAAATGCTTCGTAAAAATGTCTAGAGGGCGCTATTTATTGCAAATTGCACAATAAATCTCTGAAAATTCATGTTCATGACAAGTCTGATGTGTTTGCAAAGTTTCATGAGTTTTCATGTGTATAAAAAAAAAAAAAGCAGCACTTGACAAACAATGCATTGCTATGGCAACAGCGTGTTACAAAATAAAAAACTTTCGATTACTTTGCATCTTAAACATCTTAAGATGAAACACACCAAGTTTGAAGACAGTCGGATAAATTTTGTAGGAGGGGTTCGTTAAAATATGACCCCTGAAAAAGGCCACAAAAAATGGCAACAAATCCCATCATAAATCAAAATGGCAGACTTCCTGTTTGGTTTAGCACATGGTTCCAAGAGACTTTTTTTTGTACATCATGGGCTCTTATGTATGCCTGCAAATTATCATAGCGCTAGGTGAAACGTACAACCGGGAATGCTTCGTTAAAGAGGAGTTTTTTAGCTCAAAATGTGATGCCCGGCCCCTGGGGGACTTCCTGTTGGGTTTAGCACATGGCACCAAGAGACTTTTTTGTACATCCTGGGCTGTTACATATGTCTACAATTTTTCGTCGCTCTAGCTGCTTCGTACAACTGGGAATGCTTCATTAAGAAGGATTTTTTTCCTTTGCAAAAAGTGCATGCCACGACAACAGCGTGTGATGAAATAAAAAACTTTCAATAACTTTTCATTTTCAACATCTTAAGATGAATCACACCAAGTTTGAAGATGATCGGATAAACTCTGTAGGAGGAGTTTGTTAAAATATGACCCCTATGAAATGGCCAAAAAAAATGGCAACACATTCCAAAGTAAATCAAAATGGCGGACGCCCTGTTAGGTTTAGCATATGGTTCAAAAAGAGTTTTTTGTACCTCGAGGGCTGTTATATACCTCTACAAATGTTGGTAACTCTAGGTGAAACGTACAGCCGGGTATGCTTTGTTAAAGAGGAGTTTTTTTAGCTCAAAATGTGATGCCCGGCCCCTGGGGGACTTCCTGTTGGGTTTAGCACAGGGCACCAAGAGACTTTTTTGTACATCTTGGGCTGTTACATATGTCTACAAATTTTCGTAGCTCTAGCTGCTTCGTACAAATGGGAATGCTTCTTTAAGGATATTTTTTTTCCTTTAAAAACAGTGCATGCCATGACAACAGCGTGCGACGAAATACAAAGCTTTCAATAACTTTTCATCTTCAACATCTTAAGATGAATCACACCAAGTTTGAAGATGATCGGATAAACACTGTAGGAGGAGTTCGTTAAAATAAGACCCCAATGAAATGGCCAAAAAAATGGCAACACGTTCCAAAATAAATCAAAATGGTGGACTTCCTGTTAGGTTTAGCATATGGTTCAAAAAGAGTTTTTTGTAGGTCATAGCCTGTTACATATGTGTACCAATTTTCGTAGCTCTAGATTAAACGTACAACCGGCAATGCTTCGTGAAGTAAGAATTTTTAAACTCTAAATTTGATGCGCCGCCGCCGTCATATAGTATATCAAAAACTTTTCATTTTTCACAATGATGTTGTCCCAGGTGTTGAGATGGTACATCCCAAGTTTGAAGTCAATCGGGTTAACCGTGTAGGAGAAGCGGGCAAAAGTATGACCCCTGTAAATGTGCAAAAATTGGCAAAAATTGGACATTTAAATACTCATACCTCACTTTCTGTCTATTTTAGGGTACACACTTCAAAGAGGTTTTTGTTCATTGGGATGTGCTACAGGTGCCACACAATTTTCATAGCCGTCGGACAATCGTAGCGGGACAGGGATCCGTTTAACCTATGTAGGGGGCGCTAAGGAGCCATTTTTCTGTTATCATGTATGGCGACTTTAAAATATCAAATTTTTCGCCAGGCCTGATGTGCGTGTAAAGTTTGGTGAGTTTTCGGTCACGTTTAGTGTCTCAAAAATGCGATTGTTTGCGGAGAAGAATAATAAGAATAAGAATAATAACTAGAGCTGCGAGCAGCTATAAAGGGCCCTCGCAACCCGTGCCACGTTGGGGTATTTGCACGTCGGGGTACTGGCACGTTAGGGTACTGTTTCATAAGAAACCGTCTAAATTGTAAATGTTTTGCCATGCTTTTTGTGTTTGTTCACATTGCTATGGAATGCTTTGTCGAGGTATTCGGCTGATAGGTATGCCTCCCAATATTCACACATCTAGCTGAATCATATAAAAAAAAAAAATCTTTGCAAACAATGCATCGCTACAGCAAAGGCGTGCCACGTTGGGGTACTTGCACGTCGGGGTACTGGCACGTTGGGGTACTGTCAAATAGGACAAGGACCATCTAAAATGTTTTTGACAAGCCTTGTGTGTGCAAAGTTTAATCAAAACGCAAAATATGGTGCGCAATTCCCAAAATAAATTCAAAATGGCGGACTTCCTTTTAGGTTTAGCATACGGCTACAGAATACTTTTTGTAGGTCTTAAGCTAATAGGTATGTATGCCTCCCAGTTTTCACAAATCTAGGTCAAGTCATCTTTAGTTGTGTATCGCTTGAATCATACAATTGGAAATGCTCCATAAAAATGCATAGAGGGCGCTATTGAGCACAACGTTGGGTTACTTGCACGTCAGGGTACTGGCACGTTGGGGTACTGTTACATGGAACAAGGACCATTTAAAATGTTAGTTTTTTCCATGCCTTGTCTGTGCAAAGTTTAATGAAGAAGGCCAAAAATTATGTATAATTCCCAAAATAAAATCAAAATAGCGGACTTCCTCTTTGGTTTGGCAAATGGCTACATAATACTTTTTTGTAGGTCTAGCATAATCATACAATCGGAAATGCTTCATAAAAATGTCTAGAGGGCGCTATTTATTGCAAATTGCACAATAAATCTCTGAAAATTCATGTTCATGACAAGTCTGATGTGTTTGCAAAGTTTCATGAGTTTTCATGTGTATAAAAAAAAAAAAAGCAGCACTTGACAACTGTTACATGGAACAAGGACCATTTAAAATGTTAGTTTTTTCCATGCCTTGTCTGTGCAAAGTTGAATGAAAAAGGCAAAAATGATGTATAATTCCCAAAATAAAATCAAAATAGCGGACTTCCTCTTTGGTTTGGCAAATGGCTACATAATACTTTTTTGTAGGTCTAGCATAATCATACAATCGGAAATGCTTCATAAAAAGGTCTAGAGGGCGCTATTTATTGCAAATTGCACAATAAATCTCTGAAAATTCATGTTCATGACAAGTCTGATGTGTTTGCAAAGTTCCATGAGTTTTCATGTGTATAAAAAAAAAAAAGCAGCACTTGACAAACAATGCATTGCTATGGCAACAGCGTGTTACAAAATAAAAAACTTTCGATTACTTTGCATCTTAAACATCTTAAGATGAAACACACCAAGTTTGAAGACAGTCGGATAAATTTTGTAGGAGGGGTTCGTTAAAATATAACCCCTGAAAGTTTTTCCTTGCCCGGTTGGAGGGTTAGATCAGGGGATGTCGCAACTTGTTTGTGGTTAAGTGCTACAGAAGTAAATGTGTCTTAACAACCTCATGATTGAATGTGTTTTCAATTCTCTAGGATGTGATTGAGTAGTAGATGTGTGTGAGTAGTAAAAATAGTGTGTCAAGTATAATGACATGAAATATAAGGAATACAAAAAACAAAACAAGAACCCTCTAAATTACACATTTTGTTCCAGGCTTTATGTGCGTGCATAGTTTGAGTATACACCTAGGTTTAGGCCAGGAGTGTTCAAACCTTTTGCAAAGAGGGCCGGGTATGGTAAGGTGAGAATGTGTGGGGCCTAATCAACCATTTAGTTTAGCCTGACATAATTTTTTTACATGCATATGTAAATATATATATGTGGACAAATGTGTACATATGTCTACAAATTTTTGTAGCTCGAGCTGCTTCGTCCAACTGGGAACGCTGCATTAAGAAGGATTTTTTTTTCCTTTGCCAACAGTGCATGCCACGACAACAGCGTGCGACGAAATAAAAAGCTTTCAATAACTTTTCATCGTCAACATCTTAAGATGAATCACACCAAGTTTGAAGATGATCGGATAAACTCTGTAGGAGGAGTTCGTTAAAATAAGACCCCTATGAAATGGCCAAAAAAATGGCAACATGTTCCAAAGTAAATCAAAATGGCAGACTTCCTGTTAGGTTTAGCATATGGTTCAAAAAGAGTTTTTTGTACCTCGAGGGCTGTTACATATGTCTTCAAATTTTGGTCACTCTAGGTGAAACGTACAGCCGGAAATGCTTCATTAAGTAAAAATTTTGAAATGCAAAATTTGATGCCCTGCCTCTGGCGGACTTCCTGTTAGGTTTAGCATATGGCACCAACAGGCTTTTTTGTAGATCATAGTCTGTTACATATGTGTACCAATTTTCGTAGCTCTAGATTAAACGTATAACCGGCAATACTTCAGATGAAACATGCCAAAGAATGAAGACAATCTGATAAGTTTTGTAGAAAATATGAGGCCTATAAAAGGCCCCCAAAAAATGGCTACAAATAGCAAAGTAAATCAAAATGCCGGACTTCCTGTTTGGCTTAGCATATGGTTCTAAAAGACTTTTTTGTACATCGTGGGCTCTTATGTATGCCTCCAAATTATCATAGCGCTAGGTGAAAGGTACAACCGGGAATGCTTCGTTAAAGAGGAGTTTTTTAGCTCAAAAAGTGATGCCCGGCCCTTGCGGGACTTCCTGTTGGGTTTAGCACAAAGCAGCAAGAGACTTTTTTTGTACATCGTGGGCTGTTACATATGTCTACAAATTTTCGTAGCTCTAGCTGCTTCGTACAACTGAGAATTCTTCATTAAGAAGAATTTTTTTCCTTTGCAAACAAGTGCATGCCACGACAACAGCGTGCAGTGAAATAAAAAGCTTTCAATAACTTTTCATCTTCAACATCTTAAGATGAATCACACCAAGTTTGAAGATGATCGGATAAACTCTGTAAGAGGAGTTCGTTAAAATAGGACCCCTATGAAATGGCCAAAAAAATGGGAACACGTTCCAAAGTAAATCAAAATGGTGGACTTTCTGTTAGGTTTAGCATATGGTTCAAAAAGAGTTTTTTGTACCTTGAGGGCTGTTACATATGTCTTTAAATTTTGGTAACTCTAGGTGAAACGTACAGCCGGGAATGCTTCATTAAGTAAGAATTTTGAAACTCCAAATTTGATGCCCCGCCTCTGGCGGACTTCCTGTTGGGTTTAGCATATGGCACCAACAGACTTTTTTGTAGGTCATAGTCTGTTACATATGTGTACCAATTTTCGTAGCTCTAGGTTAAACATACAACGGGCAATACTACGTTTAGTAAGAGTTTTGAAACTCTAAATTTGATGCCCCACCGCCGTCATATAGTATGTCGAAAACTTTAGATTTTTTACCATGGTGTTGTCCCAGGTCTTGAGATGGTACATCCCAAGTTTGAAGTCAATTGGATTAACCGTGTAGGAGAAGCAGGCAAAAGTATGACCCCTGTAAATGTGCAAAAATTGGCCAAAATTGGACATTTAAATACTCATATCTCACTTCCTGTCTATTTTAGGGTACACACATCAAAGAGGTTTTTGTTCATCTGGATGTGCTACAGGTGCCACACAATTTTCATAGCCGTCGGACAATCGTAGCGGGCCAGGGATCTGTTTAACCTATGTAGGTGGCGCTATGGAGCCATTTTTCTGTTATCACCTATGGCGACTTTAAAATATCAAATTTTTCGCCAGGCCTGACGTGTGTGTAAAGTTTGGTGAGTTTTCGTTCACGTTTAGTGTCTCAAAAATGTGATTGTTTGCGGAAAAGAATAATAACAAATAAAAAGAAGAAGAATAACTAGAGCTGCGAGCAGCTATAAAGGGCCCTCGCAACCCGGGCCACGTTGGGGTATTTGCACGTCGGGGTACTGGCATGTTGGGGTACTGTCAAATAGGAAACCATCTAAATTGTAAACGTTTTTGCCATGCTTTGTGTTTGTAAAGGTTCATGGAAAGGCCAAAAATGATGCACAATTAACAAAATAAAATCAAAATGGATTGGCACATGGCTATATAGAATACTTTTTGAATATATTCGGCATGCCTGCCAATATTCACACATCTAGCTGAATCATATAAACGGAAAGACTTCATAAAAATGTCTAAAGGGCGCTATTGAGCCATTTATTACAATTGCACAACAAATATCTAAATAAAATATTCATGTTCCAGACAGGTCTGGTGTGTGTGCAAAGTTTTGTGAGTTTTCGCCCATATTTAGACTCTCAAAGAAGCATTTTTCTTCACAAACAATGCATGGCTAGAGCAAAGGCGTGTGACAAAATAAAACAATTCAATAACTTTTCATCTTAAATATCTTAAGATGAAACACGCCAAAGAATGAAGACGATCTGATAAGTTCTGTTGAAAATATGACCCCTATAAAAGGCCCCAAAAAATGGCTACAAATACCAAAGTAAATCAAAATGGCAGACTTCCTGTTTGATTCAGCATATGGCTTTAGAAACCTTTTTGTAAGTCTTAGGCTGATAGGTATCCCAATTTTTACAAATCTAGCTGAATCATAAAATACAAAACATTTGTAAAAGCTTCATAAAAATGTCTAGAGGGCGCTATTGAACCATGTATTGCAAATTGAATAAGAAATCTCTAAAATATTCATGCTTATGACAAGCCTGATGTGTGTGTAAAGTTTCATGAGTTTTTGCACATGTTTAGACCAAAACAAAAAGCATTATTTTACTTGGCAAACAATGCATCACCATGACAATGGCGTGCGACAAAATAAATAACTTTCGATAACTTTGCATCTTAAACATCTTAAGATGAAGCACACCAAGTTTAAAGACAGTCGGATAAATTTTGTAGGAGGAGTCCGTTAAAATATGACCCCGAAAAAAGGCCACAAAAAATGGCTACAAATCCCAACGTAAATCAAAATGGCGGACTTCCTGTTTGGTTTAGCAGATGGTTCCAAGAGACTTTTTTGTACATCGTGGGCTCTTATGTATGCCTCTAAATTATCATAGCGCTAGGTGAAACGTACAACCGGGAATGCTTCGTTAAAGATTTTTTTAGCTCAAAATGTGATGCCCGGCCCTACGGGACTTCCTGTTGGGTTTAGCACATGGCACCAAGAGACTTTTTTGTACATCGTGGGCTGTTACATGTGTCTCCAAATTTTCGTAGCTCTAGCTGCTTCGTACAACTGGGAATGCTTCATTAAGAAGGAATTTTTTCCTTTGCAAACTGTGCATGCTACGGCAACAGCGTGCGACGAAATAAAAAGCTTTCAATAACTTTTCATCTTCAACATCTTAAGATGAATCACACAAAGTTTGGAGATGATCGGATAAACTCTGTAGGAGGAGTTCGTTAAAATAAGACCCCTATGAAATGGCCCAAAAAATGGCAACACGTTCCAAAGTAAATCAAAATGGCGGACTTCCTGTTCGGTTTAGCATATGGTTCAAAAAGAGTTTTTTGTACCTTGAGGGCTGTTACATATGTCTTAAAATTTTGGTAACTCTAGGTGAAATGTACAGCCGGGAATGCTTCATTAAGTAAGAATTTTGAAACACAAAATTTGATGCCTCGCCTCTGGCGGACTTCCTGTTAGGTTTAGCATATGGCACCAACAGGCTTTTTTGTAGATCATAGTCTGTTACATATGTGTACCAATTTTCGTAGCTCTAGATTAAACGTACCACCGGCAATGCTTCGTTAAGTAAGAATTTTGAAACTGTAAATTTGATGCCCCGCCACCGTCATATAGTATGTCAAAAACTTTAGATTTTTTACCATGATGTTGTCCCAGGTGTTGAGATGGTACAGCCCAAGTTTGAAGTCAATCGGGTTAACCGTGTAGGAGAAGCGGGCAAAAGTATGACCCCTGTAAATGTGCAAAAATGGGCCAAAATTGGACATTCAAATACTCATACCTCACTTCCTGTCTATTTTAGGGTACACATATCAAAGAGGTTTTTGTTCATCTGGATGTGCTACAGGTGCCACACAATTTTCGTAGCCATAGGACAATCGTAGCGGGACAGGGATCCGTTTAACCTATGTAGGTGGCGCTACAGAGCCATTTTTCTGTTATCATGTATGGCGACTTTAAAATATCAAATTTTTCGCCAGACCCGATCTGCGTGTAAAGTTTGGTGAGTTTTCGTTCATGTTTAGTGCCTCAAAAATGTGGTTGTTTGCGGAAAAGAATAATAACAAAGAAAAAGAAGAAGAAGAAGAAGAAGAACTAGAGCTGCGAGCAGCTATAAAGGGCCCTCGCAACCCGTGCCACGTTGGGGTATTTGCACGTCGGGGTACTGGCACGTTAGGGTACTGTTTCATAAGAAACCATCTAAATTGTAAATGTTTTGCCATGCTTTTTGTGTTTGTTCACATTGCTATGGAATGCTTTGTCGAGGTATTCGGCTGATAGGTATGCCTCCCAATATTCACACATCTTGCTGAATCATATAAAAAAAAAAATTCTTTGCAAACAATGCATCGCTACAGCAAAGGCGTGCCACGTTGGGGTACTTGCACGTCGGGGTACTGGCACGTTGGGGTACTGTCAAATAGGACAAGGACCATCTAAAATGTTTTTGACAAGCCTTGTGTGTGCAAAGTTTAATCAAAACGCAAAATATGGTGCGCAATTCCCAAAATAAATTCAAAATGGCGGACTTCCTTTTAGGTTTAGCATACGGCTACAGAATACTTTTTGTAGGTCTTAAGCTAATAGGTATGCCTCCCAGTTTTCACAAATCTAGGTCAAGTCATCTTTAGTTGTGTATCGCTTGAATCATACAATTGGAAATGCTCCATAAAAATGCATAGAGGGCGCTATTGAGCACAACGTTGGGTTACTTGCACGTCAGGGTACTGGCACGTTGGGGTACTGTTACATGGAACAAGGACCATTTAAAATGTTAGTTTTTTCCATGCCTTGTCTGTGCAAAGTTTAATGAAGAAGGCCAAAAATTATGTATAATTCCCAAAATAAAATCAAAATAGCGGACTTCCTCTTTGGTTTGGCAAATGGCTACATAATACTTTTTTGTAGGTCTAGCATAATCATACAATCGGAAATGCTTCATAAAAATGTCTAGAGGGCGCTATTTATTGCAAATTGCACAATAAATCTCTGAAAATTCATGTTCATGACAAGTCTGATGTGTTTGCAAAGTTTCATGAGTTTTCATGTGTATGAAAAAAAAAAAAAGCAGCACTTGACAACTGTTACATGGAACAAGGACCATTTAAAATGTTAGTTTTTTCCATGCCTTGTCTGTGCAAAGTTGAATGAAAAAGGCCAAAAATGATGTAGAATTCCCAAAATAAAATCAAAATAGCGGACTTCCTCTTTGGTTTGGCAAATGGCTACATAATACTTTTTTGTAGGTCTAGCATAATCATACAATCGGAAATGCTTCATAAAAAGGTCTAGAGGGCGCTATTTATTGCAAATTGCACAATAAATCTCTGAAAATTCATGTTCATGACAAGTCTGATGTGTTTGCAAAGTTCCATGAGTTTTCATGTGTATAAAAAAAAAAAAGCAGCATTTGACAAACAATGCATTGCTATGGCAACAGCGTGTTACAAAATAAAAAACTTTCGATTACTTTGCATCTTAAACATCTTAAGATGAAACACACCAAGTTTGAAGACAGTCGGATAAATTTTGTAGGAGGGGTTCGTTAAAATATGACCCCTGAAAGTTTTTCCTTGCCCGGTTGGAGGGTTAGATCAGGGGATGTCGCAACTTGTTTGTGGTTAAGTGCTACAGAAGTAAATGTGTCTTAACAACCTCATGATTGAATGTGTTTTCAATTCTCTAGGATGTGATTGGATTGTATCAATTAAATGTTCTTATAACTGATTCAGTGAGTAGTAAAAATAGTGTGTCAAGTATAATGACATGAAATATAAGGAATACAAAAAACAAAACAAGAACCCTCTAAATTACACATTTTGTTCCAGGCTTTATGTGCGTGCATAGTTTGAGTATACACCTAGGTTTAGGCCAGGAGTGTTCAAACCTTTTGCAAAGAGGGCCGGCTATGGTAAGGTGAAAATGTGTGGGGCCTAATCAACCATTTAGTTTAGCCTGACATAATTTTTTTACATGCATATGTAAATATATATATGTGGACAAATGTGTACATATGTCTACAAATTTTTGTAGCTCGAGCTGCTTCGTCCAACTGGGAACGCTGCATTAAGAAGGATTTTTTTTCCCTTTGCCAACAGTGCATGCCACGACAACAGCGTGCGACGAAATAAAAAGCTTTCAATAACTTTTCATCGTCAACATCTTAAGATGAATCACACCAAGTTTGAAGATGATCGGATAAACTCTGTAGGAGGAGTTCGTTAAAATAAGACCCCTATGAAATGGCCAAAAAAATGGCAACATGTTCCAAAGTAAATCAAAATGGCAGACTTCCTGTTAGGTTTAGCATATGGTTCAAAAAGAGTTTTTTGTACCTCGAGGGCTGTTCATATGTCTTCAAATTTTGGTCACTCTAGGTGAAACGTACAGCCGGAAATGCTTCATTAAGTAAAAATTTTGAAATGCAAAATTTGATGCCCTGCCTCTGGCGGACTTCCTGTTAGGTTTAGCATATGGCACCAACAGGCTTTTTTGTAGATCATAGTCTGTTACATATGTGTACCAATTTTCGTAGCTCTAGATTAAACGTATAACCGGCAATACTTCAGATGAAACATGCCAAAGAATGAAGACAATCTGATAAGTTTTGTAGAAAATATGAGGCCTATAAAAGGCCCCCAAAAAATGGCTACAAATAGCAAAGTAAATCAAAATGCCGGACTTCCTGTTTGGCTTAGCATATGGTTCTAAAAGACTTTTTTGTACATCGTGGGCTCTTATGTATGCCTCCAAATTATCATAGCGCTAGGTGAAAGGTACAACCGGGAATGCTTCGTTAAAGAGGAGTTTTTTAGCTCAAAAAGTGATTCCCGGCCCTTGCGGGACTTCCTGTTGGGTTTAGCACAAAGCAGCAAGAGACTTTTTTGTACATCGTGGGCTGTTACATATGTCTACAAATTTTCGTAGCTCTAGCTGCTTCGTACAACTGAGAATTCTTCATTAAGAAGAATTTTTTTCCTTTGCAAACAAGTGCATGCCACGACAACAGCGTGCAGCGAAATAAAAAGCTTTCAATAACTTTTCATCTTCAACATCTTAAGATGAATCACACCAAGTTTGAAGATGATCGGATAAACTCTGTAAGAGGAGTTCGTTAAAATAGGACCCCTATGAAATGGCCAAAAAAATGGGAACACGTTCCAAAGTAAATCAAAATGGTGGACTTTCTGTTAGGTTTAGCATATGGTTCAAAAAGAGTTTTTTGTACCTTGAGGGCTGTTACATATGTCTTTAAATTTTGGTAACTCTAGGTGAAACATACAGCCGGGAATGCTTCATTAAGTAAGAATTTTGAAACTCCAAATTTGATGCCCCGCCTCTGGCGGACTTCCTGTTGGGTTTAGCATATGGCACCAACAGACTTTTTTGTAGGTCATAGTCTGTTACATATGTGTACCAATTTTCGTAGCTCTAGGTTAAACATACAACCGGCAATAATACGTTTAGTAAGAGTTTTGAAACTCTAAATTTGATGCCCCACCGCCGTCATATAGTATTTCGAAAACTTTAGATTTTTTACCATGGTGTTGTCCCAGGTCTTGAGATGGTACATCCCAAGTTTGAAGTCAATTGGATTAACCGTGTAGGAGAAGCAGGCAAAAGTATGACCCCTGTAAATGTGCAAAAATTGGCCAAAATTGGACATTTAAATACTCATATCTCACTTCCTGTCTATTTTAGGGTACACACATCAAAGAGGTTTTTGTTCATCTGGATGTGCTACAGGTGCCACACAATTTTCATAGCCGTCGGACAATCGTAGCGGGCCAGGGATCTGTTTAACCTATGTAGGTGGCGCTATGGAGCCATTTTTCTGTTATCACCTATGGCGACTTTAAAATATCAAATTTTTCGCCAGGCCTGACGTGTGTGTAAAGTTTGGTGAGTTTTCGTTCACGTTTAGTGTCTCAAAAATGTGATTGTTTGCGGAAAAGAATAATAACAAATAAAAAGAAGAACTAGAGCTGCGAGCAGCTATAAAGGGCCCTCGCAACCCGGGCCACGTTGGGGTATATGCAAGTCGGGGGACTTGCACGTTGGGGTACTGTTAAATAGATAAGGACCATGGAAAATAGAAATGCATTTGCCGTGCCTTGTGTGTAAAAAGGTGCAGTAAAAGGCCAAAAATGATGCACAATTCCCAAAATAAATTCAAAAGTGTGGACTTTCTGATGTGTGTGCAAAGTTTCATGAAAAGTCGCTCGTTTGATATTCAAAACCAGCATCTGTTCATTTGAAAACATTGCATGGCACAGAGATGGTGTGTGATCAAATAAAAAGCTTTTTGATGACTCTTAATGTGGTGTCGCTGTGCAACACATATGTATTCATGACATAGTGAAGTATTGTGACAGTTTTGTAGGGTCCAGCAAACAGTAAATGTGTGACAGTTATTCAAGAAAAAATGTAGCTTTGAAGCAGGCTAACCAATGACATCATCTAAAGGGGAAAAAAGCACATGAGCAAGCATAGGTATAAGTAGAGGAGAAAAAGAGATGAAAGAAGTGCGAGAGATGGAACAGGAGAGGAATGCAGCTGTTTATGTATAGCTGTTGTAACAGGACAGATTAAATAACACTTTAACCTGGGGTTAACAGCGCCCTAGGACAGATAAACTCTTTAGTGTAAAAGTTTTCTGGGACAGATGAATCCCTTGGGGTCAAAGAGTTTGGGTTAGCACATAGTCTGTCTTAGGATAATGTAACCTCCATGGATGAATTAGTCCTAGGACGCTTTGACCTGCGGGCTAAAACTTCAGGGGGGTTAACCTGTCCTGTTATATTGTGATCATCGTCTTCGTGCATGTCCTCAGTGGCTTCTTCTGTCTGTGTGGCAGCATTTGATACATCTGTAGAACAAAAAAAGAATGAAGAATCATGTTAGATCTGTGAAGTTTGGTTGTCTTAGGTGTAGTTTACAGAACAGTCGTGTGCATATTTTTAGCATGGTAGTGTCTTAATACAAATGCATATTATGTAATGCACTGTATATGGATATTACAGACGTAATATTTGACGGTGATCTTATATTAATAGTTTTTGCCCGTTAATAAATAATATAGCTAGTAAGTAATAAGACACGCAAAAATGGTATAGTTGAATCCTCTGGGTCAAAAAGCAATGTTTTAGGATTGTGTGATGAAATGATGAATAAAAGTAAGGATACGACAGGTACATAAATAGTTATGTAAGTGTAACGTGTTGGTGCAAAACGTTGTGGTCGTGTTGCATGTTACTCAATGGCTGTGTGTGTCAAAACGAGTTTATTTGAAAGAATATACAAATATATACACACGGACATATATATTTATACAGTATAACAGTACCGCATGTATTGGTTTTAAGGAAAGAGTTGAAAAGCAGTGTTCAGAAAAAAGCATAAGACGCACAAAGTACCATTTCACTACATGTAATAAGTTGTCAAGTAGACATGTGAATTAAGTGGTTAAGATAGTGGCTACTGTGCAAGTAAGCTTCAATTGTCTCTAAAAGGTTAGCATATGTGTTCTACATGATATCAATGGCTAGACGTGCTCGTGGAGAAACATTACAAACAGAAAAACACACTAAAGGTGCCTTTAACAAACCTGTTAATAAATGAGAACTTAATACATATATGTATGGCATACTGTATATGATTGAGAAAGTTGTCCTGTTTAGTTTATGTATTGTATACTTACGGAAAAAAGTTGGCAATCTTTGCGTATGGAGATGATTAGAGGGTCTTTATCAAAAGAGAATTTGCTTGGTGATTTGTTCATGTTCTGTAGAAAAGCAAAGGAGTAGAAATAAATACAGTATCATACTTCATAAACATACAAGAAATTTGTAGCTGTATTAACCATTGTTGGTATTTGAAGTGATAATTTAGGAATAGAAGTGTAGTGATTGCAGAATTTATAGAGTGCTTACCTTGTATGACTTTGTAGATGGAAATGTCTTTTGTTGAAAGAGCTCTTTGTTGTCTACTATATATGCAAGGACAAGCATAAGTAGGTGTGGTTATGAAGTACTTGACCATTGAAATAAAGCAGTGGTATCAAATGTATGGACCGTGGTTTGGCTCAGGCCTGCAAAGGGGTTTAATGTGGCACAAGAGATAATCTTGTAAGGTACAAAAAATAATAATAATATAATAGGTATGCCTCTGAGTTTTCACAAATCTAGGTCAAGTCAAGTCATCTTTAGTTATTTCGCGCTTGAATCATCCAATCGGAAATGCTCCATAAAAAATGTATAGAGGGTGCGATTTATTGCAAATTGCACAAGAAATCTCTAAAAATTCATGTTAATGACAAGTCTGACGTGTGTGCAAAGTTTCACGAGTTTTCACACATGTATAGATAAAAAAAAACAAAGCAGCACTTTACTTGGCAACCAATGCATCGCTATAGCAGCAGCGTGCGACAAAATAAAAAACTTTCGATAAATTTGCATCTTAAACATCTTAAGATGAAACACACCAAGTTTGAACACGGTCGGATGAATTTTGTAGGAGGAGTTAAAATATGACCCCTAAAAAAGGCCACAAAAAAAGGCTACAAATCCCATCATAAATCAAAATGGCGGACTTCCTGTTTGGTTTAGCACATGGTTCCAAGAGACTTTTTTGTACATCGTGGGCTCTTATGTATGCCTCTAAATTATCATAGCGCTAGGTGAAACGTACAACCGGGAATGCTTCGTTAAAGAGGAGTTTTTTAGCTCAAAATGTGATGCCCGGCCACTACGGGACTTCCTGTTGGGTTTAGCACATGGCACCAAGAGACTTTTTTGTACATCGTGGGCTGTTACATTTGTCTCCAAATTTTCGTAGCTCTAGCTGCTTCGTACAACTGGGAATGCTTCATTAAGAAGGAATTTTTTCCTTTGCAAACTGTGCATGCCACGGCAACAGCGTGCGACAAAATAAAAAGCTTTCAATAACTTTTCATCTTCAACATCTTAAGATGAATCACACCAAGTTTGGAGATGATCGGATAAACTCTGTAGGAGGAGTTCGTTAAAATAAGACCCCTATGAAATGGCCCAAAAAATGGCAACACGTTCCAAAGTAAATCAAAATGGCGGACTTCCTGTTCGGTTTAGCATATGGTTCAAAAAGAGTTTTTTGTACCTTGAGGGCTGTTACATATGTCTTCAAATATTGGTAACTCTAGGTGAAATGTACAGCCGGGAATGCTTCATTAAGTTAGAATTTTGAAACACAAAATTTGATGCCTCGCCTCTGGCGGACTTCCTGTTAGGTTTAGCATATGGCACCAACAGGCTTTTTTGTAGATCATAGTCTGTTACATATGTGTACCAATTTTCGTAGCTCTAGATTAAACGTACCACCGGCAATGCTTCGTTAAGTAAGAATTTTGAAACTGTAAATTTGATGCCCCGCCACCGTCATATAGTATGTCAAAAACTTTAGATTTTTTACCATGATGTTGTCCCAGGTGTTGAGATGGTACAGCCCAAGTTTGAAGTCAATCGGGTTAACTGTGTAGGAGAAGCGGGCAAAAGTATGACCCCTGTAAATGTGCAAAAATGGGCCAAAATTGGACATTCAAATACTCATACCTCACTTCCTGTCTATTTTAGGGTACACATGTCAAAGAGGTTTTTGTTCATCTGGATGTGCTACAGGTGCCACACAATTTTCGTAGCCATAGGACAATCGTAGCGGGACAGGGATCCGTTAAACCTATGTAGGTGGCGCTACAGAGCCATTTTTCTGTTATCATGTATGGCGACTTTAAAATATCAAATTTTTCGCCAGACCCGATCTGCGTGTAAAGTTTGGTGAGTTTTCGTTCATGTTTAGTGCCTCAAAAATGTGGTTGTTTGCGGAAAAGAATAATAACAAAGAACTAGAGCTGCGAGCAGCTATAAAGGGCCCTCGCAACCTGGGCCACGTTGGGGTACTTGCACGTCGGGGTACTGTTTCATAGGAAACCGTCTAAATTGTGAATGTTTTTGCCATGCTTTGTGCTTGCAAAGTTTCATGGAAAGGCCAAAAATGATGCACAATTAACAAAATAAAATCAAAATGGTTTGGCACATGGCCATAGAATAATTTTTGTAGGTATTAGACTGATAGGTGTGCCTCCAAATATTCACACATCTAGCTGAATCATATAATCGGAAATACTTCATAAAAAATGTCTAGAGGGCGCTATTGAGCCATTTATTACAAATTGCACAACAAATCTCTAAAATATTCATGTTCTTGAGAGGTCTGATCTGAGTGCAAAGTTTTGAGTTTTCGCTCAAGTTTAGACTTTCAAAAAAAAAAAAGCATTTTTCTTTGCAAACAATGCATCGCTAGAGCAAAGGCGTGACAAACAATTTCAATAACTTTTCATCTTAAATATCTTCAGATGAAACACGCCAAAGAATGAAGACAATCTGATAAGTTTTGTAGAAAATATGAGGCCAATAAAAGGCCCCAAAAAATGGCTACAAATAGCAAAGTAAATCAAAATGGCAGACTTCCTGTTTGGTTTAGCATATGGCTTTAGAAACTTTTTTGTCAGTCTTAGGCTGATAGGTATCCCAATTTTTACAAATCTAGCTGAATCATACATTTCCAAAAGCTTCATAAAAATGTCTATAGGGCGCTATTGAGCCATTTATTGCAAATTGCACAAGAAATCTCTAAAATATTCATGTTTATGACAAGTCTGATGTGTGTGTAAAGTTTCATGAGTTTTCGCTCGTTTAGACAAAAAAAAAAAGCAGCATTTTACTTGGCAAATAATGCATCGCTATGGCAACGGCTTGCGACAAAATAAAAAAAACTTTAGATAACTTTGCATCTTAAACATCTTAAGATGAAACACACCAAGTTGGAAGACAGTCGGATAAATTTCGTAGGAGTTCGTTAAAATGTGACCCCTAAAAAAGGCGTAAATCAAAATGCCGGACTTCCTGTTTGGTTTAGCATATGGTTCTAAGAGACTTTTTTGTACATCGTGGGCTCTTATGTATGCCTCCAAATTATCATAGCGCCAGGTGAAACGTACAACCGGGAATGCTTCGTTAAAGAGGAGTTTTTTAGCTCAAAATGTGATGCCCGGCCCCTACGGGACTTCCTGTTGGGTTTAGCACATGGCACCAAGAGACTTTTTTGTACATTGTGGGCTGTTACATATGTCTACAAATTTTCGTAGCTCTAGCTGCTTCGTACAACTGGGAATGCTTCATTAAGAAGTAATTTTTTCCTTTGCAAACTGTGCATGCCACGGCAACAGCGTGCAACGAAATAAAAAGCTTTCAATAACTTTTCATCTTCAACATCTTAAGATGAATCACACCAAGTTTGGAGATGATCGGATAAACTCTGTAGGAGGAGTTCGTTAAAATAAGACCCCTATGAAATGGCCCAAAAAATGGCAACACGTTCCAAAGTAAATCAAAATGGCGGACTTCCTGTTCGGTTTAGCATATGGTTCAAAAAGAGTTTTTTGTACCTTGAGGGCTGTTACATATGTCTTCAAATATTGGTAACTCTAGGTGAAATGTACAGCCGGGAATGCTTCATTAAGTTAGAATTTTGAAACACAAAATTTGATGCCTCGCCTCTGGCGGACTTCCTGTTAGGTTTAGCATATGGCACCAACAGGCTTTTTTGTAGATCATAGTCTGTTACATATGTGTACCAATTTTCGTAGCTCTAGATTAAACGTACCACCGGCAATGCTTCGTTAAGTAAGAATTTTGAAACTGTAAATTTGATGCCCCGCCACCGTCATATAGTATGTCAAAAACTTTAGATTTTTTACCGTGATGTTGTCCCAGGTGTTGAGATGGTACAGCCCAAGTTTGAAGTCAATCGGGTTAACCGTGTAGGAGAAGCGGGCAAAAGTATGACCCCTGTAAATGTGCAAAAATGGGCCAAAATTGGACATTCAAATACTCATACCTCACTTCGTGTCTATTTTAGGGTACACATATCAAAGAGGTTTTTGTTCATCTGGATGTGCTACAGGTGCCACACAATTTTCGTAGCCATAGGACAATCGTAGCGGGACAGGGATCCGTTAAACCTATGTAGGTGGCGCTACAGAGCCATTTTTCTGTTATCATGTATGGCGACTTTAAAATATCAAATTTTTCGCCAGACCCGATCTGCGTGTAAAGTTTGGTGAGTTTTCGTTCATGTTTAGTGCCTCAAAAATGTGGTTGTTTGCGGAAAAGAATAATAACAAAGAAGAAGAAGAAGAAGAAGAAGAAGAATTCCTTCAGGAACAATAGGGACCTCGCAGCGGTCGCTGCTCGGGCCCTAATAATAAGAATTCCTTGAAAAACAATAGGGACCTCGCAGCGGTCGCTGCTCGGGCCCTAATAATAAGAAGAATTCCTACAAAAACAATAGGGCCTCGCAGCGGCACCGCCGCCGCCGCTGCTCGGGCCCTAACTAGAGCTGCGAGCAGCTATAAAGGGCCCTCGCAACCCGGGCCACGTTGGGGTACTTGCACGTCGGGGTACTGGCACGTTGGGGTACTGTCAAATAGGACAAGGACCATCTAAAATGTTTTTGACAAGCCTTGTGTGTGCAAAGTTTAATCAAAACGCAAAATATGGTGCGCAATTCCCAAAATAAATTCAAAATGGCGGACTTCCTTTTAGGTTTAGCATACGGCTACAGAATACTTTTTGTAGGGCTTAAGCTAATAGGTATGCCTCCCAGTTTTCACAAATCTAGGTCAAGTCATCTTTAGTTGTGTATCGCTTGAATCATACAATTGGAAATGCTCCATAAAAATGCATAGAGGGCGCTATTGAGCACAACGTTGGGTTACTTGCACGTCGGGGTACTGGCACGTTGGGGTACTGTTACATGGAACAAGGACCATTTAAAATGTTAGTTTTTTCCATGCCTTGTCTGTGCAAAGTTTCATGAAAAAGGCCAAAAATGATGTATAATTCCCAAAATAAAATCAAAATAGCGGTCTTCCTCTTTGGTTTGGCAAATGGCTACATAATACTTTTTTGTAGGTCTAGCAAAATCATACAATCGGAAATGCTTCGTAAAAATGTCTAGAGGGCGCTATTTATTGCAAATTGCACAATAAATCTCTGAAAATTCATGTTCATGACAAGTCTGATGTGTTTGCAAAGTTTCATGAGTTTTCATGTGTATAAAAAAAAAAAAAAAGCAGCACTTGACAAACAATGCATTGCTATGGCAACAGCGTGTTACAAAATAAAAAACTTTCGATTACTTTGCATCTTAAACATCTTAAGATGAAACACACCAAGTTTGAAGACAGTCGGATAAATTTTGTAGGAGGGGTTCGTTAAAATATGACCCCTGAAAAAGGCCACAAAAAATGGCAACAAATCCCATCATAAATCAAAATGGCAGACTTCCTGTTTGGTTTAGCACATGGTTCCAAGAGACTTTTTTTTGTACATCATGGGCTCTTATGTATGCCTGCAAATTATCATAGCGCTAGGTGAAACGTACAACCGGGAATGGTTCGTTAAAGAGGAGTTTTTTAGCTCAAAATGTGATGCCCGGCCCCTGGGGGACTTCCTGTTGGGTTTAGCACATGGCACCAAGAGACTTTTTTGTACATCCTGGGCTGTTACATATGTCTACAATTTTTCGTCGCTCTAGCTGCTTCGTACAACTGGGAATGCTTCATTAAGAAGGATTTTTTTCCTTTGCAAAAAGTGCATGCCACGACAACAGCGTGTGATGAAATAAAAAACTTTCAATAACTTTTCATTTTCAACATCTTAAGATGAATCACACCAAGTTTGAAGATGATCGGATAAACTCTGTAGGAGGAGTTTGTTAAAATATGACCCCTATGAAATGGCCAAAAAAAATGGCAACACATTCCAAAGTAAATCAAAATGGCGGACGCCCTGTTAGGTTTAGCATATGGTTCAAAAAGAGTTTTTTGTACCTCGAGGGCTGTTATATACCTCTACAAATGTTGGTAACTCTAGGTGAAACGTACAGCCGGGTATGCTTTGTTAAAGAGGAGTTTTTTAGCTCAAAATGTGATGCCCGGCCCCTGGGGGACTTCCTGTTGGGTTTAGCACAGGGCACCAAGAGACTTTTTTTGTACATCTTGGGCTGTTACATATGTCTACAAATTTTCGTAGCTCTAGCTGCTTCGTACAAATGGGAATGCTTCTTTAAGGATATTTTTTTTCCTTTAAAAACAGTGCATGCCATGACAACAATGTGCGACGAAATACAAAGCTTTCAATAACTTTTCATCTTCAACATCTTAAGATGAATCACACCAAGTTTGAAGATGATCGGATAAACACTGTAGGAGGAGTTCGTTAAAATAAGACCCCAATGAAATGGCCAAAAAAATGGCAACACGTTCCAAAATAAATCAAAATGGTGGACTTCCTGTTAGGTTTAGCATATGGTTCAAAAAGAGTTTTTTGTAGGTCATAGCCTGTTACATATGTGTACCAATTTTCGTAGCTCTAGATTAAACGTACAACCGGCAATGCTTCGTGAAGTAAGAATTTTTAAACTCTAAATTTGATGCGCCGCCGCCGTCATATAGAATATCAAAAACTTTTCATTTTTCACAATGATGTTGTCCCAGGTGTTGAGATGGTACATCCCAAGTTTGAAGTCAATCGGGTTAACCGTGTAGGAGAAGCGGGCAAAAGTATGACCCCTGTAAATGTGCAAAAATTGGCAAAAATTGGACATTTAAATACTCATACCTCACTTTCTGTCTATTTTAGGGTACACACTTCAAAGAGGTTTTTGTTCATTGGATGTGCTACAGGTGCCACACAATTTTCATAGCCGTCGGACAATCGTAGCGGGACAGGGATCCGTTTAACCTATGTAGGGGGCGCTAAGGAGCCATTTTTCTGTTATCATGTATGGCGACTTTAAAATATCAAATTTTTCGGCAGGCCTGATGTGCGTGTAAAGTTTGGTGAGTTTTCGGTCACGTTTAGTGTCTCAAAAATGCGATTGTTTGCGGAGAAGAATAATAAGAACTAGAGCTGCGAGCAGCTATAAAGGGCCCTCGCAACCCGGGCCACGTTGGGGTATTTGCACGTCGGGGTACTGGCATGTTGGGGTACTGTCAAATAGGAAACCATCTAAATTGTAAACGTTTTTGCCATGCTTTGTGTTTTTAAAGTTTCATGGAAAGGCCAAAAACGATGCACAATTAACAAAATAAAATCAAAATGGATTGGCACATGGCTATATAGAATACTTTTTGAATATATTCGGCATGCCTGCCAATATTCACACATCTAGCTGAATCATATAATCGGAAAGACTTCATAAAAATGTCTAGAGGGCGCTATTGAGCCATTTATTACAAATAGCACAACAAATCTCTAAATAAAATATTCATGTTCTAGACAGGTCTGGTGCGTGTGCAAAGTTTTGTGAGTTTTCACCCATATTTAGACTCTCAAAAAAGCATTTTTCTTCACAAACAATGCATGGCTACAGCAAAGGCGTGTGACAAAATAAAAAAATTCAATAACTTTTCATCTTAAATATCTTAAGATGAAACACGCCAAAGAATGAAGACGATCTGATAAGTTCTGTTGAAAATATGACCCCTATAAAAGGCCCCAAAAAATGGCTACAAATACCAAAGTAAATCAAAATGGCAGACTTCCTTTTTGATTCAGCATATGGCTTTAGAAACCTTTTTGTAAGTCTTAGGCTGATAGGTATCCCAATTTTTACAAATCTAGCTGAATCATAAAACACAAAACATTTGCAAAAGCTTCATAAAAATGTCTAGAGGGCGCTATTGAACCATTTATTGCAAATTGAATAAGAAATCTCTAAAATATTCATGCTGATGACAAGCCTGATGTGTGTGTAAAGTTTCATGAGTTTTTGCACATGTTTAGACCAAAAAAAAAAAGTAACATTTTACTTGGCAAACAATGCATCGCCATGACAACGGCGTGCGACAAAATAAATAACTTTCGATAACTTTGCATCTTAAACATCTTAAGATGAAGCACACCAAGTTTAAAGACAGTCGGATAAATTTTGTAGGAGGAGTTCGTTAAAATATGACCCCTAAAAAAGGCCACAAAAAATGGCTACAAATCCCAACGTAAATCAAAATGGTGGACTTCCTGATTGGTTTAGCATATTGCTCCAAGAGACTTTTTTTGTACATCCTGAGCTCTTATGTTTGCCTGCAAATTATCATAGCTTTAGGTGTTTAATCAAAACGCAAAATATGGTGTGCAATTCCCATGCATTGCTATGGCAACAGCGTGTGACAAAATAAAAAACTTTCGATTACTTTGCATCTTAAACATCTTAAGATGAAACATACCAAGTTTGAAGACAGTCGGATAAATTTTGTAGGAGGGGTTCGTTAAAATATGACCCCTGAAAAAGGCCACAAAAAATGGCAACAAATCCCATCATAAATCAAAATGGCGGACTTCCTGTTTGGTTTAGCCCATGGTTCCAAGAGACTTTTTTGTACATCGTGGGCTCTTATGTATGCCTGCAAATTATCATAGCGCTAGGTGAAACGTACAACCGGGAATGCTTAGTTAAAGAGGAGTTTTTTAGCTCAAAATGTGATGCCCGGCCCCTGGGGGACTTCCTGTTGCGTTTAGCACATGGCACCAAGAGACATTTTTGTAGATCCTGGGCTGTTACATATGTCTACAATTTTTCGTCACTCTAGCTGCTTCGTACAACTGGGAATGCTTCATTAAGAAGGATTTTTTTCCTTTGCAAAAAGTGCATGCCACGATAACAGCATGTGACGAAATAAAAAACTTTCAATAACTTTTCATTTTCAACATCTTAAGATGAATCACACCAAGTTTGAAGATGATCGGATAAACTCTGTAGGAGGAGTTTGTTAAAATATGACCCCTATGAAATGGCCAAAAAAAATGGCAACACATTCCAAAGTAAATCAAAATGGCGGACGTCCTGTTAGGTTTAGCATATGGTTCAAAAAGAGTTTTTTGTAAATCGAGGGCTGTTATATACCTCTACAAATTTTGGTAACTCTAGGTGAAACGTACAGCCGGGTATGCTTTGTTAAAGACGAGTTTTTTTTAGCTCAAAATGTGATGCCCGGCCCCTGGGGGACTTCCTGTTGGGTTTAGCACAGGGCACCAGGAGACTTTTTTGTACATCTTGGGCTGTTACATATGTCTACAAATTTTCGTAGCTCTAGCTGCTTCGTACAACTGGCAATGCTTCTTTAAGGATATTTTTTTTCCTTTGCAAACAGTGCATGCCATGACAACAGCGTGCGACGAAATACAAAGCTTTCAATAACTTTTCATCTTCAACATCTTAAGATGAATCACACCAAGTTTGAAGATGATCGGATAAACACTGTAGGAGGAGTTCGTTAAAATAAGACTCCAATGAAATGGCCAAAAAAATGGCAACACGTTCCAAAATAAATCAAAATGGTGGACTTCCTGTTAGGTTTAGCATATGGTTCAAAAAGAGTTTTTTGTAGGTCATAGTCTGTTACATATGTGTACCAATTTTCGTAGCTCTAGATTAAACGTACAACCGGCAATGCCTCGTGAAGTAAGAATTTTTAAACTCTAAATTTGATGCGCCGCCGCCGTCATATAGTATATCAAAAACTTTTCATTTTTCACAATGATGTTGTCCCAGGTGTTGAGATGGTACATCCCAAGTTTGAAGTCAATCGGGTTAACCGTGTAGGAGAAGCGGGCAAAAGTATGACCCCTGTAAATGTGCAAAAATTGGCAAAAATTGGACATTTAAATACTCATACCTCACTTTCTGTCTATTTTAGGGTACACACTTCAAAGAGGTTTTTGTTCATTGGGATGTGCTACAGGTGCCACACAATTTTCATAGCCGTCGGACAATCGTAGCGGGACAGGGATCCGTTTAACCTATGTAGGGGGCGCTAAGGAGCCATTTTTCTGTTATCATGTATGGCGACTTTAAAATATCAAATTTTTCGCCAGGCCTGATTTGCGTGTAAAGTTTGGTGAGTTTTCGTTCACGTTTAGTGTCTCAAAAATGCGATTGTTTGCGGAGAAGAAAAAGAAGAATAATAAGAAGAATTCCTACAAAAACAATAGGGCCTCGCAGCGGCACCGCCGCCGCCGCTGCTCGGGCCCTAATAATAAGAATTCCTTCAGGAACAATAGGGACCTCGCAGCGGTCGCTGCTCGGGCCCTAATAAGAATTCCTTGAAAAACAATAGGGACCTCGCAGCGGTCGCTGCTCGGGCCCTAATAATTAGCATATGGTTCAAAAAGAGTTTTTTGTACCTCGAGGGCTGTTACATATGTCTTCAAATTTTGGTCACTCTAGGTGAAACGTACAGCCGGAAATGCTTCATTAAGTAAAAATTTTGAAATGCAAAATTTGATGCCCTGCCTCTGGCGGACTTCCTGTTAGGTTTAGCATATGGCACCAACAGGCTTTTTTGTAGATCATAGTCTGTTACATATGTGTACCAATTTTCGTAGCTCTAGATTAAACGTATAACCGGCAATACTTCAGATGAAACATGCCAAAGAATGAAGACAATCTGATAAGTTTTGTAGAAAATATGAGGCCTATAAAAGGCCCCCAAAAAATGGCTACAAATAGCAAAGTAAATCAAAATGCCGGACTTCCTGTTTGGCTTAGCATATGGTTAGACTAAAAGAAAAAAGACTAAAAGACTTTTTTGTACATCGTGGGCTCTTATGTATGCCTCCAAATTATCATAGCGCTAGGTGAAAGGTACAACCGGGAATGCTTCGTTAAAGAGGAGTTTTTTAGCTCAAAAAGTGATGCCCGGCCCTTGCGGGACTTCCTGTTGGGTTTAGCACAAAGCAGCAAGAGACTTTTTTTGTACATCGTGGGCTGTTACATATGTCTACAAATTTTCGTAGCTCTAGCTGCTTCGTACAACTGAGAATTCTTCATTAAGAAGAATTTTTTTCCTTTGCAAACAAGTGCATGCCACGACAACAGCGTGCAGCGAAATAAAAAGCTTTCAATAACTTTTCATCTTCAACATCTTAAGATGAATCACACCAAGTTTGAAGATGATCGGATAAACTCTGTAAGAGGAGTTCGTTAAAATAGGACCCCTATGAAATGGCCAAAAAAATGGGAACACGTTCCAAAGTAAATCAAAATGGTGGACTTTCTGTTAGGTTTAGCATATGGTTCAAAAAGAGTTTTTTGTACCTTGAGGGCTGTTACATATGTCTTTAAATTTTGGTAACTCTAGGTGAAACGTACAGCCGGGAATGCTTCATTAAGTAAGAATTTTGAAACTCCAAATTTGATGCCCCGCCTCTGGCGGACTTCCTGTTGGGTTTAGCATATGGCACCAACAGACTTTTTTGTAGGTCATAGTCTGTTACATATGTGTACCAATTTTCGTAGCTCTAGGTTAAACATACAACCGGCAATACTACGTTTAGTAAGAGTTTTGAAACTCTAAATTTGATGCCCCACCGCCGTCATATAGT
This sequence comes from Festucalex cinctus, assembly GCF_051991245.1. Classification (NCBI taxonomy): domain Eukaryota; kingdom Metazoa; phylum Chordata; class Actinopteri; order Syngnathiformes; family Syngnathidae; genus Festucalex; species Festucalex cinctus. The sequence continues at coordinate 6,328,472 of NC_135421.1, read as the reverse complement.
ATGTCGAAAACTTTAGATTTTTTACCATGGTGTTGTCCCAGGTCTTGAGATGGTACATCCCAAGTTTGAAGTCAATTGGATTAACCGTGTAGGAGAAGCAGGCAAAAGTATGACCCCTGTAAATGTGCAAAAATTGGCCAAAATTGGACATTTAAATACTCATATCTCACTTCCTGTCTATTTTAGGGTACACACATCAAAGAGGTTTTTGTTCATCTGGATGTGCTACAGGTGCCACACAATTTTCATAGCCGTCGGACAATCGTAGCGGGCCAGGGATCTGTTTAACCTATGTAGGTGGCGCTATGGAGCCATTTTTCTGTTATCACCTATGGCGACTTTAAAATATCAAATTTTTCGCCAGGCCTGACGTGTGTGTAAATTTTGGTGAGTTTTCGTTCACGTTTAGTGTCTCAAAAATGTGATTGTTTGCGGAAAAGAATAATAACAAACTAGAGCTGCGAGCAGCTATAAAGGGCCCTCGCAACCCGGGCCACGTTGGGGTATTTGCACGTCGGGGTACTGGCATGTTGGGGTACTGTCAAATAGGAAACCATCTAAATTTTAAACGTTTTTGCCATGCTTTGTGTTTGTAAAGTTTCATGGAAAGGCCAAAAATGATGCACAGTTAACAAAATAAAATCAAAATGGATTGGCACATGGCTATATAGAATACTTTTTGAATATATTAGGCATGCCTGCCAATATTCACACATCTAGCTGAATCATATAATCGGAAAGACTTCATAAAAATGTCTAGAGGGCGCTATTGAAGCATTTATTGCAAATTTAATAAGAAATCTCTAAAATATTCATGCTTATGACAAGCCTGATGTGTGTGTAAAGTTTCATGAGTTTTTGCACATGTTTAGACCCCCCCCAAAAAAAGCAGCATTTTACTTGGCAAACAATGCATCGCCATGAAACGGCGTGGGACAAAATAAATAACTTTCGATAACTTTGTATCTTAAACATCTTAAGATGAAGCACACCAAGTTTGAAGACAGTCGGATAAATTTTGTAGGAGGAGTTCGTTAAAATATGACCCCTAAAAAAGGCCACAAAAAATGGCTACAAATCCCAACGTAAATCAAAATGGCGGACTTCCTGTTTGTTTTGGAAGATGGTTCCAAGAGACTATTTTGTACATCGTGGGCTCTTATGTATGCCTCTAAATTATCATAGCGCTAGGTGAAAAGTACAACCGGGAATGCTTCGTTAAAGAGGAGTTTTTTACCTCAAAATGTGATGACCGGCCCTTACGGGACTTCCTGTTGGGTTTAGCACATGGCACCAAGAGACTTTTTTGTACATTGTGGGCTGTTAAATTTGTCTCCAAATTTTCATAGCTCTCGCTGCTTCGTACAACTGTGAATGCTTCATTAAGAGGGAATTTTTTCCTTTGCAAACTGTGCATGCCACGGCAACAGCGTGCGACGAAATAAAAAGCTTTCAATAACTTTTCATCTTCAACATTTTAAGATGAATCACACCAAGTTTGGAGATGATCGGAAAAACTCTGTAGGAGGAGTTCGTTAAAATAAGACCCCTATGAAATGGCCCAAAAAATGGCAACACGTTCCAAAGTAAATCAAAATGGCGGACTTCCTGTTCGGTTTAGCATATGGTTCAAAAAGAGTTTTTTGTACCTTGAGGGCTGTTACATATGTCTTCAAATGTTGGTAACTCTAGGTGAAATGTACAGCCGGGAATGCTTCATTAAATAAGAATTTTGAAACACAAAATTTGATGCCTCGCCTCTGGCGGACTTCCTGTTAGGTTTAGCATATGGTTCAAAAATAGTTTTTTGTAGATCATAGTCTGTTACATATGTGTACCAATTTTCGTGGCTCTCAATTAAACGTACCACGGCAATGCTTTGTTAAGTAAGAATTTTGAAACTGTAAATTTGATGCCCCGCCACCGTCATATAGTATGTCAAAAACTTTAGATTTTTTACCATGATGTTGTCCCAGGTCTTGAGATGGTACAGCCCAAGTTTGAAGTCAATCGGGTTAACCGTGTAGGAGAAGCGGGCAAAAGTATGACCCCTGTAAATGTGCAAAAATGGGCCAAAATTGGACATTCAAATACTCATACCTCACTTCCTGTCTATTTTAGGGTACACATATCAAAGAGGTTTTTGTTCATCTGGATGTGCTACAGGTGCCACACAATTTTCGTAGCCATAGGACAATCGTAGCGGGACAGGGATCCGTTAAACCTATGTAGGTGGCGCTACAGAGCCATTTTTCTGTTATCACGTATGGCGACTTTAAAATATCAAATTTTTCGCCAGGCCCGATCTCCGTGTAAAGTTTGGTGAGTTTTCGTTCATGTTTAGTGCCTCAAAAATGTGGTTGTTTGCGGAAAAGAATAATAACAAAGAAAAAGAAGAAGAAGAATAATAACTAGAGCTGCGAGCAGCTATAAAGGGCCCTCGCAACCCGGGCCACGTTGGGGTATATGCAAGTCGGGGGACTTGCACGTTGGGGTACTGTTAAATAGACAAGGACCATGGAAAATAGAAATGCATTTGCCGTGCCTTGTGTGTAAAAAGGTGCAGTAAAAGGCCAAAAATGATGCACAATTCCCAAAATAAATTCAAAAGTGTGGACTTTCTGATGTGTGTGCAAAGTTTCATGAAAAGTCGCTCGTTTGATATTCAAAACCAGCATCTGTTCATTTGAAAACATTGCATGGCACAGAGATGGTGTGTGATCAAATAAAAAGCTTTTTGATGACTCTTAATGTGGTGTCGCTGTGCAACACATATGTATTCATGACATAGTGAAGTATTGTGACAGTTTTGTAGGGTCCAGCAAACAGTAAATGTGTGACAGTTATTCAAGAAAAAATGTAGCTTTGAAGCAGGCTAACCAATGACATCATCTAAAGGGGAAAAAAGCACATGAGCAAGCATAGGTATAAGTAGAGGAGAAAAAGAGATGAAAGAAGTGCGAGAGATGGAACAGGAGAGGAATGCAGCTGTTTATGTATAGCTGTTGTAACAGGACAGATTAAATAACACTTTAACCTGGGGTTAACAGCGCCCTAGGACAGATAAACTCTTTAGTGTAAAAGTTTTCTGGGACAGATGAATCCCTTGGGGTCAAAGAGTTTGGGTTAGCACATAGTCTGTCTTAGGATAATGTAACCTCCATGGATGAATTAGTCCTAGGACGCTTTGACCTGCGGGCTAAAACTTCAGGGGGGTTAACCTGTCCTGTTATATTGTGATCATCGTCTTCGTGCATGTCCTCAGTGGCTTCTTCTGTCTGTGTGGCAGCATTTGATACATCTGTAGAACAAAAAAGAATGAAGAATCATGTTAGATCTGTGAAGTTTGGTTGTCTTAGGTGTAGTTTACAGAACAGTCGTGTGCATATTTTTAGCATGGTAGTGTCTTAATACAAATGCATATTATGTAATGCACTGTATATGGATATTACAGACGTAATATTTGACGGTGATCTTATATTCATAGTTTTTGCCCGTTAATAAATAATATAGCTAGTAAGTAATAAGACACGCAAAAATGGTATAGTTGAATCCTCTGGGTCAAAAAGCAATGTTTTAGGATTGTGTGATGAAATGATGAATAAAAGTAAGGATACGACAGGTACATAAATGGTTATGTAAGTGTAAAATTTGGCATGGTGTGTCCAGATACATGCAGGATAAGTATAAAATATTATGGTGTGTGATTGATTTTTTCTTAGTAAAAATTAGTATTGTAATGGTCAAGTCACAGTATGTCCAAAAAAATTTAAAAAAAAAATCTATGGTATAGAAACATCATAATCAGGGGCAAAGACATAAACATAATAATAGTAATTAATAATGATAGAATTTAAATACAATCTTTTCCATGAATATGTCAGTTATTTTGAGAAGATACAGAAAAAAAAGAACTTTGAAGTGTCTATCAGTGGATGAAAGAGGGCAAGATCACAGCATAGCTACATGATATCAGTCACATTTGAAAGTAATCAAGTGTAGTATGTATTCACATTATATACATTGAGAAATTGCGGCTCAATAATCAGTCAGTGTTTTAGTTAACAGTCCAATGTTACCTTCAAGATATTCCTAACAGAAAAAAAGGAACGTGCATTAACAAAAAAATGTAAAAATGTCCATTGTCAAACATGTCATTCATTATACACAATGTGAAGGATGGGGATGCTTGCTGTGTTAGTGTTTGTGTGTCTTCCATGTCATATAGCTTACCATCACGGACAACTGCATCACATGCATCCTTTATATCCAATGCAGTCTGGAGTTCTTTCACAAGCTTGGTTTTGAAGTCTATCTGTTTTTCAAGTGCTCGATTGACTCGAGTCACATGGACTAGTTGGTTCATTTGGGAATGAAGATCAAGGCTGCGCTGGTATAAGTCGTTGCGACTGGAAGCATGATCAATGCATGCATACTGTAATGACAAAGCATTCAATGAAAATCAGTCATGTTAGATTCCATGATTCTAAATAGCAGAGGTAACGTGTTGGTGCAAAACGTTGTGGTCGTGTTGCATGTTACTCAATGGCTGTGTGTGTCAAAACGAGTTTATTAGAAAGAATATACAAATATATACACACGGACATATATATTGATACAGTATAACAGTACCACATGTATTGGTTTGAAGGAAAGAGTTGAAAAGCAGTCTTCAGAAAAATGCACAAGACGCACAAAGTACCATTTCACTACATGTAATAAGTTGTCAAGTAGACATGTGAATTAAGTGGTTAAGATAGTGGCTACTGTGCAAGTAAGCTTCAATTGTCTCTAAAAGGTTAGCATATGTGTTCTACATGATATCAATGGCTAGACGTGCTCGTGGAGAAACATTACAAACAGAAAAACACACTAAAGGTGCCTTTAACAAACCTGTTAATAAATGAGAACTTAATACATATATGTATGGCATACTGTATATGATTGAGAAAGTTGTCCTGTTTAGTTTATGTATTGTATACTTACGGAAAAAAGTTGGCAATCTTTGCGTATGGAGATGATTAGAGGGTCTTTATCAAAAGAGAATTTGCTTGGTGATTTGTTCATGTTCTGTAGAAAAGCAAAGGAGTAGAAATAAATACAGTATCATACTTCATAAACATACAAGAAATTTGTAGCTGTATTAACCATTGTTGGTATTTGAAGTGATAATTTAGGAATAGAAGTGTAGTGATTGCAGAATTTATAGAGTGCTTACCTTGTATGACTTTGTAGATGGAAATGTCTTTTGTTGAAAGAGCTCTTTGTTGTCTACTATATATGCAAGGACAAGCATAAGTAGGTGTGGTTATGAAGTACTTGACCATTGAAATAAAGCAGTGGTATCAAATGTATGGACCGTGGTTTGGCTCAGGCCTGCAAAGGGGTTTAATGTGGCACAAGAGATAATCTTGTAAGGTACAAAAAATAATAACAATCTAATAGGTATGCCTCTGAGTTTTCACAAATCTAGGTCAAGTCAAGTCATCTTTAGTTATTTCGCGCTTGAATCATCCAATCGGAAATGCTCCATAAAAAATGTATAGAGGGTGCGATTTATTGCAAATTGCACAAGAAATCTCTAAAAATTCATGTTAATGACAAGTCTGATGTGTGTGCAAAGTTTCACGAGTTTTCACACATGTATAGATAAAAAAAAAACAAAGCAGCACTTTACTTGGCAACCAATGCATCGCTATAGCAGCAGCGTGCGACAAAATAAAAAACTTTCGATAAATTTGCATCTTAAACATCTTAAGATGAAACACACCAAGTTTGAACACGGTCGGATGAATTTTGTAGGAGGAGTTAAAATATGACCCCTAAAAAAGGCCACAAAAAAAGGCTACAAATCCCATCATAAATCAAAATGGCGGACTTCCTGTTTGGTTTAGCACATGGTTCCAAGAGACTTTTTTGTACATCGTGGGCTCTTATGTATGCCTCTAAATTATCATAGCGCTAGGTGAAACGTACAACCAGGAATGCTTCGTTAAAGAGGAGTTTTTTAGCTCAAAATGTGATGCCCGGCCCCTACGGGACTTCCTGTTGGGTTTAGCACATGGCACCAAGAGACTTTTTTGTACATCGTGGGCTGTTACATTTGTCTCCAAATTTTCGTAGCTCTAGCTGCTTCGTACAACTGGGAATGCTTCATTAAGAAGGAATTTTTTCCTTTGCAAACTGTGCATGCCACGGCAACAGCGTGCGACAAAATAAAAAGCTTTCAATAACTTTTCATCTTCAACATCTTAAGATGAATCACACCAAGTTTGGAGATGATCGGATAAACTCTGTAGGAGGAGTTCGTTAAAATAAGACCCCTATGAAATGGCCCAAAAAATGGCAACACGTTCCAAAGTAAATCAAAATGGCGGACTTCCTGTTCGGTTTAGCATATGGTTCAAAAAGAGTTTTTTGTACCTTGAGGGCTGTTACATATGTCTTCAAATATTGGTAACTCTAGGCGAAATGTACAGCCGGGAATGCTTCATTAAGTTAGAATTTTGAAACACAAAATTTGATGCCTCGCCTCTGGCGGACTTCCTGTTAGGTTTAGCATATGGCACCAACAGGCTTTTTTGTAGATCATAGTCTGTTACATATGTGTACCAATTTTCGTAGCTCTAGATTAAACGTACCACCGGCAATGCTTCGTTAAGTAAGAATTTTGAAACTGTAAATTTGATGCCCCGCCACCGTCATATAGTATGTCAAAAACTTTAGATTTTTTACCATGATGTTGTCCCAGGTGTTGAGATGGTACAGCCCAAGTTTGAAGTCAATCGGGTTAACCGTGTAGGAGAAGCGGGCAAAAGTATGACCCCTGTAAATGTGCAAAAATGGGCCAAAATTGGACATTCAAATACTCATACCTCACTTCCTGTCTATTTTAGGGTACACATATCAAAGAGGTTTTTGTTCATCTGGATGTGCTACAGGTGCCACACAATTTTCGTAGCCATAGGACAATCGTAGCGGGACAGGGATCCGTTAAACCTATGTAGGTGGCGCTACAGAGCCATTTTTCTGTTATCATGTATGGCGACTTTAAAATATCAAATTTTTCGCCAGACCCGATCTGTGTGTAAAGTTTGGTGAGTTTTCGTTCATGTTTAGTGCCTCAAAAATGTGGTTGTTTGCGGAAAAGAATAATAACAAAGAAAAAGAAGAAGAAGAAGAAGAAGAATAATAATAAGAATTCCTTCAGGAACAATAGGGACCTCGCAGCGGTCGCTGCTCGGGCCCTAATAAGAATTCCTTCAGGAACAATAGGGACCTCGCAGCGGTCGCTGCTCGGGCCCTAATAAAAAGAAGAAGAATAATAAGAATTCCTTGAAAAACAATAGGGACCTCGCAGCGGTCGCTGCTCGGGCCCTAATAATAAGAAGAATTCCTACAAAAACAATAGGGCCTCGCAGCGGCACCGCCGCCGCCGCTGCTCGGGCCCTAACTAGAGCTGCGAGCAGCTATAAAGGGCCCTCGCAACCCGGGCCACGTTGGGGTACTTGCACGTAGGGGTACTGGCACGTTGGTGTACTGTCAAATAGGACAAGGACCATCTAAAATGTTTTTGACAAGCCTTGTGTGTGCAAAGTTTAATCAAAACGCAAAATATGGTGCGCAATTCCCAAAATTAATTCAAAATGGCGGACTTCCTTTTAGGTTTAGCATACGGCTACAGAATACTTTTTGTAGGTCTTAAGCTAATAGGTATGCCTCCCAGTTTTTTCCAAATCTAGGTCAAGTCATCTTTAGTTGTGTATCGCTTGAATCATACAATTGGAAATGCTCCATAAAAATGCATAGAGGGCGCTATTGAGCACAACGTTGGGTTACTTGCACGTCAGGGTCCTGGCACGTTGGGGTACTGTTACATGGAACAAGGACCATTTAAAATGTTAGTTTTTTCCATGCCTTGTCTGTGCAAAGTTTAATGAAAAAGGCCAAAAATGATGTATAATTCCCAAAATAAAATCAAAATAGCGGACTTCCTCTTTGGTTTGGCAAATGGCTACATAATACTTTTTTGTAGGTCTTAGGCTGATAGGGTTCTGTCCTAATTTTTTAAAATCTAGCATAATCATACAATCGGAAATGCTTCATAAAAATGTCTAGAGGGCGCTATTTATTGCAAATTGCACAATAAATCTCTGAAAATTCATGTTCATGACAAGTCTGATGTGTTTGCAAAGTTTCATGAGTTTTCATGTGTATAAAAAAAAAAAAAGCAGCACTTGACAAACAATGCATTGCTATGGCAACAGCGTGTTACAAAATAAAAAACTTTCGATTACTTTGCATCTTAAACATCTTAAGATGAAACACACCAAGTTTGAAGACAGTCGGATAAATTTTGTAGGAGGGGTTCGTTAAAATATGACCCCTGAAAAAGGCCACAAAAAATGGCTACAAATCCCATCATAAATCAAAATGGCAGACTTCCTGTTTGGTTTAGCACATTGTTCCAAGAGACTTTTTTGTACATCGTGGGCTCTTATGTATGCCTGCAAATTATCATAGCGCTAGGTGAAACGTACAACCGGGAATGCTTCGTTAAAGAGGAGTTTTTTTTTAGCTCAAAATGTGATGCTACGGGACTTCCTGTTGGGTTAAGCACATGGCACCAAGAGACTTTTTTGTACATCCTGGACTGTTACATATGTCCACAATTTTTCGGCGCTCTAGCTGCTTCGTACAACTGGGAATGCTTCATTAATAAGATTTTTTTTCCTTTGCAAAAAGTGCATGCCACGACAACAGCGTGTGACGAAATAAAAAACTTTCAATAACTTTTCATTTTCAACATCTTAAGATGAATCACACCAAGTTTGAAGATGATCGGATAAACTCTGTAGGAGGAGTTTGTTAAAATATGACCCCTATGAAATGGCCAAAAAAAATGGCAACACATTCCAAAGTAAATCAAAATCACGGACGTCCTGTTAGGTTTAGCATATGGTTCAAAAAGAGTTTTTTGTACCTCGAGGGCTGTTATATACCTCTACAAATTTTGGTAACTCTATGTGAAACGTACAGCCGGGTATGCTTTGTTAAAGAGGAGTTTTTTAGCTCAAAATGTGATGCCCGGCCCCTGGGGGACTTCCTGTTGGGTTTAGCACAGGGCACCAAGAGACTTTTTTGTACATCTTGGGCTGTTACATATGTCTACAAATTTTCGTAGCTCTAGCTGCTTCGTACAAACGGGAATGCTTCTTTAAGGATATTGTTTTTCCTTTAAAAACAGTGCATGCCATGACAACAGTGTGCGACGAAATACAAAGCTTTCAATAACTTTTCATCTTCAACATCTTAAGATGAATCACACCAAGTTTGAAGATGATCGGATAAACACTGTAGGAGGAGTTCGTTAAAATAAGACCCCAATGAAATGGCCAAAAAAATGGCAACACGTTCCAAAATAAATCAAAATGGTGGACTTCCTGTTAGGTTTAGCATATGGTTCAAAAAGAGTTTTTTGTAGGTCATAGCCTGTTACATATGTGTACCAATTTTCGTAGCTCTAGATTAAACGTACAACCGGCAATGCTTCGTGAAGTAAGAATTTTTAAACTCTAAATTTGATGCGCCGCCGCCGTCATATAGTATATCAAAAACTTTTCATTTTTCACAATGATGTTGTCCCAGGTGTTGAGATGGTACATCCCAAGTTTGAAGTCAATCGGGTTAACCGTGTAGGAGAAGCGGGCAAAAGTATGACCCCTGTAAATGTGCAAAAATTGGCAAAAATTGGACATTTAAATACTCATACCTCACTTTCTGTCTATTTTAGGGTACACACTTCAAAGAGGTTTTTGTTCATTGGGATGTGCTACAGGTGCCACACAATTTTCATAGCCGTCGGACAATCGTAGCGGGACAGGGATCCGTTTAACCTATGTAGGGGGCGCTAAGGAGCCATTTTTCTGTTATCATGTATGGCGACTTTAAAATATCAAATTTTTCGCCAGGCCTGATGTGCGTGTAAAGTTTGGTGAGTTTTCGTTCACGTTTAGTGTCTCAAAAATGCGATTGTTTGCGGAGAAGAAAAAGAAGAACTAGAGCTGCGAGCAGCTATAAAGGGCCCTCGCAACCCGTGCCACGTTGGGGTATTTGCACGTCGGGGTACTCGCACGTTAGGGTACTGTTTCATAAGAAACCGTCTAAATTGTAAATGTTTTGCCATGCTTTTTGTGTTTGTTCACATTGCTATGGAATGCTTTATCGAGGTATTCGGCTGATAGGTATGCCTCCCAATATTCACACATCTAGCTGAATCATATAAAAAAAAAAATTCTTTGCAAACAATGCATCGCTACAGCAAAGGCGTGCCACGTTGGGGTACTTGCACGTCGGGGTACTGGCACGTTGGGGTACTGTCAAATAGGACAAGGACCATCTAAAATGTTTTTGACAAGCCTTGTGTGTGCAAAGTTTAATCAAAACGCAAAATATGGTGCGCAATTCCCAAAATAAATTCAAAATGGCGGACTTCCTTTTAGGTTTAGCATACGGCTACAGAATACTTTTTGTAGGTCTTAAGCTAATAGGTATGCCTCCCAGTTTTCACAAATCTAGGTCAAGTCATCTTTAGTTGTGTATCGCTTGAATCATACAATTGGAAATGCTCCATAAAAATGCATAGAGGGCGCTATTGAGCACAACGTTGGGTTACTTGCACGTCAGGGTACTGGAACGTTGGGGTACTGTTACATGGAACAAGGACCATTTAAAATGTTAGTTTTTTCCATGCCTTGTCTGTGCAAAGTTTAATGAAGAAGGCCAAAAATTATGTATAATTCCCAAAATAAAATCAAAATAGCGGACTTCCTCTTTGGTTTGGCAAATGGCTACATAATACTTTTTTGTAGGTCTAGCATAATCATACAATCGGAAATGCTTCATAAAAATGTCTAGAGGGCGCTATTTATTGCAAATTGCACAATAAATCTCTGAAAATTCATGTTCATGACAAGTCTGATGTGTTTGCAAAGTTTCATGAGTTTTCATGTGTATAAAAAAAAAAAAAAGCAGCACTTGACAACTGTTACATGGAACAAGGACCATTTAAAATGTTAGTTTTTTCCATGCCTTTTCTGTGCAAAGTTGAATGAAAAAGGCCAAAAATGATGTATAATTCCCAAAATAAAATCAAAATAGCGGACTTCCTCTTTGGTTTGGCAAATGGCTACATAATACTTTTTTGTAGGTCTAGCATAATCATACAATCGGAAATGCTTCATAAAAAGGTCTAGAGGGCGCTATTTATTGCAAATTGCACAATAAATCTCTGAAAATTCATGTTCATGACAAGTCTGATGTGTTTGCAAAGTTCCATGAGTTTTCATGTGTATAAAAAAAAAAAAAGCAGCACTTGACAAACAATGCATTGCTATGGCAACAGCGTGTTACAAAATAAAAAACTTTCGATTACTTTGCATCTTAAACATCTTAAGATGAAACACACCAAGTTTGAAGACAGTCGGATAAATTTTGTAGGAGGGGTTCGTTAAAATATGACCCCTGAAAGTTTTTCCTTGCCCGGTTGGAGGGTTAGATCAGGGGATGTCGCAACTTGTTTGTGGTTAAGTGCTACAGAAGTAAATGTGTCTTAACAACCTCATGATTGAATGTGTTTTCAATTCTCTAGGATGTGATTGGATTGTATCAATTAAATGTTCTTATAACTGATTCAGTGAGTAGTAAAAATAGTGTGTCAAGTATAATGACATGAAATATAAGGAATACAAAAAACAAAACAAGAACCCTCTAAATTACACATTTTGTTCCAGGCTTTATGTGCGTGCATAGTTTGAGTATACACCTAGGTTTAGGCCAGGAGTGTTCAAACCTTTTGCAAAGAGGGCCGGGTATGGTAAGGTGAAAATGTGTGGGGCCTAATCAACCATTTAGTTTAGCCTGACATAATTTTTTTACATGCATATGTAAATATATATATGTGGACAAATGTGTACATATGTCTACAAATTTTTGTAGCTCGAGCTGCTTCGTCCAACTGGGAACGCTGCATTAAGAAGGATTTTTTTTTCCTTTGCCAACAGTGCATGCCATGACAACAGCGTGCGACGAAATAAAAAGCTTTCAATAACTTTTCATCGTCAACATCTTAAGATGAATCACACCAAGTTTGAAGATGATCGGATAAACTCTGTAGGAGGAGTTTGTTAAAATAAGACCCCTATGAAATGGCCAAAAAAATGGCAACATGTTCCAAAGTAAATCAAAATGGCAGACTTCCTGTTAGGTTTAGCATATGGCACCAACAGGCTTTTTTGTAGATCATAGTCTGTTACATATGTGTACCAATTTTCGTAGCTCTAGATTAAACGTATAACCGGCAATACTTCAGATGAAACATGCCAAAGAATGAAGACAATCTGATAAGTTTTGTAGAAAATATGAGGCCTATAAAAGGCCCCCAAAAAATGGCTACAAATAGCAAAGTAAATCAAAATGCCGGACTTCCTGTTTGGCTTAGCATATGGTTCTAAAAGACTTTTTTGTACATCGTGGGCTCTTATGTATGCCTCCAAATTATCATTGCGCTAGGTGAAAGGTACAACCGGGAATGCTTCGTTAAAGAGGAGTTTTTTAGCTCAAAAAGTGATGCCCCGGCCCTTGCGGGACTTCCTGTTGGGTTTAGCACAAAGCAGCAAGAGACTTTTTTGTACATCGTGGGCTGTTACATATGTCTACAAATTTTCGTAGCTCTAGCTGCTTCGTACAACTGAGAATTCTTCATTAAGAAGAATTTTTTTCCTTTGCAAACAAGTGCATGCCACGACAACAGCGTGCAGCGAAATAAAAAGCTTTCAATAACTTTTCATCTTCAACATCTTAAGATGAATCACACCAAGTTTGAAGATGATCGGATAAACTCTGTAAGAGGAGTTCGTTAAAATAGGACCCCTATGAAATGGCCAAAAAAATGGGAACACGTTCCAAAGTAAATCAAAATGGTGGACTTTCTGTTAGGTTTAGCATATGGTTCAAAAAGAGTTTTTTGTACCTTGAGGGCTGTTACATATGTCTTTAAATTTTGGTAACTCTAGGTGAAACGTACAGCCGGGAATGCTTCATTAAGTAAGAATTTTGAAACTCAAAATTTAATGCCCCGCCTCTGGCGGACTTCCTGTTGGGTTTAGCATATGGCACCAACAGACTTTTTTGTAGGTCATAGTCTGTTACATATGTGTACCAATTTTCGTAGCTCTAGGTTAAACATACAACCGGCAATACTACGTTTAGTAAGAGTTTTGAAACTCTAAATTTGATGCCCCACCGCCGTCATATAGTATGTCGAAAACTTTAGATTTTTTACCATGGTGTTGTCCCAGGTCTTGAGATGGTACATCCCAAGTTTGAAGTCAATTGGATTACCCGTGTAGGAGAAGCAGGCAAAAGTATGACCCCTGTAAATGTGCAAAAATTGGCCAAAATTGGACATTTAAATACTCATATCTCACTTCCTGTCTATTTTAGGGTACACACATCAAAGAGGTTTTTGTTCATCTGGATGTGCTACAGGTGCCACACAATTTTCATAGCCGTCGGACAATCGTAGCGGGCCAGGGATCTGTTTAACCTATGTAGGTGGCGCTATGGAGCCATTTTTCTGTTATCACCTATGGCGACTTTAAAATATCAAATTTTTCGCCAGGCCTGACGTGTGTGTAAAGTTTGGTGAGTTTTCGTTCACGTTTAGTGTCTCAAAAATGTGATTGTTTGCGGAAAAGAATAATAACAAATAAAAAGAAGAAGAACTAGAGCTGCGAGCAGCTATAAAGGGCCCTCGCAGCCCGGGCCACGTTGGGGTACTTGCACGTTGGGGTACTTGCACGTTGGGGTACTGGCACGTTGGGGTACTGGCAAGTTTAGGTACGGCACATTGGAAGCAGAATTTCTTTGAAAATGGCATGATAAACCTTGACATGTGGATTTTTTTTTTTTTTGTAAAAATACCGTTAAGTTGGTGTATTTTTTTTTATGCCTCTAGGGCTAGGTGGCGCTGTATATATAATGGAATGTTGTCATAGGGATACCTTCAAGCCTTGACTCTAAACATACATGTCAAGTGTGGGATTTTTTTGGAGCATGTACCGTGGAGTTATTAAGCATATCCTTCATTCACGATATTGCTTTTAATGTCCATTAGAGGCTATCAAAAATAAATAAAAAAGTACATGTTTGGATAAGTCTAATGCCAGTGAACATTTTGAGTGGTGGAAAGTAAAAGAATATTCATAAATGACTTAGTTATCACACTTAGAATGAGTTTACATTTTTTGTACAAAATACCGTATGTGGGGTATTTTTTTGTTTTGCCTCAAGGGCGAGGTGGCGCTGCATATATAACTGAATGTTGTCATAGAGATACCTTCAGGCCTTGACGATAAACATACATGTCAAGTTTGGGATTTTTTGGAGCATGTATCGGGGAGTTATTAAGCATATCCTTTTTCAGTGCGAAACACAAATTTTGATGCCCCGCGCTCAACATATAGTATTTCCAAAAGTCAAGATTTTTCCGTCTGTTGTTGGCTCAGGTCTTGGCATGGTCCAGGTCAAGTCATAAGTCAGTCGGATAAAACATGTAGGAGAAGTGGGCAAAAGTATGCCCCCTGAAAATGTGCAAAAATCGTCAAAAATGGGACATTCAAAAATTCGTACCTCACTTCCTGTTCATTTTAGCATATGGGTCCAAGAGACTTTTTTGTAGGTCTTTGGCTCCCTCATACACGTAAAAATTTTCGTAGATCTTGCTTAAACGTAGAATCGGGGCTGCTTCGTTAAAAATGTCTAGGGGGCGCTATTGAGTCATTTTTGTAAAAATAGTACAATCAACAATAAAATATTGTTCATTTTACCAGGCCAGATGTGTGTGCCAAGTTTCATGAGTTTCTGCGCATGTTTAGACCCTCAAAACTGGCGTTGTTTTCTTGGCGAACAGTGCTTAGCCACGCCCACAGCGATTCGCGAAAACTCACAAACTTCGTGTTGTGACATCATGAAGGCCGAAACCCTCATCTGAGCAAATATGAGGTTGGTCCAGTTAACGTGTTTGGAGAAAAATGTACAAGAAAATTCGTAAGAAAAAAAATTGCCACTAGGTGGCGCTATCAGTAAGATGAAATATAAGTTCGTAGATGTCTTAAGGGCTGGACTCTCATCAAATGTGTGAAATTTTGAGAAGATAGGATCATCTCGGTCAAGTTCATGCAGCTTTTATTGTCACGAAAAATTTTCGGACTTTGCGTCACCGTAGCGGCCACGCCCTTTGGCGAAAAGTTACAATATTCGGTGTGGGGCATGATCAACATCTTAAGGCTTTTCTGACCAATTTTCAACTGGATCCCTTCAACGAGCTCGGCACAGTAGCTAAAAACGTAAAGTATGACATTTATTGTTACCACTAGGTGGCGCTATATGTATAACTGAATTTTATCATATAGATGCTTTCAGGCCGTGACTATTACGTTGCCTGAGAAGTTTGAGATTTTTTGGAGCTTGAACATGGGAGTTATCACACTTAGAATGAGTTGACATTTTTTGTACAAAATACCGTATGTGGGGTATTTTTTTTTCACGCCTGAAGGGCTAGGTGGCGCTGCATATATAACTGAATTTTGTCATAGAGATACCTTCAGGCTTTGACTATAAACATACATGTCAAGTTTGGGATTTTTTGGAGCATGTACCGGGGAGTTATTAAGCATATCCTTTTTCAGTGCGAAACACAAAATTTGATGCCCCGCCCTCATCATATAGTATTTCCAAAAGTCAAGATTTTTCTGCCTGTAGTTGGCTCAGGTCTTGACATGGTCCAGGTCAAGTCTAAAGTCAGTCGGATGAAATGTGTAGGAGAAGTGGGCAAAAGTATGCCCCCTGAAAATGTGCAAAAATCATCAAAAATGGGACATTCAAAAATTCATAGCTCACTTCCTGTTCATTTTAGCACATGGGTCCAAGAGACTTTTTTGTAGGTCTTGGACTCCCTCATACACCTAAAAATTTTCGTAGATCTTGCTTAAACGTACAATCGGGGCTGCTTCGTTAAAAATTTCTAGGGGGCGCTATTGAGTCATTTTTGTAAAAATAGGACAATACATGATAAAATATTGCTCATTTTGCCAGGCCAGATGTGTGTGCCAAGTTTCATGAGTTTCTGCGCATGTTTAGACCATCAAAACTAGCGTTGTTTTCTTGGCGAACAGTGCTTAGCCACGCCCACAGCGATTCGCGAAAACTCACAAACTTCGTGTTGTGACATCATGAAGGCCGAAACCCCCATCTGAGCAAATATGAGGTTGGTCCAATTAACGTGTTTGGAGAAAAATGTACAAGAAAATTCGTAAGAAAAAAAATTGCCACTAGGTGGCGCTATCAGTTAGATGAAATATAAGTTCGTAGATGTCTTTAGGGCTGGACTCTCATCAAATGTGTGAAATTTTGAGAAGATAGGATCATCTCGGTCAAGTTCATGCAGCTTTTATTGTCACGAAAAATCTTCAGACTTTGCGTCACCGTAGCGGCCACGCCCTTTGGCGAAAAGTTACAATATTCGGTGTGGGGCATCATCAACATCTTAAGGCTTTTCTGACCAATTTTCAACTGGATCCCTTCAACGGGCTCAGCACAGTAGCTAAAAACGTAAAGTATGACATTTATTGTAACCACTAGGTGGCGCTATATGTATAACTGAATTTTTTCATATAGGTGTTTTCAGGCCGTGACTATTACGTTGCCTGAGAAGTTTGAGATTTTTTGGAGCTTGTACATGGGAGTTATTCAGCATTTGCTCTTTCTGGACAAATGAAATTTTAAAGGCAATATTTGATGCCCCGCCCCCGTCATATAGTATTTCGAAAACGCAAGATTTTTTGCCTAGTTTTTCTCTTAAGTCTTGAGATGATAAATGCCAAGTTTAAAGTCAATGGGATGAAAAATATTTGCATAGGGGGAAAAAGTATGACCACAGTGAATGTGCCAAAATAGGCCAAAATTGGACATTAAAAAATTCATAGCTCACTTCCTGTACATTTTAGGAAATGGCTTCCACTGACTTTTTTGTGCGTCTCATAGTGCTACACGTGCCTGCCAATTTTCGTAGCTCTAGCTCAAACGGGCCGGGATTGGTTTTTATTTTTCTACGCTAGGTGGCGCTATAGAGTCGCGTTGTTATGACAACTACATAATATCAAATTTTTCGCCGGGCCCGAAGAGACTGCAAAGTTTGGTGAGTTTTCGTAAATGTTTAGGCCCTCAAAAATGCGATCGTTTACGGAGAAGAAGAAGAATAATAATAATAATTCTTACAAAAACAAGAGGGACCTCGCAGCGGTCGCTGCTCGGGCCCTAATAACTAGAGCTGCGAGCAGCTATAAAGGGCCCTCGCAACCCGGACCACGTTGGGGTACTTGCACGTCGGGGTACTGGCACGTTGGGGTACTGTCAAATAGGACAAGGACCATCTAAAATGTTTTTGACAAGCCTTGTATGTGCAAAGTTTAATCAAAACGCAAAATATGGTGTGCAATTCCCAAAATAAATTCAAAATGGCGGACTTCCTTTTAGGTTTAGCATACGGCTACAGAATACTTTTTGTAGGTCTTAAGCTAATAGGTATGCCTCCCAGTTTTCACAAATCTAGGTCAAGTCATCTTTAGTTGTGTATCGCTTGAATCATACAATTGGAAATGCTCCATAAAAATGCATAGAGGGCGCTATTGAGCACAACGTTGGGTTACTTGCACGTCAGGGTACTGGCACGTTGGGGTACTGTTACATGGAACAAGGACCATTTAAAATGTTATTTTTTTCCATGCCTTGTCTGTGCAAAGTTTAATGAAAGAGGCCAAAAATGATGTATAATTCCCAAAATAAAATCAAAATAGCGGACTTCCTCTTTGGTTTGGCAAATGGCTACATAATACTTTTTTGTAGGTATTAGGCTGATAGGGGTCTGTCCTAATTTTCACAAATCTAGCAGAATCATACAATCGGAAATACTTCATAAAAATGTCTAGAGGGCGCTATTTATTGCAAATTGCACAATAAATCTCTAAAAATTCATGTTCATGACAAGTCTGATGTGTTTGCAAAGTTTCATAAGTTTTTACACATGTATAGATAAAAAAACAAAGCAGCACTTCACTTGGCAAACTGCATCGCTATAGCAGCAGCGTGCGACAAAATAAAAAACTTTTGATAACTTTGCATCTTAAACATCTTAAGATGAAACACACCAAGTTTGAAGACGGTCGGATGAACTTTGTACGAGGAGTTCGTTAAAATATGACAACTGAAAAAGGCCACAAAAAATGGCAACAAATCCCATCGTAAATCAAAATGGCAGACTTCCTGTTTGGTTTATCACATGGTTCCAAGAGACTTTTTTTGTACATCGTGGGCTCTTATGTATGCCTGCAAATTATCATCGCGCTAGGTGAAACGTACAACCGGGAATGCTTCGTTAAAGAGGAGTTTTCTAGCTCAAAATGTGATGCCCGGCCCCTGGGGGACTTCCTGTTGGGTTTAGCACATGGCACCAAGAGACTTTTTTGTACACTGTGGGCTGTTACATATGTCTACAATTTTTTGTAGCTCTAGCTACTTCGTACAACTGGGAATGCTTCATTAAGAGGGATTTTTTTCCTTTGCAAAAAGTGCATGCCACGACAACAGCGTGCGACGAAATAAAGAGCTTTCAATAACTTTTCATCCTCAACATCTTAAGATGAGTCACACCAAGTTTGAAGATGATCGGATAAACTCTGTAGGAGGAGTTCGTTAAAATATGACCCTTATGAAATGGCCCAAAAAATGGCAACACATTCCAAAGTAAATAAAAATGGCGGACATCCTGTTAGGTTTAGCATATGGTTCAAAAAGAGTTTTTTGTACCTCGAGGGCTGTTATATACCTCTACAAATTTTGGTAACTCTAGGTGAAACGTACAGCCGGGTATGCTTTGTTAAAGAGGAGTTTTTTAGCTTAAAATGTGATGCCCGGCCCCTGGGGGACTTCCTGTTGGGTTTAGCACAGGGCACCAAGAGACTTTTTTGTACATCTTGGGCTGTTACATATGTCTACAAATTTTCGTAGCTCTAGCTGCTTCGTACAACTGGCAATGCTTCTTTAAGGATATTTTTTTTCCTTTGCAAACAGTGCATGCCATGACAACAGCGTGCGACGAAATACAAAGCTTTCAATAACTTTTCATCTTCAACATCTTAAGATGAATCACACCAAGTTTGAAGATGATCGGATAAACACTGTAGGAGGAGTTCGTTAAAATAAGACCCCAATGAAATGGCCAAAAAAATGGCAACACGTTCCAAAATAAATCAAAATGGCGGACTTCCTGTGAGGTTTAGCATATGGTTCAAAAAGAGTTTTTTGTAGGTCATAGCCTGTTACATATGTGTACAAATTTTCGTAGCTCTAGATTAAACGTACAACCGGCAATGCTTCATGAAGTAAGAATTTTTAAACTCTAAATTTGATGCGTCGCCGACGTCATATAGTATATCAAAAACTTTAGATTTTTTACAATGATGTTGTCCCAGGTGTTGAGATGGTCCATCCCAAGTTTGAAGTTAATCGGGTTAACCGTGTAGGAGAAGCGGGCAAAAGTATGACCCCTGTAAATGTGCAAAACTGGGCCAAAATTGGACAGTCAGATGATCATACCTCACTTTCTGTCTATTTTAGGGTACACACATCAAAGAGGTTTTTGTTCATCTGGATGTGCTACGGGTGCCACACAATTTTCGTCGCCATAGGACAATCGTAGCGGGACAGGGATCCGTTTAACCTATGTAGGTGGCGCTATGGAGCCATTTTTCTGTTATCATGTATGGCGACTTTAAAATATCAAATTTTTCGCCAGGCCTGATGTGCGTGTAAAGTTTGGTGAGTTTTCGTTCACGTTTAGCGTCTCAAAAATGCGATTGTTTGCGGAGAAGAATAATAATAAGAATAATAATAATAAGAATAATAATAAGAAGAATTCCTACAAAAACAATAGGGCCTCGCAGCGGCACCGCCGCCGCCGCTGCTCGGGCCCTAACTAGAGCTGCGAGCAGCTATAAAGGGCCCTCGCAACCCGGGCCACGTTGGGGTACTTGCACGTCGGGGTACTGGCACGTTGGGGTACTGTCAAATAGGACAAGGACCATCTAAAATGTTTTTGACAAGCCTTGTGTGTGCAAAGTTTAATCAAAACGCAAAATATGGTGTGCAATTCCCAAAATAAATTCAAAATGGCGGACTTCCTTTTAGGTTTAGCATACGGCTACAGAATACTTTTTGTAGGTCTTAAGCTAATAGGTATGCCTCCCAGTTTTCACAAATCTAGGTCAAGTCATCTTTAGTTGTGTATCGCTTGAATCATGCAATTGGAAATGCTCCATAAAAATGCATAGAGGGCGCTATTGAGCACAACGTTGGGTTACTTGCACGTCAGGGTACTGGCACGTTGGGGTACTGTTACATGGAACAAGGACCATTTAAAATGTTAGTTTTTTCCATGCCTTGTCTGTGCAAAGTTTAATGAAAAAGGCCAAAAATGATGTATAATTCCCAAAATAAAATCAAAATAGCGGACTTCCTCTTTGGTTTGGCAAATGGCTACATAATACTTTTTTGTAGGTCTGGCATAATCATACAATCGGAAATGCTTCATAAAAATGTCTAGAGGGCGCTATTTATTGCAAATTGCACAATAAATCTCTGAAAATTCATGTTCATGACAAGTCTGATGTGTTTGCAAAGTTTCATGAGTTTTCATGTGTATAAAAAAAAAAAAAAAGCAGCACTTGACAAACAATGCAATGCTATGGCAACAGCGTGTTACAAAATAAAAAACTTTCGATTACTTTGCATCTTAAACATCTTAAGATGAAACACACCAAGTTTGAAGACAGTCGGATAAATTTTGTAGGAGGGGTTCGTTAAAATATGACCCCTGAAAAAGGCCACAAAAAATGGCAACAAATCCCATCATAAATCAAAATGGCAGACTTCCTGTTTGGTTTAGCACATGGTTCCAAGAGACTTTTTTGTACATCATGGGCTCTTATGTATGCCTGCAAATTATCATAGCGCTAGGTGAAACGTACAACCAGGAATGCTTCGTTAAAGAGGAGTTTTTTTTAGCTCAAAATGTGATGCCCGGCCCCTGGGGGACTTCCTGTTGGGTTTAGCACATGGCACCAAGAGACTTTTTTGTACATCCTGGGCTGTTACATATGTCTACAATTTTTCGTCGCTCTAGCTGCTTCGTACAACTGGGAATGCTTCACTAACTCATTCAATCCCAAAAACGTATAAATACGTTTTTAATACTTGTCCTGCACTCCCAAAAACATATAACTGTTTTTATGCTAAAGCATACAAAAGGCTTTGATGCAGTTTCTGACCTGAAGAGGTCACTTAAAGCAATGATAATTATTACAAAAAACACCCAGCAGGTGGCAGTAGAGTATAAGAGATAAGCCAGGGACACGTTGCTACATGCTCTTTTTGTCAGTATTTTCAAAAGATTTGTGAATAATGATGAAACTTGGCTATATTCTGATGCTAATTGCTGCAAAATGGAAACATATAAATACACTTTTTTTTTCCTGATGAAAGAAGAGACTCATCTTTCTTTTGGTAGGTTTCAGGTTTTTAGTTTTTATTAATTTTTTTTATAGCAATAGAACACAATATTCTTTGAGCCTTGCAAAATCAGTCGAAATCCGGTAAAACACTGGGAGCGAAGGATGTTGCTTCAGTCAAAATGGCTGGGAGTGAATGAGTTAAGAAGGATTTTTTTCCTTTGCAAAAAGTGCATGCCACGACAACAGCGTGCGACGAAATAAAGAGCTTTCAATAACTTTTCATCCTCAACATCTTAAGATGAGTCACACCAAGTTTGAAGATGATCGGATAAACTCTGTTGGAGGAGTTCGTTAAAATATGACCCCTATGAAATGGCCCAAAAAATGGCAACACATTCCAAAGTAAATCAAAATGGCGGACGTCCTGTTAGGTTTAGCATATGGTTCAAAAAGAGTTTTTTGTACCTCGAGGGCTGTTATATACCTCTACAAATTTTGGTAACTCTAGGTGAAACGTACAGCCGGGTATGCTTTGTTAAAGAGGAGTTTTTTAGCTCAAAATGTGATGCCCGGCCCCTGGGGGACTTCCTGTTGGGTTTAGCACAGGGCACCAAGAGACTTTTTTGTACATCTTGGGCTGTTACATATGTCAACAAATTTTCGTAGCTCTCGCTGCTTCGTACAAATGGGAATGCTTCTTTAAGGATATTTTTTTTCCTTTGCAAACAGTGCATGCCATGACAACAGCGTGCGACGAAATACAAAGCTTTCAATAACTTTTCATCTTCAACATCTTAAGATGAATCACACCAAGTTTGAAGATGATCGGATAAACACTGTAGGAGGAGTTCGTTAAAATAAGACCCCAATGAAATGGCCAAAAAAATGGCAACACGTTCCAAAATAAATCAAAATGGCGGACTTCCTGTGAGGTTTAGCATATGGTTCAAAAAGAGTTTTTTGTAGGTCATAGCCTGTTACATATGTGTACCAATTTTCGTAGCTCTAGATTAAACGTACAACCGGCAATGCTTCGTGAAGTAAGAATTTTTAAACTCTAAATTTGATGCGTCACCGCCGTCATATAGTATATCAAAAACTTTAGATTTTTTACAATGATGTTGTCGCAGGTGTTGAGATGGTCCATCCCAAGTTTGAAGTCAATCGGGTTAACCGTGTAGGAGAAGCGGGCAAAAGTATGACCCCTGTAAATGTGCAAAACTGGGCCAAAATTGGACATTCAGATGATCATACCTCACTTTCTGTCTATTTTAGGGTACACACATCAAAGAGGTTTTTGTTCATCTGGATGTGCTACGGGTGCCACACAATTTTCGTCGCCATAGGACAATCGTAGCGGGACAGGGATCCGTTTAACCTATGTAGGTGGCGCTATGGAGCCATTTTTCTGTTATCATGTATGGCGACTTTAAAATATCAAATTTTTCGCCAGGCCTGATGTGCGTGTAAAGTTTGGTGAGTTTTCGTTCACGTTTAGCGTCTCAAAAATGCGATTGTTTGCGGAGAATAATAATAATAATAATAATAATAATAATAATAATAATAAGAATTCCTACAAAAACAATAGGGCCTCGCAGCGGCACCGCCGCCGCCGCTGCTCGGGCCCTAATAAGAATTCCTTGAAAAACAATAGGGACCTCGCAGCGGTCGCTGCTCGGGCCCTAATAATAAGAAGAATTCCTACAAAAACAATAGGGCCTCGCAGCGGCACCGCCGCCGCCGCTGCTCGGGCCCTAATAATAAGAATTCCTTGAAAAACAATAGGGACCTCGCAGCGGTCGCTGCTCGGGCCCTAATAATAATAATAATAATAATAATAATAATAATAACAATAATAATAATAATAATAATAATAATAATAATAATAACTAGAGCTGCGAGCAGCTATAAAGGGCCCTCGCAGCCCGGGCCACGTTGGAGTCCTTGCACGTTGGGGTACTTGCATGTTAGGGTACTGGCACGTTGGGGTACTGGCATATTGGAAGCAAAATTTCTTTGAAAATGGCATAATAAACGTTTACATGTAGAATATTTTTTTTGCCAGTGTGTGTCAAGCTCAACGGGTTTTGGGGATTGTTAAGACCTGCAAAAATCAGCGTCCTTTTTTATTTTTAGGCAATGAGTTGCCCTGATTGGTATTTTTTGTAAAAGTGTATATATACATCATCGCTCGTTGTACTCATTGCACAATGTTACTTTTATTGTCCAAAGGGGCAATCAAAAATGAATAAAACAAAATGGAAACGTACATACGTTTGGATCGGTGTGAAGCCAGTGAACAATTTGAGTGGTGGAAACTAAAAGAATATTCATAAATGACTTAGTCATCACACTTAGAATGAGTTTACATTTTTTGTACAATATACCGTATGTAGGTTTTTTTTTTTTTATATAAGCCTCAAGGGCTAGGTGGCGCTGTATTTATAACTGAATGTTGTCATCGAGATACCTTCAGGCCTTGATTATAAGCATACATGTCAAGTGTGGGATTTTTTTTGGAGCATGTACCGTGGAGTTATTAAGCATATCCTTCATTCACGATATTGCTTTTAATGTCCACAGAGGCTATCAAAAATAAATAAAAATATATATATGTTTGGATAAGTCTGATGCCAGTGAACATTTTGAGTGGTGGAAACTAAAAGAATATTCATAAATGACTTAGTTATCACACTTAGAATGAGTTTACATTTTTTGTACAAAATACCGTATGTAGGGTATTTTTTTTTTTATGCCTCAAGGGCTAGGTGGCGCTGCATATATATAACTGAATGTTGTCATAGAGATAGCTTCAGGCCTTGACGATAAACATACATGTCAAGTTTGGGATTTTTTGGAGCATGTACCGGGGAGTTATTAAGCATATCCTTTTTCAGTGCGAAACACAAATTTTGATGCCCCGCCTTCATCATATAGTATTTCGAAAGGTCAAGATTTTTCCCCCTGTCGTTGGCTCAGGTCTTGACATGGTCCAGGTCAAGTCTTAACTCAGTCAGATGAAACGTGTAGGAGAAGTGGGCAAAAGTCTGCCCCCTGTGAATGTGCAAAAATCGTCAAAAATGGGACATTCAAAAATTCGTAGCTTACTTCCTGTTCATTTTAGCATATGGGTCCAAGAGACTTTTTTGTAGGTCTTGGGCTCCCTCAAACACTTAAAAATATTCGTCGTTCTTGCTTAAACGTACAACCGGGGCTGCTTCGTTAAAAACTTCTAGGGGGCGCTATTGAGTCATTTTTGTAAAAATAGCACAATCAACAATAAAATATTGCTCATTTTACCAAGCCAGATGTGTGTGCCAAGTTTCATGAGTTTCTGTGCATGTTTAGACCCTCAAAACTGGCGTTGTTTTCTTGGCGAACAGCGCTTAGCCACACCCACAGCAATTCGCGAAAACTCACAAACTTCGTGTTGTGACATCATGAAGGCCGAAACCCTCATCTGAGCAAATATGAGGTAGGTCCAGTTAACGTGTTTGGAGAAAAACGTAGAAGAAAATTCGTAAGAAAAAAAATTGCCACTAGGTGGCGCTATCAGTTAGATGAAATATAAGTCAGTAGATGTCTTTAGGGCTGGACTCTCATCAAATGTGTGAAATTTTGAGAAGATAGGATCATCTCGGTCAAGTTAATGCAGCTTTTATTTTCACGAAAAATCTTCAGACTTTGCGTCACCGTAGCGGCCACGCCCTTTGGCGAAAAGTTACAATATTCGGTGTGGGGCATGATCAACATCTTAAGGCTTTTCTGAGCTTGTACATGGGAGTTATTCAGCATTTGCTCTTTCTGGAAAAATGAAATTTTCAAGGCAATATTTGATGCCCCGCCCCCGTCATATAGTATTTCAAAAAGGCAAGATGTTTTGCCCAGTTGTTCTCTCAGGTCTTGAGATGATAAATGCCAAGTTTGAAGTCAATTGGATGAAAAATGTTTGCAAAGGGGGAAAAAGCATGACCACAGTGAATGTGCCAAAATAGGCCAAAATTGTACATAAAAAAATTCATAGCTCACTTCCTGTACATTTTAGCTACATGGTCCCAATAGACTTTTTTGTGCGTCTCGGGGTGCTACACGTGCCTGCCAATTTTTGTTGCTCTAGCTCAAACGTGCCGGGCTTGGTTTTTATTTTTCTACGCTAGGGGGCGCTATCGAGTCGCATTGTTATGACGACTTAATAATATCAAATTTTTCGCCGGGCCTGAGGAGTGTGCAAAGTTCGGTGAGTTTTCGTGAATGTTTAGGACCCAAAATCGCGATCGTTTGCGGAGAATAAAGAATAATAATAATAACAACCCGGGCCACGTTGGGGTATTTGCACGTCGGGGTACTGGCATGTTGGGGTACTGTCAAATAGGAAACCATCTAAATTTTAAACGTTTTTGCCATGCTTTGTGTTTGTAAAGTTTCATGGAAAGGCCAAAAATGATGCACAATTAACAAAATAAAATCAAAATGGATTGGCACATGGCTATATAGAATACTTTTTGAATATATTAGGCATGCCTGCCAATATTCACACATCTAGCTGAATCATATAATCGGAAAGACTTCATAAAAATGTCTAGAGGGCGCTATTGAAGCATTTATTGCAAATTTAATAAGAAATCTCTAAAATATTCATGCTTATGACAAGCCTGATGTGTGTGTAAAGTTTCATGAGTTTTTGCACATGTTTAGACCAAAAAAAAAAAAAGCAGCATTTTACTTGGCAAACAATCCATCGCCATGAAACGGCGTGCGACAAAATAAATAACTTCCGATAACTTTGTATCTTAAACATCTTAAGATGAAGCACACCAAGTTTGAAGACAGTCGGATAAATTTTGTAGGAGGAGTTCGTTAAAATATGACCCCTAAAAAAGGCCACAAAAAATGGCTACAAATCCCAACGTAAATCAAAATGGCGGACTTCCTGTTTGGTTTAGCAGATGGTTCCAAGAGACTTTTTTGTACATCGTGGGCTCTTATGTATGCCTCCAAATTATCATAGCGCTAGGTGAAACGTACAACCGGGAATGCTTCGTTAAAGAGGAGTTTTTTAGCTCAAAATGTGATGCCCGGCCCCTGAGGGACTTCCTGTTGGGTTTAGCACAAAGCAGCAAGAGACTTTTTTTGTACATCGTGGGCTGTTAAATTTGTCTCCAAATTTTCGTAGCTCTAGCTGCTTCGTACAACTGGGAATGCTTCATTAAGAGGGAATTTTTTCCTTCGCAATCTGTGCATGCCACGGCAACAGCGTGCGACGAAATAAAAAGCTTTCAATAACTTTTCATCTTCAACATTTTAAGATGAATCACACCAAGTTTGGAGATGATCGGATAAACTCTGTAGGAGGAGTTCGTTAAAATAAGACCCCTATGAAATGGCCCAAAAAATGGCAACACGTTCCAAAGTAAATCAAAATGGCGGACTTCCTGTTCGGTTTAGCATATGGTTCAAAAAGAGTTTTTTGTACCTTGAGGGCTGTTACATATGTCTTCAAATGTTGGTAACTCTAGGTGAAATGTACAGCCGGGAATGCTTCATTAAATAAGAATTTTGAAACACAAAATTTGATGCCTCGCCTCTGGCGGACTTCCTGTTAGGTTTAGCATATGGCACCAACAGGCTTTTTTGTAGATCATAGTCTGTTACATATGTGTACCAATTTTCATGGCTCTCAATTAAACGTACCACCGGCAATGCTTAGTTAAGTAAGAATTTTGAAACTGTAAATTTGATGCCCCGCCACCGTCATATAGTATGTCAAAAACTTTAGATTTTTTACCATGATGTTGTCCCAGGTGTTGAGATGGTACAGCCCAAGTTTGAAGTCAATCGGGTTAACCGTGTAGGAGAAGCAGGCAAAAGTATGACCCCTGTAAATGTGCAAAAATGGGCCAAAATTGGACATTCAAATACTCACACCTCACTTCCTGTCTATTTTAGGGTACACATATCAAAAAGGTTTTTGTTCATCTGGATGTGCTACAGGTGCCACACAATTTTCGTAGCCATAGGACAATCGTAGCGGGACAGGGATCCGTTAAACCTATGTAGGTGGCGCTACAGAGCCATTTTTCTGTTATCATGTATGGCGACTTTAAAATATCAAATTTTTCGCCAGGCCCGATCTGCGTGTAAAGTTTGGTGAGTTTTCGTTCATGTTTAGTGCCTCAAAAATGTGGTTGTTTGCGGAAAAGAATAATAACAAAGAAAAAGAAGAATAATAATAACTAGAGCTGCGAGCAGCTATAAAGGGCCCTCGCAACCTGGGCCACGTTGGGGTACTTGCACGTCGGGGTACTGGCACGTTGGGGTACTGTCAAATCGGACAAGGACCATCTAAAATGTTTTTGACAAGCTTTGTGAGTGCAAAAGGCCAAAGATGGTGTGCAATTCCCAAAATAAATTCAAAATTGCGGACTTCCTTTTAGGTTTAGCATACGGCTACAGAATACTTTTTGTAGGTCTTAAGCTAATAGGTATGCCTCCCAGTTTTCACAAATCTAGGTCAAGTCATCTTTAGTTGTGTATCGCTTGAATCATACAATTGGAAATGCTCCATAAAAATGCATGGAGGGCGCTATTGAGCACAACGTTGGGTTACTTGCACGTCAAGGTACTGGCACGTTGGGGTACTGTTACATGGAACAAGGACCATTTAAAATGTTAGTTTTTTTCCATGCCTTGTCTGTGCAAAGTTTAATGAAAGAGGCCAAAAATGATGTATAATTCCCAAAATAAAATCAAAATAGCGGACTTCCTCTTTGGTTTGGCAAATGGCTACATCATACTTTTTTGTAGGTATTAGGCTGATAGGGGTCTGTCCTAATTTTCACAAATCTAGCAGAATCATACAATCGGAAATACTTCATAAAAATGTCTAGAGGGCGCTATTTATTGCAAATTGCACAATAAATCTCTAAAAATTCATGTTCATGACAAGTCTGATGTGTTTGCAAAGTTTCATGAGTTTTCACACATGTATAGATAAAAAAACAAAGCAGCACTTTACTTGGCAAACAATGCATCGCTATAGCAGCAGCGTGCGACAAAATAAAAAACTTTCGATAACTTTGCATCTTAAACATCTTAAGATGAAACACACCAAGTTTGAAGACGGTCGGATGAACTTTGTTCGAGGAGTTCGTTAAAATATGACCCCTGAAAAAGGCCACAAAAAATGGCAACAAATCCCATCGTAAATCAAAATGGCAGACTTCCTGTTTGGTTTAGCACATGGTTCCAAGAGACTTTTTTGTACATCGTGGGCTCTTATGTATGCCTGCAAATTATCATCGCGCTAGGTGAAACGTACAACCGGGAATGCTTCGTTAAAGAGGAGTTTTCTAGCTCAAAATGTGATGCCCGGCCCCTGGGGGACTTCCTGTTGGGTTTAGCACATGGCACCAAGAGACTTTTTTGTACATTGTGGGCTGTTACAAATGTCTACAAATTTTTGTAGCTCTAGCTACTTCGTACAACTGGGAATGCTTCATTAAGAAGGATTTTTTTCCTTTGCAAAAAGTGCATGCCACGACAACAGCGTGTGACGAAAAAAAAAACTTTCAATCACTTTTCATTTTCAACATCTTAAGATGAATCACACCAAGTTTGAAGATGATCGGATAAACTCTGTAGGAGGAGTTTGTTAAAATATGACCCCTATGAAATGGCCCAAAAAAATGGCAACACATTCCAAAGTAAATCAAAATGGCGGGCGTCCTGTTAGGTTTAGCCTATGGTTCAAAAAGAGTTTTTTGTACCTCGAGGGCTGTTATATACCTCTACAAATTTTGGTAACTCTATGTGAAACGTACAGCCGGGTATGCTTTGTTAAAGAGGAGTTTTTTTTAGCTCAAAATGTGATGCCCGGCCCCTGGGGGACTTCCTGTTGGGTTTAGCACAGGGCACCAAGAGACTTTTTTGTACATCTTGGGCTGTTACATATGTCTACAAATTTTCGTAGCTCTAGCTGCTTCGTACAAATGGGAATGCTTCTTTAAGGATATTTTTTTTCCTTTAAAAACAGTGCATGCCATGACAACAGTGTGCGACGAAATACAAAGCTTTCAATAACTTTTCATCTTCAACATCTTAAGATGAATCACACCAAGTTTGAAGATGATCGGATAAACACTGTAGGAGGAGTTCGTTAAAATAAGACCCCAATGAAATGGCCAAAAAAATGGCAACACGTTCCAAAATAAATCAAAATGGTGGACTTCCTGTTAGGTTTAGCATATGGTTCAAAAAGAGTTTTTTGTAGGTCATAGCCTGTTACATATGTGTACCAATTTTCGTAGCTCTAGATTAAACGTACAACCGGCAATGCTTCGTGAAGTAAGAATTTTTAAACTCTAAATTTGATGCGCCACCACCGTCATATAGTATATCAAAAACTTTTCATTTTTCACAATGATGTTGTCCCAGGTGTTGAGATGGTACATCCCAAGTTTGAAGTCAATCGGGTTAACCGTGTAGGAGAAGCGGGCAAAAGTATGACCCCTGTAAATGTGCAAAAATTGGCAAAAATTGGACATTTAAATACTCGTACCTCACTTTCTGTCTATTTTAGGGCACACACTTCAAAGAGGTTTTTGTTCATTGGGATGTGCTACAGGTGCCACACAATTTTCATAGCCGTCGGACAATCGTAGCGGGACAGGGATCCGTTTAACCTATGTAGGGGGCGCTAAGGAGCCATTTTTCTGTTATCATGTATGGCGACTTTAAAATATCAAATTTTTCGCCAGGCCTGATGTGCGTGTAAAGTTTGGTGAGTTTTCGTTCACGTTTAGTGTCTCAAAAATGCGATTGTTTGCGGAGAAGAAAAAGAAGAATAACTAGAGCTGCGAGCAGCTATAAAGGGCCCTCGCAACCCGGGCCACGTTGGGGTACTTGCACGTCGGGGTACTGGCACGTTGGGGTACTGTAAAATAGGACAAGGACCATCTAAAATGTTTTTGACAAGCCTTGTGTGTGCAAAGTTTAATCAAAACGCAAAATATGGTGCGCAATTCCCAAAATAAATTCAAAATGGCGGACTTCCTTTTAGGTTTAGCATACGGCTACAGAATACTTTTTGTAGGTCTTAAGCTAATAGGTATGCCTCCCAGTTTTCACAAATCTAGGTCAAGTCATCTTTAGTTGTGTATCGCTTGAATCATACAATTGGAAATGCTCCATAAAAATGCATAGAGGGCGCTATTGAGCACAACGTTGGGTTACTTGCACGTCAGGGTACTGGCACGTTGGGGTACTGTTACATGGAACAAGGTCCATTTAAAATGTTAGTTTTTTCCATGCCTTGTCTGTGCAAAGTTTAATGAAAAAGGCCAAAAATGATGTATAGTTCCCAAAATAAAATCAAAATAGCGGACTTCCTCTTTGGTTTGGCAAATGGCTACATAATACTTTTTTGTAGGTCTAGCATAATCATACAATCGGAAATGCTTCATAAAAATGCCTAGAGGGCGCTATTTATTGCAAATTGCACAATAAATCTCTGAAAATTCATGTTCATGACAAGTCTGATGTGTTTGCAAAGTTTCATGAGTTTTCATGTGTATAAAAAAAAAAAAAAAAGCAGCACTTGACAACTGTTACATGGAACAAGGACCATTTAAAATGTTAGTTTTTTCCATGCCTTGTCTGTGCAAAGTTTAATGAAGAAGGCCAAAAATTATGTATAATTCCCAAAATAAAATCAAAATAGCGGACTTCCTCTTTGGTTTGGCAAATGGCTACATAATACTTTTTTGTAGGTCTAGCATAATCATACAATCGGAAATGCTTCATAAAAATGTCTAGAGGGCGCTATTTATTGCAAATTGCACAATAAATCTCTGAAAATTCATGTTCATGACAAGTCTGATGTGTTTGCAAAGTTTCATGAGTTTTCATGTGTATAAAAAAAAAAAAAGCAGCACTTGACAAACAATGCATTGCTATGGCAACAGCGTGTTACAAAATAAAAAACTTTCGATTACTTTGCATCTTAAACATCTTAAGATGAAACACACCAAGTTTGAAGACAGTCGGATAAATTTTGTAGGAGGGGTTCGTTAAAATATGACCCCTGAAAAAGGCCACAAAAAATGGCAACAAATCCCATCATAAATCAAAATGGCAGACTTCCTGTTTTGTTTAGCACATGGTTCCAAGAGACTTTTTTTGTACATCACGGGCTCTTATGTATGCCTGCAAATTATCATAGCGCTAGGTGAAACGTACAACCGGGAATGCTTCGTTAAAGAGGAGTTTTTTAGCTCAAAATGTGATGCCCGGCCCCTGGGGGACTTCCTGTTGGGTTTAGCACATGGCACCAAGAGACTTTTTTGTACATCCTGGGCTGTTACATATGTCTACAATTTTTCGTCGCTCTAGCTGCTTCGTACAACTGGGAATGCTTCATTAAGAAGGATTTTTTTTCCTTTGCAAAAAGTGCATGCCACGACAACAGCGTGTGACGAAATAAAAAACTTTCAATAACTTTTCATTTTCAACATCTTAAGATGAATCACACCAAGTTTGAAGATGATCGGATAAACTCTGTAGGAGGAGTTTGTTAAAATATGACCCCTATGAAATGGCCAAAAAAAATGGCAACACATTCCAAAGTAAATCAAAATAGCGGACGTCATGTTAGGTTTAGCATATGGTTCAAAAAGAGTTTTTTGTACCTCGAGGGCTGTTTTACACCTCTACAAATGTTGGTAACTCTATGTGAAACGTACAGCCGGGTATGCTTTGTTAAAGAGGAGTTTTTTTTAGCTCAAAATGTGATGCCCGGCCCCTGGGGGACTTCCTGTTGGGTTTAGCACAGGGCACCAGGAGACTTTTTTGTACATCTTGGGCTGTTACATATGTCTACAAATTTTCGTAGCTCTAGCTGCTTCGTACAACTGGCAATGCTTCTTTAAGGATATTTTTTTTCCTTTGCAAACAGTGCATGCCATGACAACAGCGTGCGACGAAATACAAAGCTTTCAATAACTTTTCATCTTCAACATCTTAAGATGAATCACACCAAGTTTGAAGATGATCGGATAAACACTGTAGGAGGAGTTCGTTAAAATAAGACTCCAATGAAATGGCCAAAAAAATGGCAACACGTTCCAAAATAAATCAAAATGGTGGACTTCCTGTTAGGTTTAGCATATGGTTCAAAACGAGTTTTTTGTAGGTCATAGCCTGTTACATATGTGTACCAATTTTCGTAGCTCTAGATTAAACGTACAACCGGCAATGCCTCGTGAAGTAAGAATTTTTAAACTCTAAATTTGATGCGCCGCCGCCGTCATATAGTATATCAAAAACTTTTCATTTTTCACAATGATGTTGTCCCAGGTGTTGAGATGGTACATCCCAAGTTTGAAGTCAATCGGGTTAACCGTGTAGGAGAAGCGGGCAAAAGTATGACCCCTGTAAATGTGCAAAAATTGGCAAAAATTGGACATTTAAATACTCATACCTCACTTTCTGTCTATTTTAGGGTACACACTTCAAAGAGGTTTTTGTTCATTGGGATGTGCTACAGGTGCCACACAATTTTCATAGCCGTCGGACAATCGTAGCGGGACAGGGATCCGTTTAACCTATGTAGGGGGCGCTAAGGAGCCATTTTTCTGTTATCATGTATGGCGACTTTAAAATATCAAATTTTTCGCCAGGCTTGATGTGCGTGTAAAGTTTGGTGAGTTTTTGGTCACGTTTAGTGTCTCAAAAATGCGATTGTTTGCGGAGAAGAATAATAATAAGAATAATAATAATAAGAAGAATTCCTACAAAAACAATAGGGCCTCGCAGCGGCACCGCCGCCGCCGCTGCTCGGGCCCTAATAAGAAGAATTCCTACAAAAACAATAGGGCCTCGCAGCGGCACCGCCGCCGCCGCTGCTCGGGCCCTAATAATAATAATAAGAATTCCTTCAGGAACAATAGGGACCTCGCAGCGGTCGCTGCTCGGGCCCTAATAATAGTCTTGTGAGCAGTCCAAGTTGTAGTCTGTCTCATGCCCGCCGTTCACTGTGGTTGTGGCTCCACCTCCCCGTGACCCTCAACAGGAGAAGTACCAGTTGTATCAAAAATGGATGGCTGGAAATAAATATAGACATATTTAAATAAGCATTGCTTCCTTACTAATAAAACGTCTTCAACCCTTGAACTGTGATGAGAACACTCCGATTTCTGTAAGCTCCAGTCTGCCCATAGCATCATCACACATCAGACGCAGTTGAATCTCCTTTTTGAAACCTTGCCAAGGGAAACACATTGTGTACTGTCCAAACCAAACAGCATGAACACATCAATTCTTCATGCATTAGCTCTTGATTAACTCTTCCAATAAGATATCCATCAGCAGCACTGGGGTCCTGACACAAACCAAATGGGATAGCAGACACAGTCTGAGTGAATTGTGTCATTGTGGGGCTGATAATGACTGCCTTCTTTACACATTAAATGCAAGTCAGGGGGCCCTTGCCTTGGCGGCCTGTTTTTGCATGAAGTAAAATGCCTCCCATTGAATAGGGCATAGGCAGAACTGTTAAACATTTATGGAGGTTGTTTAAACAGCCGTTAACTGCAGATTAAGTAAGATTTCTGCCCCTGGCTTCGAAGAATCTGCTGTTCAGATCCCGCATACGCAAAAACACACAAATGCCTTCATTGCAAGCACAAGGGAACACGGTCAGATTCACATATATACAGAACTATATAAGGTCGACCAATGCAATACATGCATATCATTTTTAATACATATGTCAGGTGTTGTAGGGGGATGGACCTAAGTACAGGGAAGAAAGGCGTGGAGGCAGGTATGGGCTAAAAAAGAAAAAGCTTATAGAATTAAACACAAAAAAAAAGGCAAACAAGGTGCTTTAGCGATGGGTCGATAAGGCGTCACGAGCCGTTTCGCCACAATGCAAAACTGTATTGATACTGTGTCAATACTGTGTCACTGAATACTGACACCTGCTCTGCTAGACCTTAAAAGTTGACAGAGTTGACAGACTCAGCTGACACTGGTTTGATGACCTCAAAAACAATAATTTAAGACATTGTTTTTTCCCTATTGAATTCATTTCCTCATTGATGTTCAAAATGTTTCTGATATTTTTTGATAGTCAATAAATGGTGTTCTGTCACAAATTTTGCTGTGGGTCACTGTAATAGTTTGCTGTGTGTGACTTAGCAAAATTTGCTTGGGTGAAAAATTCCATTTGGCCTGTTTCCTTATCATGAGACAATTGGAGAGATATTTTTTTGTTTGTTTGTTGTTTTATCTTCAGGGTTTTAATTGATGATTTGGTCTTATGATGTGCTGTTATTGGACTTCCTGTTGGCCTGGCATGCACTTGACAGCTGGCATTTTTTCTTCCGTATTGCCATTAGGTGCGTTTCCATTACCCTCAGTTTTGCGCAAAGGGCATGTTTCGCAAAAGCAAGCTGGTAATGGAAGCACTGGATTTGGGAAAAAACAAAAACAAAAAAACTCCCAAATATCGCAAAAAAAGTTTTTGCGTTCTCATGAGGCGGTTTTTGAGACTTGTCGAAAAAGAAGTATTTCGCAAAAGTGTAATGTAAACACTTTTTGCGCATTAGTAGTCATGTGACACCCGCCCGGTCACGGAGGAAAGGAATGTAACACGTTGTTTATGTGTATTTTTTTTTTATTAAACTTGCAATAATTATTTGTTTTGAGAATTATTAATTTCGTTATTGTATTGTAGTTATACATGCTGAAGTGTTTTGTATCGCCCTAATGCATGAGCGCATAAGAGAGATAGGTGTAACCGAGCGAGCATGGTAACGCTAGCTTAGCATACTAATGCTAAGTTAGCATGCTAATGCTAACGCTATGTTAGCATGTTAATGCTAAGTTATCATGCTAATGCTAGCTTAACATGGTAATGCTAACACTACGTTAGCATGCTAATGCTAACGCTAGTGTTAGCATGCTAATGCTAAGTTAGCATGCTAATGCTAATGTGACCTGATTTCAACAGAGTGACTATTACTCCATTGCTTACTTGATTCCTCATTCTTTATTCCATTGCTTATTTAGTTTGCCACTGCTTACACCATTACTACTCGATTCTACCCTCCTTACTTCATTGCTTACTTAATTCTTCTCAGTTTACTCCTTTGCTTACCCGATTACTCGCGACTTCCTCCATTTCTTACTTGATTTCTTCCTTGTTTTCTTGTTTCTTTGTTTCTTGCGGAAACCATTCCAACTTTAGCATTTTCAGCTCATTCCAGCTCATTTTATTTCATTTCATTCCATGTTATTCAATATCATTCAACATCATTTAATATTATTCAATATCATTCAATATCATTTAACATCATTCAACATCATTCCAAATCATTCCACAGGTTTTCATTCAGCTCTCCAGCCTTCACACGCCATTTCTCCAGAAATGGCATTTTCTAGCTTAACATGCAGTCTACCTGTAGATTGATTTTATAAAGAAATCTTAATTAGGAATCATAATTCATTTACTCGTGAGTTTACTGCAAGGAAATGTTGAGCATGCGATATGTCAAGTGTGCCATTCTTTTACAATTTGTATCTTTTATTAACAGGTAATCCTTGGGATGAAATTCATCCAGAATAGGTAGCCAACAAAGACTTAAGCTACAGTCCACGAAGTGCAGCCCCCTCGAAGTCTGCAGGGTCACTCCAAATCAGAAAATCAAAAGTGAAAAAGACAGAGGCTGAAATGAAGTATCTGATTGCTAATTGTAAATTTATGGACAACATCATCCATGGAGATGTGAATTTGGCAGGCCGAACTTTTGACATCAGAGAACTTGTAATGCTGCTGATCGGTGCTGAGGTATTTTACCTTGCATTTAGGAAAGGGAAGGAACAACTTACAGCTGCTAAGAGATGGAGATGACCATTGCAGCTTGAACAAAATTGTGCATGTTTGCCATGCATTGACAAATTTGTGCCCATCAATTGTTCCTTTTGACTGCATATTCATGTGAAACATTTTTAACATGACCTGGATAAGAAAATAAAAGAAAGCACATGAAATCTGTTTCTTTGGTGATTTTAAAATATAATAAAAACAAAACATTGCAGATATGTTTTGTTTTTATATGATTTGAGGGCAAATCAATTTATTTATTTTTGTTGTGTAAACTAGGATGATGAAACATGATTAATAATACAACCAGTTACGATGCCCTAATACCTTTTTGCATCTCATATTTTTCTAGGAATATGATTCTCATTTCTGTTTATTACCTTTATAAAAATGTGATGTGTTCATATTAATTTAAAGGCCCAAGAATAATATCCATTGGATTTGGGAAGTATACTACTTTTTACATTAAATGTAGTTTTATATAAATGACCAACTCTTTGTCCATTCTAAATCACCATCTCTCCAGCCATCTCTCATGTCTTAGTTCATAGTTTTCAATTTTTGTTCTGTCATCTCAGTTGTGTAATTTGTAGTGTTTTTTTTTTTGTCTTTGTCTTAAATTATGTTTCTGTGCTTTTCATTTTGTGCATTTACTTTTATTATTATGTTATTACCAGACTTATGTCATCTGCATTCAAGTTCTCCTGTCAAATCATTCACTCACTCTCTTCCTGATCTCACAACAGGGGCATCCGGGAATCCCAGATATGTGAACTAAGGCCAACCCACACCAGGCTCATGATTTAATGACGCCATTTATGAATTACTGTCTCATAAAACAGTTACTAACCATTTAACTTTTGAAGCCTGAAAATATATAGTAGGAATGAATTATAGAAATGTTTAAGTATGTAAATATAGTAGTATACAGGGCTGTAAATTAAAATTTTGATGACCAAGCAACGTGGCTGGTGACGCTATAAAGTTAACAGCAAAACACAATTACCACTAGCCAAATTTATTTTTCCCAGTGAAAATGTTCCCAGATTTTTTTTTTCCTTTTTGAATCCCCTAAACATGAAGTAACAACTGTATGTCTATAAAACTAGTAGGCATAAGTTAGAGATGTGCATGTTAACTTTGGTGGCGAATGGTCGTAGTTAACACGTTAAGATTTTTATAGTAAGGGTCTATGGTAACTCCGGTCTCCTCCCACATTCCAAAGATATGCTTGGTGGGTTAATTGAACACTCTGAATTGTCACTAGGTGTGAGTGTGAGCTTGGATGGTTGTTCGTCTCTGTGTGCCCTGTGATTGGCTTGCAACCAGTTCAGGGTGTCCCCCCCTACTGCCCATAGCCAGCTGGGATAGGCTCCAGCACCCCCCACGACCCTTGTAAGGAGTAAGAGGTACAGAAAATGGATGGATGGGTCTATGGGTAGGAAGGCTGAATGCCAATAAATGTGTTTAATCCATTCCGTGTCGTGACGACCATCCTCCTTCGCCATTGTCGCTGTGGGTTCGGCCGCGTCTCCGCCTGAGTCTTGCGTTGCCGCTTTGTCCCGGGTTTCCAAAAAATGTAGTAAATTCCACACTTTAGTCGTCTTAATGGCAAGGACAGGCTCTTAGCTTTGATCGTCCTTTATTGTCAGTCTTGTTTTACATGCGCATTCTGGGGCCTATTCACTAAAGGTTTGCGTCGCCTTTGCACCGTGCTAACTGGCGAAAATGGAGCAATCTGCGAGCGCTAATTCACTAAACATGCGCAGATGGGGAAATCCATCACTAAGTGCTCTGCCGAACAGATTGCGTCACGGTGCGCCTGTGTTATTTGCACGTATGTAAATTAGGTAATTTGCATACATTTGACGCAAAATATGCCCACCCCAATGCAAATGAGACTCATTGATATGCAGCGTCTAATTCACTAATGCCAACGCAAATAACGTTTTTGGAAAGCATGCATTAACTGCTCCAACCTCGATTATGACAGCAGTACGTGTCATTTGCAGCACAACATCCACGGCAGATCACGCAGAGAGGAGAGAGAGAGAGAGAGAGAGAGAGAGAGAGAGAGAGAGAGAGAGAGAGAGAGAGAGAGAGAGAGAGAGAGAGGAGCGAGAGAGAGAGAGAGAGAGAGAGAGAGAGAGAGAGAGAGAGAGAGAGAGAGAGAGAGAGAGAGGGAGCGAGAGAGAGAGAGAGAGAGAGAGAGAGAGAGAGAGAGGGAGCGAGAGAGAGAGAGAGAGAGAGAGAGAGAGAGAGGGAGCGAGAGAGAGAGAGAGAGAGAGAGAGAGAGGGAGGGAGGGGGGAAATATTTCCGTGTTAGTTTAGGACAACATAACGTAACCCGGGCTGATCGGCAATGGTGGGGAGGCATTTTCCGATCATTTTTACGTGCCAGATGCATACTGTACACCCACACCAACCTCTGGAAATCTATATTTCAAAAACGATCGCGCCAACAATTTGTACTTTATGAATGAATGACGTTGTTGTCGTCCTCTCTGCTCTGTACAGCTTAATGGCGCTATAAACGTGTACTCTCGGTCCAACCTCGCTTTTTGATAATGTCATCTTTCTCGCAACTGTTACTATAACAACAATGTTCTTGGCGCAAATCCGTTGCCATGTGTGGTAAATCAGGTGCAAATTTGCTCCAAGCTGTCAGTTTTGTGGGTGTGTTTGCGCCGGTATATGATTAGAGCAATATCCTTAGTGAATAAGTGGGTAACTGGGCGCAGAATGCGGGTGCAGTTGTGGTGCAATATTTCAATATTACCGGACGCAGCGCATTCTTATGGAATATGCCCCTCTGTCTTCCTTTCTCGTCTGTTAATCGTTAGCACTATACCTTAGCAGGTGTATGTCCCATTCGCAGGGTCGCGTCTCTTATCAAAACCGGAACTAATAGTAGCTCTTCCTTCCGCAACTAAGAATCATGGGTAATGTAGTTAAACTAACACAAAGTTAATATATATTTACACAATATCTATCAATATACACTCACAAAATATACAATTTGAATAACTACTAAACATGCATTATAATTAGGGCTGTCAAAGTTAAAGCGTTCATCGATTAATTCATCACAGAAAAATGTTGCATTAGTCACGTATTAATGCAGATTAATCGCACTATTTATTTATTTATTTATTTTACCGCACTTGAGCCTTGAACGTAACCGCGGATGGTTACATTGACGGCTGCGCAGGTCAGTGATTAGGTCAATGCATGGCATTTCCTATGCCTGTTGTTCCAAAATGAGCTGGGTGACTCCAGTTGGTGTGCTCGGTGGTAAATTTCGCTTTAAAAAACACCCCGACGGGGCTTTAGATAAAACAAAAGTAATTTGTGTTTAATTAATTAATAATTGCTGAATTGCGTCCAATGGGGTATATGCCACGGAAGAGGCGGGACTGTTTTTTGCAGTTTGTTTCTGGTTCGTTTTGCGACGTGTGGGCTGCGTCAAAAATACTTGTGCTTCCGACTTTGTGCCGCTGTTGTGCAAAATCACGTCCCGCCTCTTCCATTGATATGATGCTGTTACGTTTTGAGCAATACACACATGCATGCAATTGCGTACAAGCATTTAATCAATGTTTGCAAATGACATTCAGATAATAAAATACGTTAATGTCAAAATATTACGGTATTTTGTATTTATTTTACATTACGCGAATACGCAAGTAATTTAGCTGATTAATCGTAATTTTATTTCAAACTGTTTTTATTGTTTTTTGTAACATATTTAACAACAAACACATCCATTTCCATTGTGTGACATAGGGGTGACAAATCACCTCAATACACAGCCCGACATAGAGCAAATTTGCCCCTTAAGCCACTGCCAGTCCACCACATGTACATTTCAGACATCCTTACAAATGGAAAATGGACCCAAGACAAAACCAAAAAGACATATACCGCCCCCCCCCCCCCCCCCCCCCCCCCCCCACACACACACACACATATACAACAATAATTGATAGGGAAGAAAAAAAAACCAGAATTGAGGGGGTGGGGGGGTTATAGAGATGAAGCCACACAACAATTAACCTAACAAATTTGCATCAAATACCTCCTCATAATAATTCAAAAAGCCATGCCAGACCTCGTAAAAATTTTGAAGTGAATTGTGGACTGAGCTGCGAATCTTTTCAAGTCAAGTTGGAGATGCGCCATAATGTCACACACCCACTGGGAGTGTTTTGGAGGTATTGGTGACTTCCAGTTCTGAAGGATCAGGCGGCGAGCTAACTGAGCAAAATGCAAAAAGTTGTGAATGACTTATTGAAACTCCATCACTTGCTAGTGCCACTCCAAAAATCGCAGCGTAAAGATTTGGGATTATTACCTTTTTACACTGATTAATCGTGATTAATCAAAATTAAAAAGTGTGATTAATCAGATTAAAAATTTTATTTGTTTGACAACACTAATCATAATACAATACTTCTTAAAGGAAGTTACAACAGTCATCATTAACCGGACTGCGACCGGACTCGATTTCCTTGGATGAATGTGTAATTATTTGGTAAAGTTTTATGCCGATGCCCTTCCTGACGTAACCCTTTGCATTTACCCTATCTTGAAATCTGCCTATATTTGGCTTGTGCTCCTGGAGGGCTGCATTTTTTTGTCCTAACCTTCTCCATTGACTGCGATTGGCTGGCAACCAGTTCAGGGTGTACCCCGCCTACTGCCCGAAGCCAGCTGGGATAGGCTCCAGCGCCCGCCGCGACCGTTGTGAGGAGTAAGCGGTCAAGAAAATGGATGGATGGATGGATGGTTGGATGGATGGATGGATGGATACTCCATTGAAATGTACATGTAGATGGACTATCAGGTTCAGGCGCTTTATACCTTGTTACTGGCTTCGGCCATGGATGAGGTTGAGATTTTGTCTTGAGCCGAGTGTTGCATGCATACCCTTGTCTAATATGGAGTTAGCATCCTTGAACTGCTCTGTAATTAGCAACGGAGGCAGGTTGTGAGGTGGATTGTGAATGGAGACTGATGGTTCATTGTTAGGCCAAAGACTTAATGAGTCAAGTATGTTTTGACTGCTTGATGAGTAACAGGCCTTAGCATAGATCAAAAGAACAACAAACAAATAAACGAACAAAAAAAACAAACAAACAAAACATTATTTGTCTTCCTACATTACCTGAAACTATTATAAATCAATATTATATTGTTGTCATTGTACTGTTGCATATAGATGCGCTCTGCCACACTCGGAGATACGATAATCCATTAATGATCCCCAGTGGGGAAAGATATGGTGATAAGCCTGATTGCAAAGATGACTTGGCAGGATACACAGTTGGCTGCTTGTTTTGGTGTGGGCTGAGGCCAGGGTGCCTGCCAAAGCGCTGGTGTGGACAGCTGGCCCGTCTGATCTCTCTGGTCTGCTCTTAAATTGGTTTTAGTGGCAGCACTAATGAAGCTGATTATGTGCGTGGCTCAAGGCCTTCCTAACCCTGTGACATTCCTCACAGCTGGTGGGACCAGGAGCTCGAAAGCCATCCAACAACAAAAACAAAATAATATTTGTGTAATGATTGATTTAATGATTATTTTATTTCACATAAACACATCTTTCTCAAAATAATACAAAACTTGTCAATAATAGTGATTAAACCTTAAGTTGAGATGGTGTGGAGAATGTACAAAACAAAACCAATTGAGTGGATAAAATCAGATCAATTGTTTGGATGTCTAGTAAGTGATCTTTTAATGAAGCATGATCAGTGCCGCCGCTACCCCTTTGGGTGCCCTAAGCTTAAAAATGTGATGGTGCCCCCGAATTGTTTCTTTTTTCTTTTTGTGGGGTGGGGGACATTTCTTATTCAACGATAATAGTTTCCATGGCTTAAAGACCCAACGCCAACCTTTTTTTGTGCCACGGACTGGTTCAAGCAAGTTTTTCGTAAACTGGCAATCTTTTGTAATTCACACGGGTTGGGTGATCGAAAGATGACACGATAGATTGTTGCTTTGGTCTGGTGGCTGCACGGCTACTTAGTAGCGGCTAAACTGCTAATGGTACATCGGCAGCCTGTGCAAACCCCTCTCGTATTGTCATGCTTCTACATGTTGCTCCACTAGGTTTTTCTAATGATATAACAGGATTGTTGTGGTAACTGTTTTTTGAGTACTTCCCTTGCACGTCTTCATGTACTCCACGAGATGCTGCCCCAAAAGCGACAAGGAAGAAGCGACCTTGTTGCAACTGTTTCATCTTGAGAAGATGACGGCAAGTTATGGCTTGTTTAGCTACGCGTTAGGTCATTGTTTACTTCTTGTCTCATTTACTTTTTGTTTATGTCTTCAACTTGCAAACCGCAGAGAGAAGGAAAACCTGCACTCTGATTGGCTGATGTCACGCACATTTGACCTACTAGGTGCGTTTCCATTACCATTCATAGTTTTGCGCAAAAAGCAAGTTGCGCAAAAGTAAGCTGGTAATGGAAAGAGGATTTTAAAAACAAAACAAAAAAAAACTCCTCAAATATTGCAAAAAAAGTTTGTATGCTCTCATGATGTTGTTTTTGTGACATGTCGAAATAGAACTATTTCGCAAAAGCTTAACGGAAACAATTTTTGCGCATTTCCTGTAGTCACGTGACCGGGCGGAAAGGAAGTAGGAAGTACCGGACTGCTCGCTTTTGTGTCGAAGCTGCTTCTCAAGGGGATAATAAGTCTTTTTAAGCGCAAAGTGATTTAGCTATGGGGTATTTGCCACGGAGGAGGCGGTACTTCCAGGTTTTGGTCCTCCGCCTTTGTGCCCCTCGGTTGCGCGTTCCTGTCAAAGCATTTCAGAGAGCTTAGAC
The DNA here is from genome assembly GCF_051991245.1 of Festucalex cinctus. Taxonomy (NCBI): domain Eukaryota; kingdom Metazoa; phylum Chordata; class Actinopteri; order Syngnathiformes; family Syngnathidae; genus Festucalex; species Festucalex cinctus. The sequence continues at coordinate 6,285,126 of NC_135421.1, read as the reverse complement.
ACCCTGCGCACTCTCGCCCATTGGCGGGAGCGTGCGGTTGGGGAGCGCAGGGGTGGGGGTGCAAGTGTTGGAACGCGACCAGTAGTGGCCGAAAACGGGCTGATGTGTGAAACCCCGAAGTCGGAAGCCCGTGGCATCTACCCCATAGATCCAAGGCCGCCGTTCTATCCATGCTCCATATCGTTGCATGAGAAATGGACGTTGCCCCTGGGCAATGAGAAGTCGAGCGACATACGGCGCACGTCGTCGTCGAAATCCTTTATAACTGTCGGCACCATAACACAAGTTATAAGCGCGCACAAACACATAGCACCAACACCAAATACCCGATCCCGTCCGATGAAAGCTGAATTATCGCACTATTTGTGAGTTCACAAACTTCGGAGAATACATCTTGTACTGCTCCCGCTGATGTTTGCTGCTGACCCTTTTTAGGTCGGACCAATCAGGCATTCTTTAGGGCGGGATAAAACCAATAAGCTTCAATGTCTTGGGGGGAGATGGTTGGCGACAAACAAACCTAACAGATGAAAGTGTCATTGCCTGCGCCAGAGTTCATGACCTGTTATGTGCCTGTTATGCGTCGGTACTGGTGTAACAAGTGTCTGTTTACAGTGCGTGATGTTCATGATGTCAAGTGTCTGTTTACAGTGCATGATGTTCATGATGTCAGCCTTTGGTCCTGTGGGTGAGGTCTGGGCCTATGTGATGCTGTCTTTGGTCCTTTGCAATTCACTGTCTGTGGGTGCTGTCTGGAAGATGTGTTTGTTGCTGGATTATTAAAGACTGTCGGGTGTACTGCATCTCTGGGTTTCTGCCTCTCGGTGTGAATAAATGAAGAAAATCTTGTTTGTGTCTGCATTTTGGGATCCTACCTCTCAGCACACAACAGAAAGGACGCTGCAATTCATTTTGTTCTCACAGAACTACTCTCGTTTCCTTGTTGAATTTTAACAGCGAGAGGTGTGCATTTTTGACAACAGTGAATGTGTGATCCTTGTATAGTCCAGCTTGTTATGCTGTAAAGCGCTTTGTGACAGTTAAGGCTGTTTGAAAGCGCTATATAAATAAACTTGATTTGACTATCCTCACTCCCATGAGCATTGCCATTTCTCTTGTTTCATTGCTGAGAGCATCTTGTCAGAATTGATGGGGGGCCTGGAGCTTCCTATAGACCCTCCACGCAACAAAGCTTTTATTTTACAGTTTTACTCACTCCACAGAAAAGAAGAGTTAGTGGAGAATATGCCATGCAATAGGAAAATACTCAATGAAGCGTTTGAAGCACGTTTTTCTTTGCTATTTCCCCCAGTTACTGTGCTGCGGTGTGTTCCTAAGATACTTTTATGTTCAAAGGAAATTTGGTGGTCATTTAACATGTTATATTACAGTATTTGTGAAGCCTCCAGCGTGAGTCAAGTTATAGAAACTGCTCAGGAAACAGGTATAACGTCAATGAATGACTCAAAGGTTTTCGGTAAAAGTTCAGCTTTATTGAACAAACACACAAGGTAGGGGGTAGGTTGATACAAAGGTCGCAGACATGTTATTCTGTCCACCATTTTTAATTGTCTTCTTCAACGCTGTTTTGTTGATTTCAGAGTATTTTTTATTTTGTCCGACACAAGTCCCAATCAAAAGCCACGATTACATTGATGCTATATAAGACAATGACAATTGAACTTGCTATTAAAAAAAGAAAAGAAAAGCTAAATACACTGTAGAGGATTATAAAGAGAATGAAGTTTAATCGCGGATGCCTAAAATATTGTACTCATCAAGGACAATCTCCTCTACTTTGGCTGCAGGACTTTTTGCAAGCTTCTGTCCTTCAGCAACACAACAACAAAAGTTCACATTTGCAACAGCTGTAAATGGGATGAAGCAGTGAGTAAATATTTCCTTACATGCCTTGTAATTTCCTGAATGAGTAATTCAATTTCATTTGAATGCAAAATTGTTTACAGAGGTGAATGTTTTGTGATGATCCTGGAACAGATTATGATGTCTTCAGGAAACCAGTCTCAAGGGATAGTCTTGACAATTGGGAGGAGAACTCAGGGCATACTGATGGGAATAATGTTCCATTTGGGCTGGGAATGTTTTAAGATCCCCCAGGAAGCTGGTGGAGTTGGCTTGGGCTTGGGACATCTGGGATGTTTTACATTGCATGCAGCCCGTGTGGCTTTTAGTGGAATTCATTGCTGAAAAGGTTAGGGTCTTTTTCTCCCCATTCGTAGTCGCTGTCTCTTCCACTGTATTTAGGGAGGCCATTTACCGGTACACTGGATTTTTGGTATGTAAACCAAACATTCCTGTTGGATTTGAGTGTTTTTAAATACACTTTTTTTTTTTGTATTGTACATAGTAAAATTTAAAATAAACTAATTTCAATTCCACCCAACAAACTGCATTTAGTCCCAAAATGTTGTTTCATCGCATTGTATGTTACAACTGCATTCCTGTCAGTATACTACACGTCTTTCACTAGTAACTTTTGGTCCAATAATGAAAATATCAAGCGGCACGGTGGCTGACTGGCTAGCATGTCCGCCTCCCAGTGCTGAGGACATGAAATCAAGTCCAGGCTTCCCGCCTTCCTGGGTGGAGTATTTTTTTCCGAGTACTCAGGTTTCCTCCCACATTTCAAAGACATGCATAGCAGGTTAATTGAACACTCTAAATATCATTCTTTACATATATAAATAGTGAAAGTGTATGTACTGTCTAAAAAAACGTAGTGTACATCCAAAAAAGATTACGGTAGGTCAAAGTGAAAACAGAACACAGGAATCAGTGGTTTAGGGGGGCTGTGCACGAACCGGTGGTGACTTGAATTCAGATGTAAATTGGCCAAAGCAAATACAGAATCATAATTTTTGGACTTGTGTGAGAATAAATCATAGCGGCTTGTCGTGTGTACAGGAATGACAGCGCTTGTGACGTATGTGAAGAATGCACAGCGTCGTATGATACGCATTCGTCAAGACCCAGCACCCACAAGTAGCTACTTGTCAGTGTACAGGATTGTTTAGCCAGCTAATGAGCATTATATAAACTGATTAGCAATCAGTCAATAAAGCCCATCGAGGCAGTACAGTATATTTTGTCATTACTTTGCTACTGGCCTCTGATGCCCTCCTAGCACAAAGTTAATCTACAAACTTGGACGCTGGACGGAAAGACAAATGATCACTTGAATTTGCTTTGCACTAGCAAGCTTCTACGACAGAGATGACACAGATGGATTCAAAACGTAACTAAAACAAGAAAAAAAAAACATCATAGATTTTGCTGTTGGCTAGTGTGTGGCAAGGGATTCTGGATGTTAAGGTTAAATATTTTAAACGAAAAATAAAAACCTATTTGTAAGTCGCCGTTGGCCGCATATGTACACTCTGGTCTTTTCAAAAAAGTGAATGGTAAAGGATTTGGACAACATATGGTATATGTAGACAAAGTACTATATTGTATCAGTGTGCTCAATTTACCATTTACCTTTATGATCTATTTAGATTTTTTACTAAAAACCCCTTGATATATGGTCTGGCCACAATACATCTTACAAGATTCAGTCACTCCAGCCTATGCCTCCGACTAACTTAGACACTGTTGTTAGCTTGATCCAGTTCGCGCGGTCTTTCGGCGTCGCTCGCCAGGCTTCACACCGAGATGCTCGTTCGCTCACGCAAAATAAGAAATGCTTGTAGACTTGCGAAGTGTGGTCTCTCTGAGCCACTGTAGTGTGCGTGCTTCGAAATGCATGCGCTTTGGCTGCGTTCTATGATATAGCGACATCTAGAGGTCTCTTGTTACATACTGTCACTTTAAAGTCCAATGCATTATGTATGTATGTATATAAAGATGACTTGACTTGACTATGTATATATGTCTGTATGTATGTATTTTATATAATCTTGATGGATGTCCTTTAATCGGGTTTGCAAGATAATATGGGTTGGGAATGCAGAGAATGCCCTTTTTCAAGCTATTTGTTAAAAAATATCTGTTACTTGACCTTGCCAATTTCTCATTAATATTCAATATCTAAATAAACTTTTCTCTGATTGTATCACTGTCTCCCTCCAATTGAATATGGAAAACAGCTTACATTGGATTGGTAGTTGACAATATCGCAGCGTCTTTAGAGGCCATGTAGAGTATTTACGAATCTTTGAGCAACATGGACGTCCTGAATGATGAGCCTGTATAAACTTTGGAGGCTGCAAAAACAGTACACATTGTACTTTATCACAATTATTAATCGATAAAAAGATAGGTTCGACAGGTCTGTGTGAGGCTGCGGGGGTGAGCTAGTGAGTGCATGATTCATGAGTCAATGATTGCGACCTTGCTGATCACGCTTTTTGCCACTAATTGGTTGTTCTTCCTCAAGTGGGTGGTTACTTAAAAATCAAAATCAGAGCTACATGATGGGGCCATGAGTTGTTGTTTTTTTTTTTTTCACAGATCATTTTACTATATTAATCATGTACTTTGGTTTATTCTATTGGATCAAACATATGACAAAAAAAGTGATTTATTTTCAGAATGTACAGTATTGGCATTTTGGTTTAGTGAAAGCATTCCCCAGCATATGCGGTGATTTCTCAAAGAACTGTGGAGCTTTGTGGACGCCACTTATGAGTCATTTCTCCAATCATGGCTCAACGGCTATAAAAACAAGCATACATTGGACACGGTATACTGTATTTCCTGGTAAGTTACCTGTTTCATAATATAAAATAATTAACACACTCAACACTTATTACCTTTCAGAGGCCCTATTGTGGGAGCAAATTACATGTTACTATTTGCAATTTATAATATGTCACACAGCTGGACTAGATTACATAGCCTTTAAGGGAATACAAGACTTGTAAATAAATAACCAGCTATTCTATGAAATGGTTAATTAACTCTTCCTTCAAAAAAAATTGTCAATTTATGTTGAGCGATTATGATTTTAAAGCACTTTTGAATAAATATTTTTGGATGAAAGGAACATTTCGGATTTTTTTATATGAATCTCTATTTCATCCTTACCTCCAGTGTGTGCGATCAGCACTGACTTACCCCTGACAGCGTTCTGTGACACGAGTTCTGGTCCGGTGTTGTTCGAGAGGACAGTAGTTGACTTGGGTTACAGAAATAAAGCGTTTATCTTCTAAAAACAATTAGTCTTCAAAAGAGTGATACATTTGCATCACTAAACTCCTTTCTGAAAGAAGTCAGACGCCATTCCCGCTGGGCCCTATTTTTCTGTTCGTTCGTATCACAGCACGGCGCCCCGCATACAGCTGATAGACGCGCACTACTCTACAAGTTGTTTGTTTTTTCGAAGGCGGAAGCCGCGCGGATCAGCTGTCTGTAGCGCGTCGATTAGCCGTCTACAGGGCGACGCGCAGTGATATGAACAAACAGAAACAGAAACAGAAAAGTAGCGTTAATGGCGTCTGAGTTTTTTCAGAAAGGAGTTAAGTGATGCAAATGTATCACTCTTTTGAACACTAATTGTTTTTAGAAGAAAAACGCTTTATTTCCGTGACCCAAGTCAACTTGCCGGACTACTGTACTCTCGACCAACACAGGACCAGAACTCGTGTTTACTCATGTAAACCTGTCTAATTGACGCATTATGGGTATTTAATGAAAGGTTATAAATTCCGTTTTGTACTACACGATATCACTAAAATGGGGAACCTCACGATACACGTCACGGCACTTAATATTCATAAGTCTAGCGAGGAGGGTCAAACTCGGCGGGCTTGTCATGCTATAACGGTTGTAAACAGTCTACTAGCGAGATGTCTACTGCCGTAATCTACTAATTCTATCCTGTCCGAGAATGATATCCCTGGTGTCAAATTCACTGGTATTGACGTAGAACATACTAATGTTCAATTGAAGAGATGGCTTGCGTGTAGATGGCTGAAAAAGGTGAGGAAAAGAGCCGACCTGATCCACAGGTAAAGTTTTTTTCTCCCCCTCAAAAACATCGTCCAATGCAACTGACACTGACATTCTCCAGTTTCAAGAAGCTATCATTCCTTTACCCCCATATGCCCTGTCTGTCATATCTGATTTTCTTACGTCTTTGATAGTTGTTGGGGGTAAAGTTTTATTGCTTTATTGTGTACGTGTGTTGTGTGTGTGTGCGTGTGTCTCTTAGGCACAACCAACAACACTCGCTATACCTCAATTCTTTCAGTTATTATATCATTCCCGCTTATAAACGTTTCCTTAATTCAGAAAAGACCCTACAGATATATTTTCATAAATGTCACAGCTACATGAAAGGCAAAAAAATAAAAAACAGGCGGTAAGCAAGACAGGTCCGTACAACAATGGCAACGCCATTTTAGCATTTTTCCTCGTCATTCATTATTGTCGTCCGGCAGTCGGGGTAGTGCCAAACGCGAAACAAAAAAATACATAAAAATAAATACAGGCTTCACTTCGCTGGCGTTAAACTGCTCTTTTGGACGTCCGCACAAGTTGATCCCCGTTTGACTGAATTTTTGGCTTCTGGAAACATATAAAGAATACATCATATGTGGACGGTTGTAGTGTCAGGAGTGTGTTCTGCAAGTTCCATAACGGCTGTGTTTACTCGGCGTGTTGTTTTTACGGAGATAAACGAGAACAAAAAAAAGCACTATTTGCATGGCTCGTCAATGAGCGAGCTTCTTTCTGACCCACTTCCGGGTTTAAGTTGCTGAAGTCGCGTGGCCTTGCGGTCTAAAAATAGCATTCATGCGGTTCCCTATTCCACTGGATATATCCATCCATCCATTCATTTTCTTGACCACTTACTCCTCACAAGGATCGCAGGGGTGCTGGAGCCTATCCCAGCCAGCTTTGGGCAGTAGGCGGGGTACACCCTAGACTGGTTGCAGCCAATCGCAGGGCACACAGAGACGAACAACCATCCACACTCACACGCACTGCTAGGGACAATTCGGAGCATTCAATTAACCTGCAATGCATGTCTTTGGAATGTGGGAGGAGACTAGAGTACCCGGAGAAGACCCATGCAGGCACGTGGAGAACATGCAAACTCCACCCAGGAAGGCCCAAGCCCGGACTCGAACATGCAACCTCAGCACTGGGAAGCGGATGTGCTAACCAGTCAACCACCGTGCCGCCCCCACTGGATAGACTTTTTCTTAAAAAATAATAAAATAAAATAAAATAAATTCAGCCAACCTCAGTTTACAGTTTGGTCAACTCAGAACAGTTCTTCAATATTGCCACACAGTTTCTTTCTTTTGTTTAGCTTTTTTTTAATAAACAGGCAAGCCACCTCCCTCTGTTTAAAAAGCGATGGGCTCAGATTATATTTATGGTGTTCTTTCATAAATAACAGCTGTAAGTAGGACAGTGAAAAGAGGACAACTGTGTTAGTGGGCTGTGGTGAAAGACGGCATCCAAGCTGTTTACATTGGAGTCAGTCAGGCATAAACATACATACTCATGATCCCCCATTTTCCCTATATCTCTGAGCTTGTGGGCTGATCCTCCCTCTTCAGCACACTCTGTGCCATTTCCTAAACATGCTCTCAATGGCAGATCAGGGGTCAAAGGTTAAATGTTTGACCTGATTCCGTCAGGATCCACCATGAGTCAAAACATATATTTGTGCTTCATCTGTTGCAGTTTCTGTATAGGCTGAATTTGTTTTTTGGCAATACTATAATATGTACTATCAAAATTCAAATGTTTTATCAATGGCATAACAATCTCCATGGTAAACACGGTTCTAGCCAATCAGAAGTCTGGAAAGGGAGTAGCAAAAACCATGGTTGACCTTTCTGAAGCCTTGGAACTAAACTTTACATCGATCTGATCGACCTCATCAGGATTGGCTGAAATTTTGCATTTTTATGCAAAAAGTGCACATGGCAGCATTTGCTGTAACAAACTTCTCCTATAACAATACATTTACAAAACATATTTAAACTTCTCAGTCTGATGTAGCGTAAGCTGTATTTTAATACTTGAAAGTGCAATACGCAGCAGACAACAGTGGCTTTTAGTTTTTTTTATTTAAACTAGTGATAGACCGATATATATATTTTTTTTCAGGGCCGATGCCGATACTGATTATTAGTCGTCAAGGAGGCCGATAACCGATATCTCAAGCCGATATTCATTTGCAATAAAAGACAAAATAATAGTGTTAAAAAAATCTTTTAATTCTAAACATATAAACAATAGACAGCTTTGTTTAGTTAAAAATTTTAACAGAAATTGTAGGGAACTTCCCGGGTCATCAGCATGTTAAGCTAAATTCAAAACTAAGCAAGTAAATAAATAAATAAATAAATATAGTAGTTTTCTATTGTAAAGAAAGTTTTCCAAAAGTTCAACAAAATTTCGATTTTTTTTTTTTTTTTATAAATTAAAAAAGTGTTGGGACTTCCCAGTGTTTGCAGTGGATAAGTAAATAAATAGTTTTCTACTGTGTTCTACTGTAAATAATATTTTTCCAAATTTTCAACATAATTTATTAATTTATTTATTTTTATTATTATTTTTTTTATAAATTAAAAAGGGTTGGGACTTTCCAGTGTTTACAGTGAATAAATAAATAAATGATAAATATAGTGACAAATGTATGTAAATTGAAATGTATCTAATTTTGGGTTTTTGTCAGGGTCCAAAAGATCTTGTGTCAAAGTGACAGTGACAAATTGTCTGAATATGTTCGAAATGTCTTAGCAACAAGTAAAAAATTGCCTGTGAACATCTTACAAATCCTGTTGAAAACACCAAATTTGCTATACGTTTGCAAGCATTCACTGCTCGGCGAGATTCCAGATTTATCGGCCTTGAGATTCTTAAAAAGACCGATGCCAATATTTGTCAACATGCTAAATATCGGCGCCTATCCCTAATTTAAACTTTAAAAATCGATTCTTAAAGCAGCTATATGGAAGATTTAAATTTCAAATCGCTACTGCCACCTGTGGCCGAAAACAAACTGCACGCTCGTACACGCTGCGCGCACTCGTACGTGCACGACCTCAATACTGAAGACTGGGCTCTTCATATCCAATTAAACTATGTTTTCAGAGGTAAGAAGTTTTATAATGTTTTACAAAGCTGGCCACTTCACGGAATGAGACGCTTGATCCCCACTAAACAATTGATGTCCACGGGACGTGCAGATCATATTGCTTTAGTCGGTCGAAGTCCAATCCTGTGCTGTACTCAAAAAGTATGTGCAAATTACGTCAATTAATTGGACCTCATTCCGATGTTAATATGCAGTTACATATTGTAGTCATCCTGCTCGACGGACGTCAACCTGATTCTAGTCATTATTAGTGTATGTCGCCCCCAGGCTAGCGTCATTGTGCATTAGCCGAAAGGTGGGCTGTCATTTATGGAAATTGACGATTGTGAAAAACATATAGACCCATTCACTACTTAGTGTGATATGGCCGTGAATGTTATCGCCATTCAGTAGTACCGTTCACATTCCGTTAGCAATGTAGCTACAATAGGCTGTTTTCACGGAGGAAAATACGGCAACATTTAGCCTGATTGAAACGCCGCGGAATGGAACGTCTGTTCTTCATAAAGTCATTCTGTTCTCTTACATTCAACTTTGCCGCCCCTTTCACGCTAAATGTTGCCGTCCACCTCACTTTCACCCCAATAGTTACGACCGAGAAGTGATCGATCTTGAGGTTACTGCTATTTGAAAACAACACATTTTTTTTTCTAAATGTCAAGATACTCGCTTCTTACCTTTTGGAGTAGAAAGAAAGCCAGCTGTGAATCACTTTTCTAATCCAAGTCCGATCTCAACTCTCTCCACCGCTGAAATGTCAAACCAATGTTCACTCTCGTTCTTGCCCGGCGTCGGTCACTATCAAGTTTAGATTATTATTATTTTTTTTTCGTGGCACTTGACATTGTTTTCTTTTTTTTTTTTTTAAGCAGCCTTCCGCGGAGTAACAGCGGGTGTCTGGGGCAGCGAAAATCTGTACTAGTTCCGTCTTCGCGACCACAGGAAACAACTGACGAGAACGTGCATGACGTCACATGCCGCAGACAGAGGGTGGGAAATTCGAAGGATTCGGACCGGACGCTTCCTAAATAATATTGGCCAGAGGCTTGTAGGAGTACCGATTGTGAACAGCTAAGATGTTGATCTACTAATTAGAATATGTTTCAGTCATAAAAAGATATTTTTTTGGGAAATCCTCCATATAGTAGCTTTAATACCTCTGAATCGATGCAGAATCGTTTTAGTTCGCCGATCGATGCATAAAAAAACGATTATCATTCCCCACCCCTAATGGTGAGACACCTCGCCATCATGAAATGCACATCTTGCCGCTGCTATAAAGAGACCGACTTGTATAACTTTATATTACTACAAAAACGCGTATTCACACTGTATACCTAAGTCGTCATGTAGGTAAATGGTCATGGTAAATGGATTTAACTTATATAGAAGGTATCCCCGTGGGAAGAGAGGCTGAAGTTGACCTAGGAAATTGCTTAGTTTAGTAGAGTGTCACAGATTAAATGTAAACAGCCACGATCGGAGTTCAAGTTTAACACAAATACTCACAGTCCACACCCCTTTGTATTGAAAGCAATTGTCGCCACACATCTAATTCTTCTAATCGGGTATGCCGCTACCTCTTTGAGAGCACACACTTGGGACATGTTCCGCTTCTGTATGTTAGGCTGACCTCCCAGCTCAACTATTATGTCTCTCAATGCATTGTGAAAATAGCTTTAAAGTGCAAAAACGTTCCTCTTGGCAGACGTGCGCTGGCTCATCACTGACTTCAGCTGGCTACACACGGCCTTGACCTTGACAAGCAAGCGGGCTGCCATCGCACCTCATTAACATTAACAACAGTCTGCCTGGTGTGAACTGCTGGCTGTGGGAACCTTCTGGACTTTTATGACTCCAATTGGCTATCAGGTTGTAACATGGAAAAAGGAAGTTGTATTATCTTCATTGCAAGGTTAATGATGGTCTGCATTCATAGAAATGGATCACAGTATGCAGTGGATAACTAAGCTTTCCACTGTAAGATACAGTAAATGTAAAAACAAGGAACAAAGTTACAAATTAACCTTTTAAATTTATCATTATTATCCAGTAATATTTTTTAAAGGCCAGAATACAATGAACTGTGTATGTTTTCATCATTTAGAATGTCCACAGGTTTAATGAATCAGACAAGCTGCATTATACTCATTGGTGGTGAAAATAAAAATAATTACTGTAAAGTAAGAACGACATTTGCAAAATGACTATTTAAATAATTTACTTCCGCTTGATTTCTTTCAATTTTTTATTTTTTTTGTTTTTTAACCAAAGGTAATGAAATTCACATTCCAGTCACCTGGAATTGTGAAAGCATATAAATTGTCTGCAGGTGCACAGAGAGTGACTAGATCCAAAGAGGCCTCTTTTCTAGTAGAAACAAAAGTTTAGAACAGGGGTGTCAAACTCATATTACTAAGTGGGCCGGATCGGTAAAATAAAGGTATATAAATTTTTACGTCAATTATATGCAGATTTTTGCTATTTGTGGGCCAGCCCTAAATTACGGCGCTCAGCTGTAATCATACTGTTCCAAAAAATAATGTGAATGCAAATGTAACGTGGCAACACTTTGCCTGTATGTGTTCTGGACGTGTTAAATCTACCTGTTTTGCATATATATTGTTCCCAGAATGCATTGTGTATCACAGTTAACGCATTCACTTGCCGCCATTTTCACTTAAGCAACTCCCTTCGCTCCCGGCTGTTTTCCTGGATTTTGACTGATTTTTGCAAGGCCCACAGAATATTGTGTTCTATTGTTATAAAAACATGGAACATACCAAAAGAAAGATTAGCGTCTCTTATTTCATCAGGAAAAAAAAGTATATTTCTATCTGTTTCCATTTTGCAGCAATTAGCATTAGAATATAGCTAAATTTTATCATTCACAAATCTGTTTAAAACTGGGGGAAACTGCTTGTTGCAACCGGGCCCTGGTTGCTCTCTTATGCTCTGCTGCCACCTGCTGGCCGTTTTTGTTATAACTACCATTGCTTCAACAGTTCTCTTCAGTTCAGAGGCTGTATCAAAGCCTTCTGTATCCTCTATTATAAAAAAAAAAAAGTAAAAATATGTCTTTGGGACACTGTGAATATTTAAAATAGACGTATTTATACGTGTTTTTTTTTTTTTTTTTTTTGGGGGGGGGGGGGGGCGCAAATGAGTCAATATAAAAAGGATGTTAATCCTTGTCCTATCTATAGTGTTACCAGTAATTAATTTATGTTGTATTTAACATGTTTATGTCGGCCTTTGATTAAAATAAATAAATAAATAAATAAATAAACAAAAGGTAACTTTAAGTTTTGTGTAAAATAATGACATCCAGGACGATTCCCCGTACAAGTTCATCTGAGGACTGCTTGTGAAATTATACATTTATATGTTCTGATTGTGGCCAGCTGATTAATTGGTCCGACATTACAAATTATTTTTTACTTTACAAAATCATCTTGCGGGCCAGATTAAACCTCTTTGCGGGCCTGATCCGATCCGCGGGCCGCATGTTTGACACCCCTGGTTTAGAAATAAGGAGATCCACTTACTAAAAACATTGAGCAAAATGGAAAGTTAAAATAATTCTTTAATCTACCATTTGAATAACTGCAAAAAAAAAAAAAAGAGAGAGTAAAGCATTGGCACACAAGACAGCCTGATGCTTCTTCCTGCATGGCCATTACTGTAGGTGTTTTTCTGTTGTTGCGATGACACTAATTGGTCTGGAGGGCAACTGAAAAATCTTGAAAACCGTTGCAGTCGACATAAGTGCATGAACATCTAATGAGAGATGACCAGATGAGAATCTTTTCCAGGAATCTCAAACAGTTCCATCAAATGGAGCTAAATCACTACAAGGAAACGTTCAAGCAATAGGAAATGATCCAGAGATGCAATCTGCGGCTTCACTGTCCAGATGACAGAAACAGCTAGGAAGCGTTAGGGGATGGCGGTTTTTCACATGGGTTCGTATGAGCTAGAACAAAACTATAGAAAGAAAAGAAAGCAGTGGAACATAACAGGAAGAAATGTGAAAATTAACAGGTAGAAAAAGGGATGGAAATTGGTAGGAGGAAAAGGGAAATGTAAGACGGTATAATGTAAGCGCGAGTAAGTGAAAGTCATATGAAGGAAGAGAGAGAGGAAAAGAAGGAATCAAAAAAAGAAAAAGAAAAAACAGATAAAGCAAAAAGGAAAGAGGAAAGCTATCTGCAAGCCAGTGGAAGAGGAAAAAGGTGGTGACAAAAGAAAACACCATGAGTGAGAAAATTGGGGTTGAGCACACTTTCAGGACGCTGAGAAGTGTGCTTGTCGCAGCTTGCACAAATGGCTGCTGCTAAACCGTAAACTATTTACGGCTTAGCACCATTCTCATATGCCAAAGAATCGCTCTTGAGCATACGTGGAAACACACAGGGCTCCCTTGAGATTAATATCATCTCTTCTTAGATCAAGTTTATGTCATCATAATGAAACATGGAACTAAGAAACAACAATGAACAACAGCTAAAAGTTGGTAATAGTCAGTTGAATTTGACCTGCCTGCTGAGGAAATGTAAAAGTTTTTACGGGTGTTTAAAAGAAGACAAGCGAATTGGAGGTCTGTTGTAAGCAGCTCTTGAACAGTGGGGGTAGGAGACCGTGGCAGGGGCATTGCTAGGCATAAAGCTCTTCTGGGGCACAGGCTCACAGATTTGGAACCAATACCGGACTCTGCGACCACATTGTACCGGGCCACCCACAAAGAGATATATATATATATATATATATATATATATATATATATATATATATATATATATATATATATATATATATATATATATATATATATATATATATATATATTAGAAATACATAAATTCTGAGCATATATGCCCCAACTGTAAATTATCAACATGGCAGGATTGTTCCGAAGGCCGCAATATCAGTCTGACCATGAACAATATCGGTCCTTGGCAGAAAAAACGGTTTGGGACTACTGCCCTAGCTACTGTATTTCCTCCTTCACACATACACATACAGACCCAGCCACTTCAACCAGATCCACCAGCAGGATCCCAGGGCGTTCCCAGGCCAGCCGAGAGACATAGTCTCTCCAGCGTGTCCTGGGTCATCCCCGGGGCCTCCCGCCGGTGGGACATGCCCGGAACACCTCTCAAGGGAGGCGTCCAGGAGGCATCCAAACCAGATGCCCGAGCCACTTCAGCTGGCTCCTCTCAATGTGGAGCAGCAGTGGCTCGACTCCCTCCCGGATGACCGAGCTTCTCACCCTATCTCTAAGGGAGAGCCCGGACACCCTGCGGAGGAAACTCATTTCGGCCCGCTTGTATCCGGGATCTTGTTCTTTCGGTCACGGCCCACAGTTCCTGACCATAGGTGAGGGTGGAAACGTAGATCCACTGGTAAATCGAGAGCTTCGCCTTTTGGCTCAGCTCTTCTTCAGCACAGCGGACCGATACAGAGTCCGCATCACTGCAGACGCTGCAACCGATCCGCCTGTCGATCTCCCACTCCATCTGGGAGATCGACAGGCGGATCGGTGCAGCGTCTGCAGTGATGCGGACTCTGTATCGGTCCGCTGTGCTGAAGAAAGAGCTGAGCCAAAAGGCGAAGCTCTCGATTTACCAGTGGATCTACGTTTCCACCCTCACCTATGGTCAGGAACTGTGGGCCGTGACCGAAAGAACAAGATCCCGGATACAAGCGGCCGAAATGAGTTTCCTCCGCAGGGTGTCCGGGCTCTCCCTTAGAGATAGGGTGAGAAGCTCGGTCATCCGGGAGGGAGTCGAGCCACTGCTGCTCCACATTGAGAGGAGCCAGCTGAAGTGGCTCGGGCATCTGGTTTGGATGCCTCCTGGACGCCTCCCTTGAGAGGTGTTCCGGGCATGTCCCACCGGCGGGAGGCCCCGGGGATGACCCAGGACACGCTGGAGAGACTATGTCTCTCGGCTGGCCTGGGAACGCCCTGGGATCCTGCTGGTGGATCTGGTTGAAGTGGCTGGGGAGAGTGAAGTCTGGGTTTCCCTCCTAAAGCTGCTGCACCCGCGACCCGACCTCGGTAGAAGATGGATGGATGGATGTATGGATGTATGGATGGATGGATGGATGGATGGATGGATGGATGGATGGATGGATGGATGGATTTCAACACTGATTTTTTTTTGTCGCATCTGCTGGTCTGCTGCGTAATATTAGCTAGGGGGTTACTTTCAGCAGAGAAGAAGAAGGGATCGTCCGACAGATGAAAAAGTTTGAACCGTTTCGTTAGTCAATCTGGCAGAGGTGGGTGTATCAATGAATTTTGAGCATCCGTCAATCGTCAACAGTCGGGAGACCCTTCCGTCATCGTCAATCCATCAAGCCGAACTGCATTGTAATCATCAATCCGTCATTCATCATTCCTCAGCGAAATGAGCATCCATCATTCGAAGTGGGCATCCGTCAATGCTCCGAATTCGTCATTCGTCAATTAGTTAGCAAAATGCGACCTAGGTCACGGATTGACTAATTTTCATAGACGGACGAAAACACCCTTCCGCTTAGTTCGTCCATTTTTTTTGTATAAAATTCCTGTCAATCGGCAATTGTCAACAAAATGGCCGTCCGTTACTAATGGATTGACAGATGTTCCTTCAATATTAACGAAATGCCCACCTGTGCAATCTGGTGACTAGTGGTCGCATTGTTACATTGGCTAATGTTAAATGCTGTTTTGGTTGACAGTTCAACAGCTGTGAATGAGCCTATGCACTCACCATTATCACCTTCTTTGCTCAGTCCTGGCAGCTATGAGAAGCTGCCTGTGTACCTTGCAGTCCTACATTATAACATATAAACACACCGCCAGAATTGAAAATTAAAATTAAAAGGTTTTACGTGCATGAAACCAATTGCTACATGAGAGAAAAAGCTGATTGTGTCCACAATCCTTTTTTTTTCTCCACATGAGCAACTCATAGTGCATTTTAAAGGTGTGTTTGCGTGTGCGCGCCCGTGCGTCTGCATGTGTGCAGTATCAAAGGTCAGATCCAGTGTACACGTTAGTTCTCACTTCTCACCTTTACGATAGTCAGCGTTTTTGACTGATCTTTACAAGGGATTATTCGTGCCCTTCTTAAGATCGCCATTCCAAGAGATGTTGCCTGGATCCGAGGTCATATCAGTGTCTGCTCTTCCTCATTCCATAACTAGCTGGAAAAGATGGATAACTTGTTAATCTGAACTGACTTTTTGTCGATCCCAATCAGCAATCAATTTGTTTTGTGTGTTCATGATTTAATCATCAATCGTCAAACACAGTTTTCATGTGGTAATTGGTTGCCTCAAAAAAATAAAAAAATAGAACTATATAAAAATCTATGAAAATTATAAGGGTGTACTTATGCAACAATAAAATAATAAAACTAGGTAAACATGCAGATACAAGTGGTCTATAAAAAAGTGCATTGAGTTTCATCTGCAAGCATGTGGCTTTTAAATTGACAGGTTGTTTCACAACTCCACCTTTAAAAGTGTGAAGGTCAGTTCCATCCACCCATTCATTCTCTATTCCACTTATCCTAAAAGTGCATAAAAGATGAGTAGAAATACACTTTTCAATCAGACTTTTGCAATCAGACAAATTTAAAAGCAATTTTGATGTAAGATCTCTTTCTGTCATTACAAGCTGCAACCGGACTTTTCGCCTTTCTGCACTATGGCGGTGGCCCAGTGTGGGTTGCCACCAACTTTACAAGCAACTAATACACCCTAGCTCGGACCTTCCTGGGTGGAGTTTGCATGTTCTCCCCGTGCCCGCGTAGGTCTTCTCCGGGTACTCCAGTCTCCTCCCACATTCCAAAAGACATGCATGGCAGGTTAATTGTTAATTGTCCCTAGGTGTGCGTGTGAGTGTGGATGGTTGTTTGTCTCTGTGTGCCCTGCGATTGGTTGGCAACCAGTCCAGGGTGTCCCCCGCCTACTGCCCAGAGCCAGCTGAGATAGGCGCCAGCACCCCCCGCGACCCTTGTGAGGAATAAGCGGTCAAGAAAATGGATGGATAATACATACTAATCACAACTAGTGCACTAGATTATGATGCACATTAAAAAAATAAAATAAAATCTGGATGAAACAGATTGCCTTGTTGTCTGGTATGGCGTCTATGAGTTTCAGCAATTATCTGCATGTTTTGCAGTTGAAAAGTGCCAATTGCTGACTTTTATATTTGCTCCAATATGCTATGTAACAGTTTTGCTCTGTGGCATGATGCATTGTCATCTTGGATAATGACTTCATCATCCCCAAACATTTTTTTTTTCAATTGAAGGGAAAGAAAGCTGCCCAAAATGTCAATGTCGACTTGTGCATTTATTGAAGATTTAACCCCAGTGCCTTTGGCTGACATGCAGCCCCATATCATCAAGGACTGTGGGAATTTGGATGGTGTCTTTAGGCAGTCCTCTTTGTAAATCTCACTGGAACGGCACCAAACAAAAGTTCCAGCATCATTACCTTGTCCAATGCAGATTCGTGACTCATCACTGAAGATAACCTTCATCCAGTCATCCACAGTGATTGTCTCTCCTTAGCCCATTACAGTCTTGTTCTTTTTTGTTTACAATTTTTCAATGATGGTTTGCTTTTAACTTTCCTGTATGTAAATCCTATTTCCTTTAAGTGATTTTGCAAAGTCCTGTCACATACATTGACAGCTTCCTCCCATTTCTTCTTCATTTGTCTTGTTGTGCATTTTCTGTTTTCAAGACATATGGCCTTTAGTTGTTTGTCTTGACGCTTAGATGTCTTCCTTGGTCTACCAGTACGCTTGACTTCAACAACCTTCCCATACTGTTTGTACTTTGTCCAGATCTCCGATACAGCTGACTGTGAACAGCCCATATCTTTGGCAACCATACGTGTACAGTTACCTTCTTCAAGAAGTTTGATAATCCTTTGGTCTTTGGTCTCCAGAGACATCTCCCTTGTTGGAGCCATGATTCTTATCAATCCACTTGGTCAAGATGCCCTCCAAGGTGTGATAACCACTATTTTTAGCTGCTGACTAACGAGCAGATGTCATTTGAGGCAGGTGCCCAATTAAGGAAAGGAAATTGACTGGGTGTGTCTTTATTTTCTTCTCAAAATTGAGTGATTCCATATTTATTTCCCTGCACATGCTCTATAAAAGTAACATTTACTGACCAGCACATTGTTTTTTCTTCATTTCTTTTAGTGTCACTTTGGACTGACCTTACGACTGTTTCATGCTTTTTATCTGAGTTTTATCTACAGAATAAAACGTCTGAGTGCTCGTCCAAGACTGGTGATTCCATACTTTTTGCTAGGGGTTGCAATAATTAATGCAGTCCAGGTTAACAAAATGTGAAGCAACATAATATTAATAATATTAATAATGTTAATATTAATATTATTAATCAGATTTTATTTTACAGTATCTGTGTTAGAACTGTCTAATGCTACCACTAATATATTTACAGTAGGCCCAGTATTTGGACCTTTTATGACTTTACCTATACTGTATACACCACCACAATTATTCTGACAGAGATCAATCAAATATAGAACAAGAAGTATGGATACTCAATTTAAAGGTATGTAAGTACAGCTAATGGCTATTTTATATTACATTACACCCATTTACAGGGGCTTTAAAAGTAATTGCAAATTTGACAAAACTGAATGAATGAATACATCTGTTCATTCATCCACACTGCTTATCCTGCTCAGGTTTTGGGGAAGCTGGTGCCTATTGCAGCCAGTTGGCTGAAAGACATCCTGGGTTGGATGCAGCTCAATCACAGGGCGCATCAAGAGACAGCCACCCTTTCACACCCACATTCACACCGCAACCAAGTGGAGTTGAACCCACGCTGCCTGTACGGAAGTCAGGCGAAAGAACTGTTACACCATCAGTGACTGTAAACAGAGGGATTTTAATGACTGTAATTTCTTGTTGCCGATTGGCTGGAGACCAGTGATTAGCCCACCTCTTGTCCAAACTCAGCTGGGATAGGCTCTAGCTCCGGTGTGACACAAATGAGAAAAGTGCTAGGACAGATGGATGGAAAAGAATTTATAATCAATGAGTGCATTAAATCCACAGCACATGGACATCAGCATATTCTGAGTCTGCTAGCTTCACTTTTGTGTTCAGTAAGTGCTCTATGGTTATGGTCAGGCCACTGCTTTGGCCATTGAAAAATATCTAACTGATTTTCTTTCAAGAGTCCCAAGTTATTTTTTAAGTAACTCACCAGCCCATATCTAACTGAGGGCTGTTTGTGAAGGTAGCAAATGTTAATTTCTCATCTGTGGGAGCAATCCACAACGAGAGGTCCGCAACCATAAAGGAAGCCACCACAGAAACCACTCCGACATGGGTAAACCGGGGAAAAACAAAGTGCGGATCCCCCCAGGTCTACAGGATCATCGCCGTAGGCGCACCAAACACACCTCTCAGCGTGGAGGCTCCCATGTAGCGAAATTGGAGTTAAAACTTTCAAAAGAAACACAAAAGACTAAAGGGCCCTCTTTTCATGACAAACGCAAGTCTAGCGCAGTGTGTATAGGTGGAATTTTCTTTCTTTTGATATTATCCTAGACATAGCATAAGGAAGGTTTGCACCATTGTGGGATGGAATGTAGCTGACTCCCGGCCAATGGAAGTGGCTTCTATCATTCCTGTGGAAGCACACATATGCTTGACATTTTTGCGGAAGTAGAAATGGATTCTCTGTGCTCCAGGAAATGAGATTGGTTCGCTCAAAGTGCGGTTATAGAGGTAAACTGAAGTTGGAGACCTCCTTGCACATCTACGTGTACCTAATATCATAATTTGGACAGTGACTTGATTTATACGATTCAGAGGGATTGTCCCTTGCAGTTGCCATATTTGTGAATGACCTAATGATATCCACTAGGGGTGTGCCAAAAAAATCGATTCATAAAAGAATCGAGATTCTCATTTATTAATTGAATTGAATCGATATTAATATCAAAAAATCGATTTTATTTAAATTAGAAATGAAGAAGATGGGGGAAAAGGCAGCCCACATGCTGTTTTTGTGGAAAAAGGCACTTACAATACAAAATTAATACATGTTTAAACAAAAACAAAAAAAAGACACTTTAATGTCTCTATTTGTCATTTTGTCTTGCAAAACAGACTGGAGTACATCATGACAATGTTGTGCATATCTGTAAATTGAAGCAGAAATCATTTGTCAATCAAATAAGTTTTAATAAAAAATCGTTTGAATCGAGAATCAAAAATCGATTCTGAATGGAATCATAGACCCAAAAATTGTAATCGAATCGAATCGTGAGACAGTCAAAAATTCCCAGCCCTAATATCCACCACGCAGAGAGCCAAATCTGTGTGCCTGCACCTCAAATCTAATCAAATCTACCAAAATTGCGTTAGTCCACTTGCGCTACCATTTAGATGGGCTTTTTGCGAGTCTAAAATTGAGTCGACTTTTCACTGAATTGCGAGATGTACCAGCTGGTGTCAGGAAGGGGTGGTGGTGGAGGACCCAATGCAGGTAGACAATTAAGTGAGGAGGCAGAGGGATGAAGTCCAAAAAAGGGATTTTAAAACCAAGGAGGCAAAAATAAAGTACAAGGCTGGGAATCCAAAACAACAAATTCTACAAAAGGAAAGCGAGCTGAGACATGGAGGAACAACAGCAGCATGATGTGGGGAAACAACAACAACGGACCAACAAGAACGGAACCGAAACCGACTCAGGCTCTTTTTACATTGAAGTAAAGCCGGCTTTGTTCCTCAAACAAATCTTGTACAGACAGAACCATCCCAAGACATGCGAGTGCCCAAAAGAAGACGCTCAGGATGTTTAACGGCTGTAATATATATGCCAAGTCTGGAGTGGCGCTGTCGCGCTGCCCCGGGGAGTTAACGGAAAGCATAGAAGAAGAATCAGTGAAGAAGACGAACCACTGATCTGAAAAGCCGGTTTTGAAGTCGCGAGGCCGCCATATTATTCCTCCCAAGAAACCTTTCTCGGCATACGATCCTATACATTTACAGAATCGAAATTAGAGAACATTTGAGACAGTACTTAGTAGAAACAAGAGAGGTCTAGCAAATGAGCGATAAAAGAAAATGGGTCTTCAAAGTAGTTTAAATGGTAGTCTGCTCGCGAGATGGGAGGAGTAAGATGGCTGCCCTGTCGCTTCATTGGCTTGCACGGACGTGTATGGGCTATCGGCTGTCCAGTAATATGTACAGATCAGTGAGACGAACACAGGAACATCGGAGTAGTGACAATGCAACACACGCAAAACATTTTGCTGTAAAAGCATAAACAAGCTAATTAGGTTGCGCAAAACGACGAAGAGACACTGCTGTCCGCCATTGTTGTTGACAGACTGGCGATTTGTGCGCAGTCACGGGAGAAGCTATCCTGCTATGATGTCCACATTGGAACATACAGGGCACGTTTTGAAATCTTTCCACTTTGGAGCCTGGGTTAAAGCTCCCAAGATGTATTTCTACTTATTGCCACTTCAACCACTGAAGCCTTTATTAGCTTTCACCATGTCTAATTTATGAAAGAATGAGGAATTGAGCAGCCTACATGCAGTTTCTCTCATGCCAGATTTGCTTCTGTAATAAGCCCTCAAGATATAAACACAATGCGTTCCAAGCGGCTTTTTGTAAGATGAATTGTTCACAGGTAGGCTATTAAATTTCAATCAAAAGGGTTAGCTTGACTTACTTACCCCCCAGTTTTAAAGTCACATTTTACAGTACATTCAGACAAATATTTGTGAAATTGAGTATCATTTGCCTGGATTGGCTGGCAACCACTTCAGGGTGTATCCCCCCATACTGCCCTAAGCCAGCTAGGATAGGCTCCAGCGCCCCCGCGACCCTTGTGAGGAAAAGCAGCTCAGAAAATTGATGGATGGAGGGAGATTCATTTGTGAACATATTTTAGCAATAAATGTGTCATGTTTCAGTTTTGTTTGGGTTGGGTTTTGTTTTATTTTGGTGAGTGTGTTGTGTTTGTCTGGTGTTCTTGTGTGTTTCCCCTGTCTCGTTATGTCTGAGTAGGTCCACCTGTGTGTCATTCCCCTTCCCAGTGTGTGTTGACCTAATTAGTGCCTTCTGCCTGCTGTGTTTCCCAGGTGTGTCGTGTTAGTGTCCCATTAGTATTGTATTTAGGGAGTGGTGTTTGTTCACGCATTGGGGGAGCATTACCTTACTTTGTCTTGTCCTGGCGTGGCGTGGCGCATTGTCGCTCTTTAGTCAGGTTTTTCTGCGTTTGGTCAAGTTTGTCTCAGTCTGGTCAAGTTTATCCATGTCTCCTCTAATCTCCACGTCTCCTCTAGTCTCCACATATGCTCTAGTCTCCACCTCTCCTCTAGTCTCCACGTCTCCTCTAGTCTCCACATCTTCTCCAGTCTCCTCGTCTACTCCGGCCTTTCAAGTCATGCTAAGTCAAGTCTTCCTCCCTCATGTCATGCCCATTGAGTCCACGTTCCATCCAGTCCTTTATTTAGTTCCAGTCAATAAAGTTATTCGCTTTCCTGTCAGTCCTCTTCTTGCCTGGTTTCTCTGCCTTTGGGTCCCACCACATCCACATCATAACAAAATGTGTGTATTTCAAATGCGTTTCTTGATAAAAGAACAGTAATATTGTGTTTTCACAGCTGCAATGATTTCATGTTATTTTACATTCAGCATATAAGATCAGTCTATTTTTTGAAAATTAAATGATAGTTTAAAAATATGAAAAATTTGTAACGTGAAATAAAATAAAAATTTAAATAGTTTTTTTTTCTTTTCTTTTCTTTTTTTTTTTTTTTTTTTTTACAGTGTACACAAACTCTATTGATCCCCTGTAGAACTATGATTTTCCTTTATTATTCAGTTATTTTTCAATTTACTTACAAACTGATCTTGCAAGTGGAGTCACAAAGCCTGTTTTGGCTTTCATAAAGGAATATCTTGCTTGTGTCAATGTGACAGTGTCTTTTATGAGCTCCTGGCGTGTCCACACCCTGGTTTGTGTAGCCAGATAGTAATAGTTGTGCCCATTGTTAGACTATGTAGAGAGGAGCGCTGCTGTACTATTGTGAGGGGAGGGGCCTGACCCTGCTGCTTGCCCTGTGCTATGTTTGAATAGGCGGCTAAGGTGTTCCCACCCACCAGTGACCCTTCAGTGTGGGAAAGGTGATGTTGGAAGCACCTGCAGCAACTTGAAAATGGTAGACACAAGATTGCGTGCTAACTTTGGATGCCGCAGCCATCGTGAGGTGACACTCCACACTGATGGGTACAGTAGGAGTGTCACAATCCCATGCGGTGAACAGCTCCTTTCAGAGATCAAACAGATCAAATTCACATGTGCAGCCAGTAGCATTGTTACTGTATGCCACATTGCACTGTGGATATAGATATGTTATACAGTGTAGGGGTAGTAGAACATGATGCTTTGTACAGTAAAATACGTAATGAATTCGCAATCATATCAGTGTACTGTACAACAACAAATTACAGCAGCAAATGAGACATGTCTCTCAGGATTCTGGAAACTATACATACAAATCTAATTAGATGCTACAAACTTTTGGACCTGGAAATGGTGACTATCAATAGTTTTTGTACTTCAAAAAGTCAAGCCAGTTTATTTAATCAGCAACAGTATGAAATATCATTAAAAGTGAGTGCATCAATCAGTCTCTCTTCTTTTGGCGTGACATGTCCCCTGATGGGTGCATGTGGCAACGCCTCCATTCCTGGCATTCCTCCCTGGAACACAAAAATAGGACCCCACCGAATGGGATCAACAAGACAACATTCCTCAGACAAGTTTTAACAAAAAAAACAAAAACAAAAAAAAACACTGTCCTGCAAACTGTAAGTGGGGCACTGGAAAGAATATTGTGAGATCAGAATCATCAGATATTACTAGTACTCCAGTTGGTAATATAAGATTTTACCCTTAAGTTTTTTGAGGTTAAGGTTTACCCTTTCAGCAAATATGCTTAAAAGAGAATATGACTACACAATGGCTCGTATTGCGTGTTTCATGCCTTTTGTTGCCTAACATGACCATTAGAGAATGCTGATTGGTTTTTGCTCTTTGCCAGGACGAGACAAGCGCGACAAAACCATTTGAAATGCAAAAGGCCGTTTGAACTGGACTGCGTTCACCACAGTGTAGCTGTTTTTCCAGCGCCCAAGGATTACAATTAACCGGCCACTCCTGTTGGGGCTTAATGACCAAGTGCTGCAAAAGCCAGCAGCGGGGACACTTCCTGAGCAGTGCCGGTTTAGGCCTAATTGGTTCTGGCACAGCAATTCTCACTGCTAATCTCATAGCCAAGTGAAAAATATCAGCAGTGAAGTGTGAATCAAAACATGCTGATTGCTGAAAATTCTGACAGAGCAGCACATGATTAAAAGGCTTTGACTTTTGGCAATTTGTGCATTTTGGGCATTTAAGGTCAGACAAGCATGATTAATGCAGTGTATATGTGAGATACAACACAAGATCAACTTTCATTCTTTGCTTCAACTAATAAAAAAATAATAATAAAACACTTTCAAAGGGAATTAGGGATCTCCTTTGTTACAAGAGGTCCCAACCAACACAGTCAAATGGGGCGGGGGTGGGCTTTTTTGAAGGGAGGTCCAGGAGATTTGGGTAAACCATCTGTTAACCAAAGCTTTTGGGAAAGAGCACT
The DNA here is from genome assembly GCF_051991245.1 of Festucalex cinctus. Lineage (NCBI taxonomy): Eukaryota > Metazoa > Chordata > Actinopteri > Syngnathiformes > Syngnathidae > Festucalex > Festucalex cinctus. The sequence goes on along the minus strand of NC_135421.1, from coordinate 6,260,321 downwards.
AATATGGATTTAGGATATTATTCTCTCTGCAGGTGGGATTGTCATAACCCCCATGGATTTCTCAGCAAGGAGAGGCAAAAGGCAAGGATAAAAAAAAAAGGTTTGAAAAGGACCAACCAAAATGGAAGGGATTCTGCTATGTATTTTTTTATATCTCCATTTCTCAGGTTAATAAACAAATTTGAAAGAATAGCACACATTCTAGGTACGTACAGTGGAAATGGTAACAACAGCCTTTGAACACTCTCCCCATGAACCTGCTCACACAGCAGGGTATTCATGAATTTGGTAGAAAGAGAATCTTGGGAAGTAAGAGTGCTCGCCAACTCTCTAGCTGCCTGGGTTTATTACAACAACAGTTGTCTTCACTGGGCTTAACAGTGATTTAGCCCCTTTTGCTTACTTGTTTGTTGTTTATCCTGATTGTACACCAGAGGCTTAAGCTGCCAGGTGCTTTAACAGAGCAAAGATGTACAGCTGCTCTCATCTACATCGAGACCAGTGACAGAGCCATACTCTCAGTGACGGCAATTAGTCATGATGGCTGTTCCAGGATTTTCGTATGACTGTAATCGGCTTAATCTTCTCGACGAAAATAAACTGACTTCCCGTTGACTGCTAAAACATGGATTCATTTTGATACCTACAGAATGCCAAAATAAATGACTGTAGGCGTTAAATTGGATCAAGTCCTAGTTTTCACAAAGACATTTGAGAATGTTTTGTTTAATCAGATACTGAGTATAACTAACTACAAAAGTCTATTAAACATGTCATGGATTAAAATCATCTGTGACTGAAATGGCGAAACTATCTCTCCATATAAGAAAGAATCAGTAAACAACAGCCTCCCTCTAATCCAGCTTTGATCCCAATTGACCTCAGGCTTTGCCTGCCCACTATTCTTTATTCAGTGAATTGATTCTCGGAAGTCTTTGTTGAAGACCAGACTGTGTAAAAGCTATTGACATGAGCAGAGACAAAAAAAAAAGAAGCTTACTAAATAATACAAACTACATGTAAGAAGACGTATAGTATTATCGTCCGATCAATCAATCAAATTGAAATTGTGAAACTTAGACGTACATGCTGGATACAATGAAAGAAAACCTGAATGCAACCATTACTACTACTACTACTACTACTACTACTACTACTACTAATAATAATAATAATAATAATAATAATAATAACAACAACAATAAAAATAAAACTAATAATAACAACAATAACAACCTTCTCCGGGTACTCCGGTCGCCTCCCACATTCCAAAGACATGCATGGCAGGTTAATTGGGTGTTCCGAATTGTCCCTAGATGTGCTTGTGAGTGTGGATGGTTGTTCGTCTCTGTGCTCCCTGCGATTGGCTGGCAACCAGTCCAGGGTGTCCCCAGCCTACTGCCCAGAGCCAGCTGAGATAGGCGCCAGCACCCCTCGCGGCCCTTGTGAGGAATAAGCAGTCAAGAAAATGGATGGATGGATAATAACAACAACAAGTAGTAGAAGAAGAAGAAGAAGAATTAGGGATGGGCGAGTACCAATGCCAGGTCACCACTTTTGTGGCTATTTTCAAGGACTGCATCAAAGGAACCGAGTGGCTTTACCGTCATCATAGATTTCAGTAGATACAGTACATACTGTAGATTGGACGCTGGAGCTGGCAACATTACAGCTTGAATGGGTAAAGTGTTGGGATTGGTCTGTGTTGTACTTCAAAACAACCATTTTGGTATTTGTCATTTTCTTTTTTCTTTTTTTTTTTTTGCCTCCAGGTTTTCCAACCTCCCCTATTTTCCGCTCAATATGCTATGCTATGAATGATGTCATATTATTTCTTCTTCTTCGTCATCGTCTTCTTCATGCAAGTCATTACGTGCATGCCACCTAGAGGTCAGACTGAGACGCCACAGCTGAATGAAAAATTGTGTTGCCACAGCTCTGGTTCACATCAACTTCATTCTTTGCACTTCACTGTATTCCATAAGAAGAAGTTTTACAACCACATAATTTGATTGGGACTTTTTCTGGCCACTGGATTATTTGTTTAATTTTCTTTATTTAATAATTCATTTAATTGCTTTCTTTTATGAACAAATGGAAAAAATGATAGTAGAAAATTGCCATGAATTTCATGCAATTTTAGGTAATCTATCTATCTATCTATCTATCTATCTATCTATCTATCTATCTATCTATCTATCTATCTATCTATCTATATTATCTGTCATTGTTTTTTTTTTTTTTTTTTTTTTTTTTTTGAGAAGTTTCATGCATCCAAAGTACTTGTGGTAATGGCACTTGATATCGGTGAGTACTGAAAAGTTCAGTATTGGTCTGAAAAAAAGTAGCATCGAACATGCCTAATAATAATAATAATACCGTATATATAAATATATATATATAATATAAACAACAACAACAATAATAATAATAATAATAATAATAATAATAATAATATATTATTTAAAGGTGTCTTTTTTTTGGAAGTCAAGGACACCATAAAATATCCATCCATCCATCCATCCATCCATCCATCCATCTTCTTGACCGCTTATTCCTCACAAGGGTCGTGGGAGGTGAACTGGCTCTAGGCAGTAGGCGGGGGACACCCTGGACTGTCCATCCATCCATCCATCTTCTTCCGCTTATCCGGGGTCGGGTCGCGGGGGCGGCAGCTTCAGGAGGGAAACCCAGACTTCCCTCTCCCCAGCCACTTCAACCAGCTCCTCCGGCGGGATCACAAGGCGTTCCCAGGCCAGCCGAGAGACATAGTCTCTCCAGCGTGTCCTGGGTCGTCCCCGGGGCCTCCCGCCAGTGGGACATGCCCGGAACACCTGCCCAGGGAGGCGTCCAGGAGGCATCCGAACCAGATGCCCGAGCCACCTCAGCTGGCTCCTCTCAACGCGGAGGAGCAGCGGCTCGACTCTGAGTCCCTCCCGGATGACCGAGCTTCTCACCCTATCTCTAAGGGAGAGCCGAAGAGACCGATACAGCGTCCGCATCACTGCAGACGCTGCACCGATCCGCCTGTCGATCTCCCGCTCCATCCTACCCTCACTCGTGAACAAGACCCCAAGACTCAAGGACGCATCTGTTGAGGAAGGACGCATCTGTACTTGCTCCTGCACTCGCTCGTGAATCTAAACTACTTGGTGATTTTTGCATTGGGATTTTTAACTACATTGTTGCAGAATGCCTGGCGGAAAAAGAGCTGACGAGAATGAGGAGATAAAATCTTCTCTTAAAAAACTCAGTGGAATGGTTGCCGAATTACTTGAAATGAAGAAGAGCATTGAGCCACTTCTTCAGGAAATACAGCAATTGAAGAAAGAGACACAGGAAAAAGATCGATGCATTTTTGCCTTGGAACAAAAAGTGGATGATTTGGAACAAAATCTTCGTATCAACGATGTGATAGTCACCGGTATCAAGATCAAGCCGCGCCATGGCCCTTTGAGAGCTGCGGCTATCACGAGCACGGAAGATTCTGACCAATATTCAGGGAACGAGACTGTGGAACAGCAAGTGACACTTCAACTCAGAGATTTGGGATTAACTGTTGATCCTGCGCACATTCAGATGTGCTTTTCGCTTCCAACTGGAGGGACACGACCACCGGCAGTTCTGATCAGGTTTGTTGACAGAAAGAAAAAGATTGCTCTTCTGAGAGACCGTCACAAGCTTCGTGGGAAACATGTCTACATCAACGAAAACCTCACCAAACGAAATGCTGACATCGGCAAAAAGGCTCGACAAATGAGAAAGAATGGACTTATCGAAAGCAGGTGGACAAAAGACTGCCGAATTTTTATTCAAACTAAAGATAACTCTGGTCAACTAAAAACACGAATCGTGAAAGGAGCTGAGGAATTGGCAGCGCTTGAGAGACAACAGTAATTCACAATATAACAACAACAACATCACTAATTACCCAAAGCTGGAGTTGTATATGATTACTTGCTGACTTTGCCAAGGCTAACTCTTGTTTATACACCTGCATTGATAACATGTATTGCTGTTCCCGTTTGAATCTAAATATTGTCTGGCTTGAATTCCGTTTGGACATTTGTTCTAACAGTCAAGGCTACATGATAAGGCTGTATTGTGGCTCCAATGAATCTGCTGTCAATACGCAAAATGGGGGTTGGTGGTCTGGTTCCTGGAATGCAGCTGGCGTGGGCCGCTCTGCTGGGTGAGCTAGGCTGGGCAGCGCACAGGAGTCATCAGATCCACAACATGCTAGCAACCAGTGGTGCTACCTGACCAGAATCGAGTGCTGAAATTGCTTGAATCGCAATGGGCAGAATGCAAGCCAATCTACTCTTCTGGAAAGCACAACATGTGTGAAAGCTGATCCGAGGTCAGCGAAGATCCTACTGATGAAAGAGAAGAATTGCGCTTGCCTTGGCTGCTCGCCTGGCGGGGTGGGCTTGCTGGTGGCGTCTGGGGACCGACTCACCAGTTCCAAATGACTGGGACTAGCCACAATCTACACACGGACATTCAAGATGAACTGAGCGAGCAGTGTCTGGGATAGTATGGGATGGATAACGATAAAAATTAATGACTATTCTAAATAATGTATATGATTGATGCGTTATAGTAATGGGTCGATGGGGACGGGTCTCGAATAAGCTTCGGCTTCTACCCGTCAGCCCTTCTTTCGGATGTCAATGTTGCAAATGATATGATGTGATTGATGTAAACTGTAATGTGTCCGAAAGGAAAAAATGAATAAACTAAACTAAACTAAACTAAACTAAACTAAACTAAACTAAACTAAACTAAACTAAGATACTTGAACTCCTCCACTTGGGGCAGGATCTCGTCCCCGACCTGAAGACGACACTCCACCCTTTTCCGACTGAGGACCATGGTCTCGGATTTGGAGGTGCTGATCCTCATCCCAGCCGCTTCACACTCGGCTGCGAACCGCTCCAGTGAGAGCTGGAGGCCCCGGCTTGATGAAGCCAACAGCACCACATCATCTGCAAAGAGCAGAGATGCAATGCTGAGGCCACCAAACCGGAACCCCTCCACGCCTCGGCTGCGCCTAGAAATTCTGTCCATAAAAGTTATGAACAGAATCGGTGACAAAGGGCAACCTTGGCGGAGTCCAACCCTCACCGGAAACGAATCCGACTTACTGCCGGCAATGCGGACCAAACTCTGGCAACGGTCGTACAGGGACCGAACAGCCCGTATCAAGGGGCCCGGCACCCCGTACTCCCGAAGCACCCTCCACAGAACTCCCCGAGGGACACGGTCGAACGCCTTCTCCAAATCCACAAAACACATGTGGACTGGTTGAGCGAACTCCCACGCACCCTCGAGGATCCTGCGGAGGGTGTAGAGCTGGTCCACTGTTCCACGGCCAGGACGAAAACCACACTGCTCCTCCTGAATCCGAGATTCGACCTCCCGACGGACCCTCCTCTCCAACACCCCTGAATAGACCTTACCAGGGAGGCTGAGGAGTGTGATCCCTCTATAGTTGGAACACACCCTCCGGTCCCCCTTCTTAAAAAAGGGGGACCACCACCCCGGTCTGCCAATCCAGAGGCACTGTCCCCGATGTCCACGCGATGTTGTAGAGGCGTGTCAACCACGACAGCCCCACAACATCCAGAGTCTTTAGGAACTCCGGGAGGATCTCATCCACCCCCGGGGCCCTGCCACCAAGGAGCTTTCCAACCACCTCAGTGACTTCGACCCCAGAGATAGGAGAGCCCACCCCCAGAGTCCCCAGACTCTGCTTCCTCAAAGGAAGACGTGTTGGTCGCCACTATACACAGTGTTAATGGTGCACCGCTTTCTTCTCCTGAGACGCCGGATGGTGGACCAGAATTTCCTCGAAGACGTCCGGAACTTGTTTTCCATGGCCTCACCGAACTCCTCCCATGTCCGAGTTTTTGCCTCAGCAACCGCCGAAGCCGCGTTCTGCTTGGCCATCCGGTACCTGTCAGCTGCCTCCGGAGTCCGACAGGCCAAAAAGGCCCGATAGGACTCCTTCTTCAGCTTGACGGCATCCCTTACCGCTGGTGTCCACCAGCGGGTTCGAGGATTGCTGCCGCGACAGGCACCGACCACCTTACGGCCACAGCTCTGATCGGCCGCCTCAACAATGGAGGCGCGGAACATGGTCCATTCGGACTCAATGTCCCCCGCCTCCCCCGAGACAAGGGAGAAGCTCTGCCGGAGGTGGGCATTGAAACTCTTTCTGACAGGGGATTCCGCCAGACGTTCCCAGCAAACCCTCACAATACGTTTGGGTCTGCCAGGTCGGACTGGCATCTTCCCCCACCATCGGAGCCAACACACCACCAGGTGGTGATCAGTTGACAGCTCCGCCCCTCTCTTCACCCGAGTGTCCAAAACATGCGGCCGCAAATCCGATGACCCGACTACAAAGTCGATCATCGAACTGCGGCCTAGGGTGTCCTGGTGCCAAGTGCACATATGGACACCCTTATGCTTGAACATGGTGTTCATTATGGACAAACCGTGACGAGCACAGAAGTCCAATAACAGAACACCGCTCGGGTTCCGATCAGGGGGGCCGTTCCTCCCAATCACGCCCCTCCAGGTCTCACTGTCATTCCCCACGTGAGCGTTGAAGTCCCCCAGCAGGACGAGGGAGTCCCCAGAGGGAGCGCTCTCCAGCACACCCTCCAAGGTCTCCAAAAAGGGTGGGTACTCTGAGCTGCTGTTTGGTGCATATGCACAAACAACAGTCAGGACCCGTCCCCCCACCCGAAGGCGGAGGGAGGCTTCCCTCTCGTCCACCGGGTAAACCCCAACGTACAGGCGCCCAGCCGGGGGGCAATAAGTATGCCCACACCTGCTCTGCGCCTCACACCGTGGGCAACTCCAGAGTGGAAGAGAATCCAACCCCTCTCAAGAGGACTGGTACCAGAGCCCAAGCTGTGTGTGGAGGCGAGTCTGACTCTGTCTAGTCGGAACTTCTCGGCCTCACACACCAGCTCGGGCTCCTTCCCTGCCATTCCATGTCCCAAGAGCCAGCTTCTGTAGCCGGGGGTCGGTCCGCCAAGGTCTCCTCCCTTGGCTGCCACCCAGCCTGCACTGCACCCGACCCCTTTGGCCCCTCCCACCGGTGGTGAGCCCGTGGGAAGGGGGACCCACGTTGCCTCTTCGGGCTGTGCCCGGCCGGGCCCCATGGGTACAGGCGCTCGCCAGCGAGGCCTGGCTCCAGAGCGGGGCCCCAGTGACCCACATCCGGGCGAGGGAAACGTGTATCCAAAGTTTATGTTCGTCATAAGGAGTCTTCTGAGCCGTGCTTAGTCTGGCCCCTCACCTAGGACCTGTTTGCCATGGGTGACCCTGCCAGGGGCATAAAGCCCCAGACAACATAGCTCCTAGGATCATTGGGACACGCAAACCCCTCCACCACGTTAAGGTGCCGGCTCACGGACCACCCTGGACTGGTTGCCGGCCAATCGCAGAGCACACAGAGACAAACAACCATCCACACTCACAAGCACACCTAAGGACAATTCGGAGCGCCCAATTAACCTGCACCATAAAATATATTACATTAAATAAAAAACAATAAAATGTGTACAATGAAAGTAATTATTCAAACCAACAGTAACAGATGATACTATGTTGAGTAGACAATTTAAACAGGTGTGTTTTGAGTGGTGATTTGAAGTGAGACGGAGCGGAGCAACTGAATTTTTGTTCCCCTAATTACAGGTTTTTTTGTTTGTTTGTTTGTTTTTTAGAAACAAGCTGTCGCTTGATCTTCATTTTTTTTAGTTGCCTTGGGAGGCAAAACTTTAAGGTGCTTTGTGGAGTTTGTCACTTTTTTACTTGAGACTGCTACCTCTGGCCTAAAGTGTAACGGCAGCTTCTGCGTCACGCTCGTGCATTGAATGTGTTCGAGTATGTACACACGACTAAATTCTTCATTTTTTTTTCTGTTTCAGGCGAGAAAATCCCTCACCTTTTTCACCGTTTTGAAACCAAAATAGGTCACCGATGTGACTCGTGCAGAAACGATGAGGAAATATTTTGGGGGGGGTTTGACCAGAGAGTCAGCCAGTGTATCAATGAACTCCAGTTGGGATGGGTACTGAAGACGGGCACCGACTCACATTAAATCAGACGGTGACATGTTCCAAAGCACGTTTTAAATTGTGACTGTGCGGGAGTAGATGTGTTTGTAATTTTCTATGGCGTACTTGAACGCAGCATAGTGACGTCACCCAATAGCTCCCGCGCGGACACGACAGATGTCTGTCTTCAACCACCGACGAATCATGTTCAGTTGTAAGATGTATGGCTTTACCATCGTTACAAATACATGATAGAATTTTAGAACAACACATACCACATATTTGTACCATATTTATAATTTCATGGATAACAAAATTTTGTGGCCAACATTTAGCACGAGTAAACATTACATACTGCGTCGGATGCATACATTAAAATGAGTTTCCAATTACATTCACGTCCTCTTCAAGCTGTCATTTTTTGTGAGGTTTTACTCCAAGTTGAGTTAGAATTCATCGTGCTATGTGCGGCAGGCACACTTTCTTGTAAATTGCACAAGGAACCATATAATATTCTGTTCTTGTATTACTGCTTATCTTTGTTCTTTTTTGTGTTCATTGTAAAGAACTGTGCTTCTCAATTTGTAATCTGTAATATTAATTTATTTTAATATTATGTTATTTATAGTTTATTAATGTTATATTTTTGCAAATTATTTTTCTTGCCACCAAAATTTTGAACATTTTAATTTGCCATGATCGCTTCGTCCACCGCATGCTCCCAACCCATTTGACGAGTGCCCGATGATTATTAACGCGCAAAATTTTGGTCCAAGTGCTTCTCACCATTTTCACCCTTGACCTGTTTTCATGCCTCCATACTTCTTGGAGTCTGACCTGGAGTTTGGGATGCACTCAAAGTGCCTGTTTTTTTTTTGTTTTTTTTCCCCCCAGTTACCATCCCAATTGTGTCTTACGCTTTAAAAAAAAAAAAAAAAAAAAAAAAAAGACAGCAATGATGATAAGACGTTGAATCAGTAAGACTACCGAATGAACAATTCTGAGTGCTTAAAAAAAAAAAAGAATATAGCCCGACCGAGTCTGCCCATTTCTCTTTCAAGCTAACAAAGAGGTGGCGGTGGGCTCCTGTCATTTAGAATCTTGCAATGCTCTGAATCTGATATGCTTTTATGATAACCCTTGCCAGCCTTGCGGTTCTCTGGCACAAGTCTTTTAATTGTTCCCTTCGGCAAAACTAAAATAAAAAAAAAATAAAAATAAAAAATTGTGGCCCACATTGCCTGCAAGAGGACATCAGGACTGCAGAGAATGTTGCTAATTTTAAAAATATGTTCAAGACTTAACTATTTAGTTGAGTTTTTAACCGATTTCTTTTAGTTTTTTGATATTTTAGCATTCACATATTTACTATTTATTTAATTATTGTATATTTTATCTGAATCAGACAAAGCGTAACAGTACTGTACCCACTCCTTCAAGGCTGAATTCCAGTCTGCTTAACCGTTACACTTGTCAAACACAGTGTGGGTGGAAGTGGGCCCCGGAGGTAGGCGCCTGATGAAGATAACTAGCGAGGCCAACCAGATTCAGCAAAACAGGTAGAGCAGGGAGTGTTCGGTGGACGTCCGGGAAGTCACACAAATGCCTGCAAGGTGCCACCATTGAGGCCGAACACAATGCCAACCACCCAAGGCTCGTTGAGGCCACCAAGGCAGCTGGACACAACATCGGTCCCTATCGAATTTAAGGAACCAGGCATTAAGTCCAGGCAGACCAGACAAGACAAACATCAGAAGCTGCTCCTGCTGCTAAGGTTTGCTATGAGCCACTCAGATGATCCTTTTATAGCTTGAAGTGTTAAACCTCGGCAGTAGTAAAAATATTACAAGGTTGAATATCACAAAGATAATGTTGTACTATATATACAATATACTGAAGAGATTGACAACTAAATTGAATGTTTTCACTGATTTAGATTAAATGACTGAGTTTCTATAACTGTAAACATATAAACATCATACACAGTGTACTGTAGCTATTTCAAGAAGCAATATACAGTATTGGCACATGTCTTCAATTTGTGAACATGAGTTTGTGATAATTTTGTTTTTATTGTATTGTATTTTATTGGTTCTCTTAAGTACAATAACAGGCTCATGTGATTCATTTGCCTTTGTTATTCTCAAAAATACTTCCTTGGCTTCCAAGATTAGCTTCTAAGTGTTTAGCTAACAAGTGTTGGGTTTAGTCATAAAAGGGATTTCCCCCTGACAAATATGGAATTGTTACTTGTGCTAAGATTGCGTACAATAAGTTCATTCTCCATCAAAGTCTTAATTTTTCTTGGCCAGTGACCTTGGAAGGAAATACTGATGACAAAACGTGATTTTGTCCTTTTCTTTCCACTTCTCTCCAAATCCATTGGGAATTAATTAATACAGAGATTAATGTTGTAATGTGGTTTGGAATGTGGTACTGGAAACATTAGCATGCTAATTCCCACTTTTGCAATAAAACCGTGCAGGCCAGAGGCCATAAAATGTTTAATTGATCCTACTCTAAATATGTACTACTTCGGCTACTACTACTTTCATCCGCCAACTATTTTAGAATGCACAAAACAAAAACACATGCCAATTTTAAACTTAATAGAGGTAATGATAGATTTATTACAGCAGGAGTTAAAAAATCTACTGTTGTCTTGACAGAAAACCGGGGGGGGGGAATCAGTTTAAACAGCATATCTGTTCATTATTTCACTTTGAGCCGTCACCATGTCTCAAGTAAATCTCTGGGGAAACCATAAAGCAGCTTCTAAAACAACACCTCACTGTACACATTTAGCTCTTTTGTCACTTTCATGAGGGGAAAATAGTTTTCTGAAACCACTTTTGAGACTCTACTGAATGCCTTGTATGTTGCTGATGTCCCTTGTGGCACTGTCATAAAAATTACAAGTGTTTTCCTCATTCTATTTACAGAGTATGTGCATTTATTCATTTTGACATGAAAGTGTGATCCAGAAATATGCCTGTATTAAAGTTCCCCATAAAACAGTAAGTGACCCGTCCTGCTAAGTGTTGTTTTTATGTTACACAATTAATTTCAATATTGTTGGCGTCAGGCCGAAACCTTGTACCTCCAAAATAGTTGATTTTCAGGAGACCTCAAAAACGACATTTGTTCAACAATTACATCATCATCGTTTTCAACACTTTAGATTGGTTAATCATTTGTAAAAATAACACCCACGCGTGCGGACTGACCAATATTATTATTATTATTATTATTATTATTATTATTATTATTATTAATTTATTAATTTATTTTAAATATTAAATATATCAAAGTTTGACTTATGAGGCTTTGACCCGACGCCAGCGATATATTAATCCTAAATGGATGCCAGTGCTGCAGGCACTAAAAAAAGGAGCCAGGCATGTTGTCTTCATCAAGGACCACTGCATTTTCTTGCATTCTTTTCTTTCAGTAGAATTTTTACTTTCAAGTTTTCTCTTGAAGCCCCATTTGAGTTAATTTTATTTTATTATTTTTATATTATTTGTATTATTATTATTTTTATTACATTATTTTTTATTATTATTTTTTTTAATTTTTTTTTAATAAAATGGGAGTTTGGCAAAGAAAGGTATTGTATATGACAGATATAATGCAGGGCAAAAAATGTACCTCATTCATTCACAATTAATCTAAAGTTTGTTCATAACGATTATCTTTAAAATCACTTTCATGATAAGCTTTTAAAGGTGAATCTATCCATTCATCTTCCGCTTATCCGGGGTCTGGTTGCGGGGGCAGCAGCTTTAGCGGGGAAGCAGACTCTCCCCTTTCCCCGGGAACTTCGTCCAGCTTTTGCTAAAGAATCCCAAAGTGTTCAGAGGCCAGCCGGGGGACATCGTCTCTACAGTGTGTCTTCTCCTGGTGGGATGAGCCCAGAAAACCTCACCAGGAGGTGGCAAGGATACATCCTAACCAGATGCCTGAGCTCATCTGGCTTCTCTCAATGCGGAGAAGCAGTGGCTGAACTCTTGAGTCCCTCCTGTATGACTGCTGGTTGTTTCCGGGATCTTGTTCTGCCCCTCATGACCTGCACAGCTCGTGACCACAGGTGAGGGCAGGAACGTAGATCAGCCAGTAAATTGAGAGCTTTGCCTTTCTGTTCAACTCTCCACAATGGCAGAAAAGCCAAGTCAAGTTTATTTATCCATCCATCCATATTCTGCCGCTTATCCGAGGTCGGGTCATGGGGGCAGCAGCTTTAGGAGGGAAGCCGAGACTTCCCTCTCCCCAGCCACTTCAACCTGCTCCACCGGCGGGATCCCAAGGCGTTCCCAGGCCAACTGAGAGACATAGTCTCTCCAGAGTGTCCTAGGTCGTCCCCGGGGCCTCCCGCCGGTGGGACATGCCCGGAACACCTCCCCAGGGAGGCATCCAGGAGGCATCCGAACCAGATGCCCGAGCCACCTCAGCTGGCTCCTCTCAACACGGAGGAGCAGCGACTCGACTCTGAATCCCCCCCGGATGACCGAGCTTCTGACCCTATCTCTAAGGGAGAGCCCGGACACCCTGCGGAGGAAACTCATTTCGGCCGCTTCTATCCGGGATCTTGTTCTTTCGGTCACGACCCACAGCTCGTGACCATAGGTGAGGGTTGGAACGTAGATCGACCGGTAAATCGAGAGCTTCGCCTTTTGGCTCAGCTCTTTCTTCACCACAGCGGACCGATACAGAGTCCGCATCACTGCAGACCCTGCACCGATCCGCCTGTCAATCTCTCACTCCATCCTGCCCTCACTCGTTAACAAGACCCCAAGATACTTGAACTCCTCCACTTGGGGCAGGATCTCATCCCTGACCCGGAGAGGGAACTCCACCCTTTTCCTACTGAGGACCATGGTCTCGGATTTGGAGGTGCTGATCTTCATCCCGACCGCTTCACACTCGGCTGCGAACTGCTCCAGTGAGTTCATTCAAATTTATTTATATAGACCTTAATCACACGAGTCTCAAAGGGCCTCACATGCCCACAGTTGACACATATCAACGACATCTCCTGATCGAACCACAAAAGGGTTAGGAAAAACTCAAAAAAAAAAAAAATAACATCAGGGAAAAATGAAAAACCTTGAGAAGGGGTCGCAGATGTGGTAATCCAACTTCCAGGATTGACCGGGCTGCAATGGATGCCGAATGACCCTTTCTGTTTGTGGCAGGATCTCATCTCCGACCTGAAGAGGGCACTCCGCCCTTTCCCGAATGAGGACCACAATTTGAAGGTGCTGGTTTTGTTTTTTTATAATAAAAACATTAATTGAAATGTTGCATATTTTATGGTACGGTAGGTAAAGTATATATTATTCAGTTGTTTGTCCTCTGTAAGTCCAGGATCATAGCACAATGGCAGTGGGAAATCGGTGAAATGCAATTACACAGTAATTACTGATTACCTCTTCCGTGCCTTCTCCTCTCAACCCTCCTCCAGCCTTTCCTTAATCCTCCTCGATCCTCCCCTGCAGTCAAAGTAACTCCCTCAATTATCTGCTCAACTAAGGGGGTTTATTTACAGTGGATTACAAGGTACCTATTGTCGTACACCTTTAATTTGTCTGGGTAAGAAGTTGGCAAAAGGGCATTTTGTGATGATTGCCATTTTTTTTCTCCAATTGATTAAGATAACACTATAAGTAAATATGCACAACTATCCACCAGGAAGACATTTTGTAATACATTTTGTAATAATCTTTTCAGAACAGAGTAATACCCGAGACATTCTACCAATGTAATTGTAAAAAATAAACAACCATACATCGTGGTAACACTTACTCTTTCTTCTTACACTTTCAGAGTGATGGAAATGTGTGTATTACAGCAATGAATGTACAGAACAGTTACAGTAGAGCAGAATCTAGAGGAAGTCATTTAAGGTCTCATTTGGCTAACATTAAATATTTACTGATTTGGTTAAAGCAACTAAAACAAGGATTATGCACTCTCAAGTACAAATGTATGATGTGAATTACGGATGTTGCCTAAGAAGAAAATCCTGATTATTTTCTGTCAAACACGATTTTCCGATAACAATTTCTTTGTAAAATAAAAATAATGACAAAAAGTATTTGAATGATATTTAAACTTAATTTATCTTTGTCCAGTGAATTTAATTCTGATAATACACACAGAACAATCCCTTGGAATTAAGAGCATCTTACATATACAACAGACTTCCTGTTCTGTTCTTATTTAAACTAATAATGAAAGAAGAAAGTGCAATAAGTGCATATACCATTTGAAGAAGTCTGTCTTATTGAAATCATACCATTTCTACACAACAGATCTACTTTGCCCAATTTATTAAAAGCCTTTACATACTATGATTATAGCAGTCTGCCTGTTTTTTTGTGTGTGTGGTTTTTTTCTTTCTTTTTTTGTCGTTTTCTCTCAACGTAAAGCTCCGTTCCTCGGTTGTCAGAATCCAAGACACGTTCAGGAGTTACGGTGATTTGAAAAACATGCATCATTACCTGTCTCCTACTTCACTCTCCTCTGACACACCACTTCCCCCTCCTCCATATGTGGCAATCTGCCAGGTGCCGTAATGTATTTGGTATCGACGTAAAGCTCCGCTTCTCTGCTTTCAGAAGCCAGAATTACGTTGCCAGTGCAAACGGTTTAGAAGTTAGGGAAATTTTGAAAATAAATAAATAAATTAATTAAAATAAAATTATATATATATATATATATATATATATATATATATATATATATATATATATATATATATATATATATATATATATATATATATATATATATTCTAGTCGGGTTCATATCTGAGGGGTAATTATGTTCACTTGCCTTGGCAAACCTAGCATAATCACCAGTGGCCATGGTTGTTGAAGACTACGTGCACGTGGGAGGAAGCAAAACTGCATTAAGGATGTTACTGTTACTGCAACCGAATGGAGAGCACTGTTTTCAGATAGACCTTGGACAGCAGGACTTAACAATGCATGCAGCCATACGATTTGGGGGATACTACAAGAGAAAGGGTTAAAGGTCACTTGCTCCAATCTTAACATTCACATTAAGGCCAAATCGATTTTGAACATTAACCGTCTATTCTGGTTAAAACAGTTTTACGTTCAAATCGGCACTTTCGATTTTCAACCCAGCACCATTTTTGGTTAATCTGGTCATGTTTTGGTTCTGTGGGGGTGGGATTTTGTTTTCTTTTGGTGTTTTTGGTTGTCATGTATTCCTTGTCTCTTCCCTTGTCTCGTTATGTCTAACCACGTCCACCTGAGTGTGTCTTCCCTTCCCAGTGTGTTGACCAATCAGCTCCCCAAGCCTCTTGTATCTTGCCCAGGTGTATGTTGTTATCTCGTTACCATGTGTATTTAGTTACCCTGCTTTGTTTCAGTTCTTGTTGAGTCATTGTTGCTGTCCATGCCATGCCTTGTTGCCCTCGTGTTTTCGTCACTATAGTTTGTTTTTGACCTTGTAAATTTGTATTTTTCCATAGTACCTTGTTTACCTTTTTTTCTGAATTAAATCCCCTTTTTACTTGCATCCCTGCCCTGACCTGTTTTTATTGCCCCTTGCATTTGGGTCCTGCCTCCGACACCCCCCAAACGTGACAAATCTAAGCCGCTGTAGTTTCCAGTAACAGTAACATCCTTAATAGCTGACCTCACCAAACTAATGATTTTGGATACGACTCCTTGCATATAACTGTTGGGAAAGGCAGCCCTAGAACTCTTGGACTTGTTTGCCGAAACGTTCATTATATTGGCTGGGGGTGGGACGTTGTGTCAGTGTTGACATGGGTAACCTCTCTGACCCTTGGGCCCATGTCCCTTGAATAAGTGTTGCCCTCCCCAGTGGTAACAGAATGGTCAAACATTATGTCAAGGGTAATTAAGGTCCAAATGCTCCTGACCCTGATATAATCCCCTTTGAAAGGATCTCCAACTGTTTGCTGTGATTAACAAGGACTGCTACGCTGGGAGGATCTGCCTCTGGTGAGAAGGCTTTATTGGTCCTCTTTTATTTATTTATTTTTTATCACCGTATAAAGTGGCCTCCAAGAGCTTCATGAGATGTCCACAGGTCCCACCGACAACAAGTCGGTGCTTTGAGCTGTCATTGAACATTATTGACCAAATGGCTGGCTTGTTACAGACTTCGTAGGCTATAAAGGACTCCCTCATGTCTGAGCACTTCTAAAGAGGCCTGTGAGCCATCTACTCACAGTGTCTGAATCTGAACATTCGAAAGGAGTTTTCCATAACCATAAATCCCTAACAGGTACAAATTCATTGAAAACTCGGGTAGGTGTCTTTCAAGAACCTTAATCATATTTAAAAGACTTCAGGATCACAATTGTGAATACAAACATTCAAGGAGCAATGTCTGATATGTTATTCTTTGTATAATCCTCGAGGCACAACACTGATGGTATTAAACAAAGAATACTAAGTTAGCAACCAGTGTTGCCGGTAACGAGTTACTCAAAAAAATTTGCTTTTCAAAGTAACTAGTAGTCTAACGCGTTACTTTATTCTACAAAGTAGTCTGATTAAAGTTACTGTCCAGAGATTCAATGCGTTACTCCACATTTTCCTGAAGAAGGTACAATATCTCACTGTTGTAACAGTCACAAACAACTGCCGCTAACTATGAAGATGAGGCAGAAGTCATTGATCACCACACTGAATTCAGCCATGGTCTGGTTGTGAATGGTTTGCACATTCAAAACAAAAGTGATGATACTTTGACTAGTTTTATTAACCAATAGGCAACAAAAAAAGTGTACATTATGGACCATAAAAGTGGTAAAAAATAATTTATTTCCATCCTCAATTGGTCCGTGAAGCATTATGGGATGAGGTCGTCTCCGCCCTCTCGCCAGGGGGCGTGACGTCAGACAAGTCACGTTTTCAGCATGCACGAGTCGACTCAAGTGTACACACTTGGAATAGCGGAACAAACAATAGAGGAATTAAGGGGATTTTCATTTTCAACCTGGATAGATTTTTATTTTTTGTTTTATAAAAAGTATTTATGTTACAAGAAGTCAAGAGAGACTGGCTATTTTGTTTTTCATAAAAAAAACACTTTATTTTCATGTTAAAAATGCACTTTCATAAAGTATTTGGAACTCTGTTTCTACCGCATTATTTTTATGTTGAGATGGTGTTATCGGCAGCTGCTGAAAGTAACTAAAAAAATAACTTTTAATCTAACGTAGTTACTTTTAAAATCAAGTAATCAGTAACGCAATTTAGTTACTTTTAAAACCAAGGAATTCGCAAAGTAACTAAGTTACTTTTTCAAGGTAACTGTGGCAACACTGTTAGCAACATACCATCCCATTGTTTCACCCATGGGGAGCCCCATGTGTCCAGTGGGACTGAAATGGTAAGATGTTGACATGGGTACATGTCCACCAACAGTCACTCTTATGCGATGCAGGTTATAAGATTAATTTCAGGGGTCATCTCTCAGGCCTGGAATCTACAAAATGAATTGTATCCCAAGAGGGCTGTGTCCAGAGAGGTGTGGTGCGTTCAATCCTCCACACGTGCACTTAGAGGCCAAAGTCTTTCCCAAGAACCAAACCCCAAATCCCCACCCTTACCCTCCCTCGTCCTTGTAACACCCACTCCACCCATCTCCCCATGAGGACACTATCACCACATCCTCCATCTTTTTATCTCTTGGGGTAGCGCAAGTCATGCAGAACTCACGAGAGGAACATGCTGGGTGAGCTCATCGGATTAGGATACAAGATAGGGACAGAGTGCCTCAGGGAGGGCTGGCATCGCTGCCTCTACCTCATGTCCTTTTTCTTTACAGTCAATATTTGCGAACACCCAAGAAATTAGATCACCTACCACCAACAAAATCATTTCAAATAAATCCTGAAGGAAAGAGTTTGCCAGTAAAAAAAGATTAAAAAGATAAAAAAAAAGAGAAAAAGATTAATCTGAACCCTGAGGATGTTACCAAAAGTGCCCAGCTTTTGTTTTGGAAAACAAGCACAGATGCTCCACCCTGCCTTGAGCTCTTGTTGTTTCTTTATTTACTATCCAAGTCCAAAACAGGAAGAAACCAACAATAAACTATGTCTAAATTCATTATCTGGAGAAATTAACTATCTTAAGGGATAGTCGAAGTCACAGTGCTAATTTACGATATAAGTAAGTGAATAGAGAGGGCCAGATGTAAATGAAAAAAAAAAGCGGAAAAAAAAATGCACCACAGGTGCCTGTGGGTGCAAGAATGGTACAATTCAATCAGATGTAGAGATGCTTTGTTAGGTGTGCTCAACAGTTTGATTATTTTTTATTATTACAGTCAAACCTCAGTTTTCGAACGCTTCTGTTCTCAACTAAATCAGTTTTTGACCAGAAAATTCGAGAATTTTATGTCTCAGAACTCGTCCAAAAAAAATTGGCTCTTGAGCAAACTGAAAAAAGCCGAGCGTACCTGAACGCGACTCAATCTGGAGAAAAAGCCGAGCGTACATGAACGTGACTCACTCTGGAGAAAAAGCCGAGCGTACCTGAACGTGACTCACTCGGGAGAAAAAGCCGAGCGTACCTGAACGCGACTCATTCTGGAGAAAAAGCCGAGCGCACATGAACGCGACTCACTCGGGAGACGAGCTAACTCGAATGCCCAGGATGCTTCCTCCGTAGCACATTCGTGTTCAAAGTTCGTTCGAGGCAGACCTGTTCATTGTTATTTACGCAAATCTGACAGTTTTTTTTTATTTATTTTTTATTTTTTTTATTTTTTTTTTTAGTTTTGCATCATGTATTAGCCCCTAATCACGGGTCCAAAGAAAGCAAGTGCATTTTTCCCCCCATCATTTTAGATAGGATATCTTCTATTAAAATAAAACAGTGTCTATTTCTACCCTTTTCTATTTATGCTAAACAGTATACAGTGCAGTTTATGGTGTAAAATAGTAAAACAAATAAAAAATAAAAATAAAAAATTTAATTTTTTTTTTTTTTACTTGGACCGGATTAAAATTCATCCATCCATCCATCCATTTTCTTGACCGCTTATTCCTCACAAGGGTCGCGGGGGGTGCTGGCGCCTATCTCAGCTGGCTCTGGGCAGTAGGCGGGGGACACCCTGGACTGGTTGCCAGCCAATCGCAGGGCACACAGAGACGAACCGGATTAAAATTATTTACATTAATTATAATGGGAAAAATTGTTTCGGATTTCAAACAATTCGCTTTTGGAACAGCCTTCTGGAACGGATTATGTTCAAAAACCGAGGTTTGAGTGTATTATTATTTTTGGACAGAGAGTGTTTGTCTGAATAAGATGAGCATATTCTTTTTTGAAGTACTGGAAGAAAACCAGGAAAATAAGCAGGAATATTACAATACCAAAAATAATCAATCAATCAGTGGGGTTTGAAAAGGGAAAAGCACATTCTCACTAGTGACGACAGCTTTGATCGCAATCAATCAACTGACCAGAATAAAGCCAAGTCAACATCCTTGACTCTTGGACAAAATTGTATGCTGCCATTACTTTAGCCCAGTGGTTCTTAACCTTGTTGGACTGAACAACTGAACAACACCAGTTTCCTATGCGCATTCGCAGAACACTTCTTCATTGAAAAATATGCAGTTTTTTTTCTTTTTAAATCAAGACATTGTCATAGGTTTAACTGGTGAATAGAGTGAACAGGGAGAGTAGCCTTTTTATTGAATATGGCTCTCTTCGCCTTGAATTCAAGCGTTGTGTTCTTGCATACGCTATCTCAATGCAGCTTAATTAACCCCTTCGGACCCATAAATGCTTGCAGTGGACATGAGATATTTGCGTCTCTAAACCAATAAAACACATGATTTGGATGATGTCAATACTTATGGTTCATGATTGGGTCCTAGCTAACCAATCACAATCGCAAATTGATTTGCATGATGTTCATGTTAAAAATTGTTACATATAAGCTCTGTAAGTTTACAACATGTTACAGCCATACTATCCTGGCGTCCACTATAACAAATAAAAACATGAGATTCCCCCCCCCCCAAAATATACTTTTTTTTTTTTTTTTTTTTTTTTTTTTTTTTTTGGTGTGATCCCAGTAAATCATCCCTTCTGGGTACAATTTCTGCCAATCATGCAAAACATGCCTACCAACTGTGTACACTTTCAAAGCATGACTAAGCAATTTAACCCTCCATTTTATGGCGTTATCTTTCTTTCTTTCTTTCTTTCTATCTTTCTTATCTTCCGGCCAAGTAAACAGAAGTTTTGAGCATAAAAACTTGTTTTGTTTTTTCGCACACCAGTGTGTTTTTTTGTTTGCAAGAATTACAACTTGTAGGCCTATTTTGTGGTCAAGTTTATTTCCTCAGTATTAATTTACATGCTCCCACCAAAGGTTTTTCCAGTGAGCAGGTTAATGGTTCACTCCTTGCTCATTCTCAGCCATCGGCCTCATCAAAGACAGTTCCTGCACATCAACAGGAAGTGGAGAAGCTACCACACTGATGCAGGCAACGCAGCTTGGATGGAGCTGATCGCATTCAAGACTGTAGAGATGATCGTTGACTTGAGGAAACATCCTTTGTCATAGATGCCCCTCACATTGCACAATTGCCCTGTCGTCCGCTGAGACCTTCACGTTTCTAGGAATAACAGTCTTCCCCGGACCTGAAGTCGGGGGATCAACATCAATTCCCTCCTGAAAAAGTCCCAGGAGAGGCACAGCATGCCAGAAGAACTGTTGAGTCAAGATCCAATACGTGGTAGGCAAAATTCTCTCTGACCCTCCACATCCTGGTCACTACCTCTTCCAGGTCATTCCCTCATTTAGGCGCTATCAAACAATTTGTTTTGTTTTATTGTTGCTTGATCTGAAATACATGAGTTAGTGCCGCACCTCGAATGATCAAATTGGGACCCCAAGCAAAATTGGTTGCTGCTGAAGGATGATGATGGCCGATAAAGACATGCGAATCTTGCTTGATTCCTGGTATGGTAAATAATTTTATCAACTGGGGGGAATGTATAACTAAATACGTCAAGTACATGTCGAAGCATTCACACATGACATATGATGCCTGTGCTATTCCCGATGCAAACGGCTGTTTTTTTATGCAACGCAACTAATTTGTCGATGGGGTTTGGGGGCCGACAAATTAGGGCCCCCAATGGACCATGGGGGCCGGCAAGCAGTGCATGATCTGCAGCCATAACTGGCTCGTACTACCGCAGACCAATTCTTTGTATGTTTCTACATATTCGGCCAATAAAGATGATTCTGATGACAATCCCACAAAGTTGTCATGACTCGAGTCATGCAGGAGGAAATGTTTGGGTCTTGTCTCATGTCTGGGGTCACACTTGGGGTTGAGTTTGAGTTCATGACCTGTTAATCTAGTTTCAACTAGTTTTAGGCTGTGTGATGTTATAATGTTCGGAACTATGTAAGAACTATGTTTATGCCAGGAATCTTTAATCGCGTTACTGAAGAATCTTTTATGCTATATGATGTTTGTTGATGTCAGGAACTATCTGTAATTAATGGGTTAACAGCCAATCAGAGAATTTCATGTCAGTACTGGTACTCACATGTCTAGCCACAACCAATGAGATCGATTCACTGTCTATATAAGCTGTCTGAGAAATGTGTGTGTTACCGGATTATTGCTCACTGTTTCACTGTGCTTCTCCGCTGCCCAAGGGGGGCTTGGCATGATTCTCGATGCATTCTTGTTGTTTTTAGTTTAGTCAAGTTATGTGAATAAATAGTTAAAACCTTATTTGTGTCTGCATTTTGGGATCCAACCCTTCAGCACACGACAAAAGTAGATCATTTACTGTATATTTAACTAACAAATAACGAAAACTAGAATTCAAAAAACATTTTCATTAACAAAAAGTAAAAATGAAAATGCTAAGTAAACTAAAATGAAAAGTAAACTACATTTTACATTTACAAAACTAAAACTAACTATAATTATAGAGAAAATGTTTAGTTTTCGTCTTTGGCAATTAAATTAATACATGAGCCTTCAGGGTTGATTGTAAACGTGATTTAAGTATATTTATTTTGATATTAACCGGAATAAGGACGTTTGAAAGTGTACCGCACAGAAAGGACATCAAGGAGCAGCAGACAATAGAAAAGCACCTTCAGATGACGTCGCTCCTGGGTGACAATTTTGCATGTTTGACTTTTTGACTACAGTAGTCAAGGGTCTACTACTGTCTTTTTTACTCTTCACAATCAAAGTTTCTGCCTGCCTCGTCTACCTTTCCTGACCTCACATTTTGTATCTGCTTCACTCATGCCACAGTTGTTCCGTTTCTCAATCAAATGTAATCTTACTGCTTTCCATTTTGATAATTCACCTCAATCATACACATACACACGCACACCCACACACATTTTGGATTTGTCACTGAATAATCCACATAAGATGAATGGAAAAGAGCTCCTCCATTGCATCAACTCTCCGGCCAAAGGGACAGGCTGGACATTAACCGTAAATGTTTTTATTTGTGAAACAAACTGGACCAGCTGGAGAAAATCCACATAGGCTATGAGACTTGGGAACATTCAAATTCCAACAGAGGACCCACTTGCTGTGACGCAGCAGTGCTGATGGCTCTTGCCAACATGCCCATCAAGCCCAGATCAAGGCCAATGCCCTTCTGAATGTTCTGGTCTTTTATCTATTCACAAAGCTCTTTGCCACCACTGTAGGATGCAATCAGTGTTGGGGTCATTTCAGGGAAGCTCCCTATGTCTAACAGTCAGTTTAACAGTCCTTGTGCATTCCTCGTCCATACTGGTGGCTAGTCACTCAAAAGAAGTCAAAATACAGCCATTAATCATTAAACCTCTGGCAACAAAAGTGAGTACATCACTATGTGAAAATGCCCATATTAATCGAAAAGATCGGGTGTAAATAGGGACTGAAATGGTGTGTTAAATTTGTTCTTACAGCTCATACACTGTCATACTGGTCACTGACAGTTTGACATGGCACTTCATGGCCAAAAACTCTGAAGATATGAAAAAGAACTGTTGCACTAGTCTACCGGTACATAAAGATGGCCCCGGCCAGGGATGAGCAACTTAAATGCTGGAGAGCGCCACAATTTTTCATCAGTAATACTGGATGTCTCTGTGTTTTTTTGTTTTTGTTTTGTTTTTTGTTTTTGTTTGTTTTTTTTAGGGGAGGGATTGCGGTTGGCATTAGTCACGGGGTCACTCCGAATGTGGTCAGTGGCCACAGTTGCCCATCACTGGCCTAGGCTATCAAAAGATCGCCATCACCCTGAAAGTGAGCTGCAGCACAGTGGTCAAGTCAATCCGTCGGTTTAACAGGACATGGTCTACATGGACGTCATCCAGAAGGAAGCCTCTCCTAAAGATGACGCACAAGAAAGCCCACAGTTTAGTGTGTGCGGTGCCAATCAGGTGAGTGTGTGTGTATCTTGCCTACAGCCAAGTGTGGTGGTGGGAGTGTCATGGTCTGGGGCTGCGTGAGTGCTGCTCGCATTGGGGAGCTACAGTTCATTCACAATTGTACTGTATTATATTCAATTTCGTACATTTTACCAGATTGCTTCAATGTTTATTCATCTTCCTGTTTCTCTTTTGTAATTTCACCAAATAATATTTTTATATGGTCAATAAATCACCAACAATTTCCTTTTGTTCACCTGTTTACTCACTTATGGTTTACTTCGTGCATCAGTCACCTGCATTCTTAACGTAAAAGTCAAAATTACTGCAATAATATTAATATCAAAATCAAATCCTATCCTCCAGAGCAAAAAGGTTAATATAAAACAAAGCAATGACATTGAAATTAAAATGTTGTTCTTCTAAAAAAAAAAAAAAAAAAAGGGTTACCATAGCTTCCTTAGCACTCTCTTGCAGGTTGTTCTGCACTTTTGCTAGCTCTTCTGCAATCTCAGACATACTTTTGCAAGAAAACTGTTAGATGTGGACAGTAATGTGAAGTCCAATTTTTTTTTTCTTGTTTTTTGTTTTGTTTTTTGTTTTGTTTGTTTCCCTGTTAGGCTCTGGAATTGGATCTAAAAAATGCAGACTCAAAAAGAAGATTTTAACTTTTTATTCGCACAACATCAAGAGGAACTAACTTGACTAGACCAGAAACAACGAGAATGTTAGGGGTGGGAATCTCTGACATGAGGCCGATTCGATATGTATCTCGATACACAGGTTGCGATTCGATTGAAAAACGATTATCTTTCAGAACAGAACGGTTCAATACGGTTCGATTAAGTTTGGGAACGATACAATTTTCGATTCGATACGATTAATTTCAATATTCAAAACTTATAGTGACATTTGTTGTTTGTAAACATTAATCTTAAAACACCACAACTTTTTACAGTATCTACAAATGTGTTAAAAAAGAACAACAACAATGTCTTCTATATTTTTATATATTGAATCAATTATTTAAATGGACCGGAACAAAGGGCTGGGCGATATGACTGAAATATGTATCAGTTTAACTATTTATTAATAGTTATTGACAGTTATAATTGTTTTTTTTCTCTTCAAAATAAGGATCAGGAAAACAAAAGGTTGATAATTTAATGTTAAATATAAATATTTAACCTTTAGACAGACACCAACACAATTAAACAGAATATGTGCACATTGTGAAGTATTTCAGAAACATAAATTTAAGACATGAAATAAACCTACCGTCCAGCCAAAAGAAATATGAAGCCACCTTATGGAACAATAAATCTATCAAACACATTTTAACCACTTAATATATCCAAAAATATTTCCAAAAGTGCCCTTCCCTTTTTATCAACAATTTTTGTTTTTAACAATTTTTGTTTTTCTTTGCCATCACATTCATTTTTGGTTAATGTATGACATCTTTTTTGTTTTTTTAATCTGAGACACGATGATGACCACGGAATCACCACTGTTTATGTTTTGTTTTTTGGGCTGTCGTTCATTTTGAGTTTGATGACGTAATCGCGGGCACGTCTCAGTTCTCCTATCTGCTGCTCATGCTAGTTGTATACGTCGACAGGGAGCCACAAACTGAGAAATGAGATACTTGCAGTGTGCTTTTAGCTTAGCTGGTGTGTTGGCTGTGGGACATACCTGTGTCGTTTGAATCCATGCATTGGATCGTCACGGGAGTTATTCTTTTTGGCTCGCGCGCAGTACCAACGCCGGCCCGAGACATACAAGTGCACCGAGAGGACTCGATAGCAATGGGAAATACCGAGATGTGAGGCACCGGCTTCTGCTAACTGTCTCCATTTGCATGTTATCACTCGTTGTGCGCGACTGCGCGCGTGCCGTGTCGCGAGCACGGCGTTGACGGTAGGCGGCCCCCCTCCCCCCAAAAATAGGTGCGAAACGTCTTTGCATTACGTTTACAACATCCGGGGAATGAAGCGTCTCTGAGCGCTACTTTGCTAGCTCTCTGTAAACACGGAAGTAGCTTGAATAGTGATGCGACTGAAATGTAAACAAAACAAGTAAAGCACGGCGCAGAACTCTTGCTATTGTTATGAAAACCATAAAGCCTCACTCGCAACCGATTCACAGCAACGCGATATCCGGTCCACAGCTTTACAAGCAATGTATCTAAGGATTCCCGGCGGATTTTGTATCGGTTGACAAGTCTGCTACCGATACGGCCGTTTAGCTCCCCTTGACGACCGATGGTTCGGTCGAATCGGTTTTTTGTCCCACCCCTAGAGAATGTATCAAGAATCAAGAGACGCATAGCACTTGGGCTGTGGAGGTGCACAGAGGAACAGAAGAATAATCCGACGAAAACACACACTTCTCTGTCAGGCTTATATAGACAGCGAATCGATCAGATTGGCTGTGGCTAGACATGTGGGTAAAAGGACTTACATGGATTTCTCTGATTGGCTTCTGACCATATAAAGAGATTAAAGATTCCTGACATCGCATAGCTTCTGACGTCATATAGCTTCTTACCAGTTGAAACTAGATGCCGGTTCCGGTTACATGCTGACTGCATCAGTTCAAACAGACACTTGACCACACAATTCAATCACAGTTAAAAACAACCCTGTGAGAAATTCATAGTAAAGCTAATAAAAAAGTGAAACCTTAATAGCAATGTATTTGTAACCCTGTTGAGTTGAGTTCATCTAAAAATAACTGGTTAGCATCTCTATTAGGATGTGCGAACTTTTGTTTACTACTGAATCAATTCATCTTTGTAGGTAAATATGTGAAGCTATAATTTATTTATTTTTATATATACACCATATAGTTGGGGGTGCAGGTGTTTAGTAACAATGATTTTTCAAAATTTTGGCGTGGCCAGTGGCCCTATCGAATGATGAATGGCAGAGGTGAATGTATTCAAATTCAAACAATTCCCAGCCCTGGATACTATGTTCTACACCATAGGTCTCAAACTCCAGTCCTCGAGGGCCGCAGTCCTGCATATTTTAGAGGTTTCTCTCCTCAAACACAGCTGTATCATATCATGAGGATCATTATCAGGTTCCTGCAGAGCTTGCTTATGAATCAGGTGTGTTTGAGGGAAACCTCTAAAACATGGAGGACTGCGGCCCTCGAGGACTGGAGTTTGAGACCTGTGTTCTACACTGTTTTGGTTTTGGTCATTTGTACACCTGGCGGGGATTCCTACATTTTCAATAAATACTGGTACTGTGCCATAATACTGCATAATTAATACATTGATTGGCTGCGCGAATGCTAATATTTCGCACTGCAGTCCAGAGTGCAAAAATAATAATAATTTAGAACCCTAATTGTTTATTATAGTTTGTGTGACTTTAACATAACTTATTTTTAATTGATTTGATTTGATTTATTGAACATATAAACAAGCAAACAGCAGGGAAAAAAACAGAAATCAAAATAAAATAAAATCCCAATAAAATCATCACTCAATCATAGTTTACATGTTCAAAAGGGAGTAGGAAGAAGTTAGAAACTTATCTAGTCCTACCCCTTTTACTTTATATATCCATCCATCCATCCATTTTCTTGACCGCTTATTCCTCACAAGTGCACTTAGACATGTTCACATTTGCCAAAAACATATACAGTATACATGAATTTCTAGACATATACCATAATACCTATCTAAATCATATACACCTACTCACATATACAATTTTCATACTCTGGTCTGACATAAGTAATTTTTTTTAACTTTACTTTTAAACTTTTTTTTTTAAACTCAACAAGTGAGTCGCATTTTTTTCAGATCAATTCCCAAATGATTCCACAAATTAACACCTTTTACAGATACACACCTTTGCTTAATATTTGTTCTTGTTTTGTTATTTTTGTACCCCTTATATCATAAGGACTGTGTCTAATTTCAAACAACTTCTGAGTACTGTGGCAGAGTAAATTATTATAAACTTTGTACATTATTTGTGCTATTTTAAACTCAACCAAGTCATAAAATTTCATTGCATTTAATTTAATAAATAGTGGATGTGTTGGTTCTGTATATTTTGATCGATTTATAATTCTTATAGCTCTCTTTTGCAATTTGAAAACAGAGTTGCTATTTGTTTTATATGCATTTCCCCAGATTTCCACACAATAGGTCAGATATGGTAATAATAGTGAACTGTATAATGTATATAATGATTTCATGTTTAAAACATCCTTAGTTTTATAGAGTATCCCTATTATTTTTGACATTTTCCTTTTAACAGTTTCTATATTTCTATTTTCTATGTGTGGCTTCCAACATAATTTAGCATCAATAACTACTCCAAGAAATTTATTTTCATACACCCTTTCTATTTCAATGTATTTTGTGAGTTTCAATACTTAAGAATTACAAGCTTAAAACAAATAGCTCAAATTCTTCTCTTCTTTTTTTTATTTTTTATTATTATTATTATTTTTGGCATTTTTTAGAATAAGGTCTGGCACCATATACTATACATCAGCGGTGGCCAAGTTCGGTCCTCAAGAGCCCCTATCCAGCCTGTTTTCCATGTTTCTCTCCACTAACACACCTGATGTATGATTAGGATCGTTATCAGGCTTCTGCAAAGCTTGCTGATTAGCTGATCATTAGATTCAGCTGTGTTGAAGGAGGGAGACATGGAAAACGGGCTGGATAGGGGCTCTCGAGGACCGAACTTGGCCACCTCTGCTATGCATACATATACGATATATAAGTGCTGACTGTTAGTTGGGATGAGAAGTTTGAATTACCTTCTGCAGTGCAACAAAATCTGACTAACATATATGAAATCGGGTTGTATAGGTTGCACAGTATTCGGTGAATAAATGGGGCACATATGGGCCCCATGACATTATTTGGCTTAGGACTCCCAAATGGCCAGGGCAGCTGCTCCAGGTCAAGACTGGAACGATGCCGTCCCGTATGTGTGTGTCCTGACTTTTGGAATAATTAAAAAGCCGGTGACGGAGGATCGAAGGGCTTGCGAGTGTTCATAAGGTCAAAAGAGTTCTGAAATATATGAAGGCCCAAGACCATGAAGACACTTATAAGCCAATAATAATACCTTAAACCGATAGTTCTCGTTTTGCAGTCTTAGTCAGGACACGTGCTGCCAAATTCTGCAGTAATTGTAAGTGTGAAATGTTCTTGCAAGGCATTGCAATATTCAATTTGGTTAGTAACAAAAGCATGTATTAGCGTATCTGTTTTGGCCCGAGAGAAAAGGGGGCGAACTCTGGCTATGTTCTTCAAGTGATAAAAATCTATTTTTGTTCAATTTTTAATACCTGGAATAAAAGTGAGCTAAGAGTCCAAAATAACACCCAGGTTTTTGACCTGTGGTGAGGGCTGTAGGGAGACTGCACATATTTTAGTTAATACTTTCTTTCTCTGGGCCTCAAGACCGATAATTAAAACGTCAGTCTCGTCCTGTTTAAGCTGGTGAAAGTGTTCTGCCATCCATAATTCGATGTCAAGGATACAGTTAAAAAGCGCATCCGTTGGACTGGTGTCATCATCATACACAGAGATGTAAAACTGCGTGTTATCAGCATAGTTATGGAAATTCACTTGTGTGAGTCTCCTAATTAGGGTGAGAAGCTCGATCATCCGGGAGGGACTCAGAGTCGAGCCGCTGCTCCTCCGCATTGAGAGGAGCCAGCTGAGGTGGCTCGGACATCTGGTTCGGATGCCTCCTGGACGCCTCCCTGGGGAGGTGTTCCGGGCATGTCCCAGCGGCGGGAGGCCCCGGGGACGACCCAGGACACGTTGGAGAGACCATGTCTCTCGGCTGGCCTGGGAACGCCTTGGGATCCCGCCGGAGGAGCTGGTTGAAGTGGCTGGGGAGAGGGAAGTCTGGGTTTCCCTCCTAAAGCTGCTGCCCCCGCGACCCGACCTCGGATAAGCGGTAGAAGATGGATGGATGGATGGATGAGTCTCCTAATGTCACCACAAAGAGGGAGAATATATAAATTAAATAATAAAGGACCTAATATTGAACCCTTGACTGACCATAAAAGTTCTCTCAGTGAGGTAGGATTAAAAAAAAAAAAAAAATTATGTACAGCACCAGAGAGGCCAGCCAGGTATTTTAATACTATATCAAAAGCAGCACTCAGATGATCCAAAAACACCAACACCGTCAACTTATTGCAGTCAAGATTACACCTAAAATCATTTACATCTCAACAAGCGTCATCTCTGTCCTATGGTTTCCCCTAAAACCTAACTGATACTTTTCAAAAGTATAACTATTGGCTAAAAAGTCATTAAGCTTGTTAAAAACTTTTTTTTTTTCTTCTAAAATTTTGCTTACAAATAGGAAGTTTGATACTGGTCTTTGCACTTGCTTTGAGAAGAACTTGTACAACCACATAATTTGATTGGGACTTTTTATGGCAACTAGATATTTTTGTTTCATTTTATTTACATATTTAGTTTTTAAATTAATTTTATTATGTATTCTACAGGATATCCATTGTTTGGACAGCGGTAACTATACAAATTGCCCTACAAATTTCACAAATAAATGTAATAAAATCAAGACTTTTAATATAGTTATATAAAGTTATTTTTTTAATTATTATGAATTACCTTATCTTTTCTTATGAATCATTCATCAGCATCGTGCTCGCGGTGATGAAGTGATGAGTTTTGTTGATGTGTTGTCATGATCCCTTTTCAGGAGACCTAAAAAATGGCATTTTTGTTCAATCGTTGACATTGCTTCATCAAGGAAAGCAAACTATTTTCAACACACAAAACTGGTGAATAATTTGTGAATAATAATAATAATAATAATAATAATAATAATAATAATAATAATAATACAAGAAATAACACACATATTTGGGGACCGATTAATTGTTATAGATTTTTGGAAAAATCTTAAACTGACCAAATTCTGGCATGTGAGGTAGCCACCACAATTTGGCTCCTGGGCCACCACCCGAAAAGGCTTCATGTATAACGCTGGCCTAAATAACACCAATCAATCAATATGATTGGAAGGAAGGTACAGCTCTGCGCAGATTGCGCTTGCTGCTCAGAACCTGAGATAGGAGTGATAGGGTGGATCAAACAATTGTTTAATGCATACGGGCAGTGTTACTGTATTTTTGTTAAAATATTACATTTCAACCAATTATTGTATGAATGTATCACTTTTATTTGTTAGCTTATTAAACAAAGTTCCTTTTAAAAAAATCTGAAGATATCTCAAACTTTGGGAATGCTTGGATACACTTTGAGATTTATTTTATAAATGCAAAGTGTGTTACAAATAAAATATATTATTATCATCATCATCAGTTTAGGGGTGCTTGAGCACCCCCTATACATGCCTATTGTCTAAACCTTCTTCTTCTCTTGTTTATTTCATAGCCAACTCCCAGCAATTGCATCCATCTATTAAAGGATTCTGGTGCACTATTTCAAAACAATGAGGGTACTTGAAGAATGATAGCCACTTAGCTTCAAAGTAGTAAAACAGTGTTTCCTTAGTCTATACTTTGCGAATGTCACAACACAGGGCGCTAATCTGTGCAAAGTGAATATTGCCAGCTGGACGTGATGAACCATAGAATCAACACAAAACCCATAAGAAGGGGATAAAAGGGGGTGATAATCCCTTCCATTGAATGATTGTGGACAATACATACAACGGTCTAAAGTGTATGTTGGTTGTGAGAAATGGGGGCACATTATTATTAGTATTTTTCTTTGGACAAGGATAGTTCTGGATATCCAAACATTAATCACGTGAATTCTCTGTTGGCCTCAGTAGCGTTGCACTTTTCAGGCTAAGAAGCTGAATGGGGCGTGTGTCACTGGATAAATTCAAAACCAGTGATCAGATTTTTAACTTATTCACTGCCATTGATGGAAAAATACATCAAATGATGCATTTTTTTTGCTGGTCTGGCAATGAATGTGTTAATGATGGAAAATTCAACGCATTGTATTTAATGACATTGTATTTATTATGTATGTATGAATGAAGTTAATATTTTTGCAAAATGCATTATATTCTTAGAGATGCCTTTACAATTACATTTTTATCTCATTAAGCTCTCTGGTATAACTTTTCTAAACATAATATTAAGGTATTCAATTAGATTATTATGTACCTTTTTGACACAAAGTAAATGTGTCCAAATAAACTCGATTATTGAAGTGTGAAGTTGAACTGCATGTTAACAGTGACACTTAAACTTGGATTGATGTGGAAACTGGAGTACATCGCTGCTGGTCTGATTGAACTCAGCATATTGTTATTAGGGCCCGAGCAGCGACCGCTGCGAGGTCCCTATTGTTCCTGAAGGAATTCTTATTAGGGCCCGAGCAGCGGCGGCGGCGGTGCCGCTGCGAGGCCCTATTGTTTTTGTAGGAATTCTTCTTATTAGGGCCCGAGCAGCGGCGGCGGCGGTGCCGCTGCGAGGCCCTATTGTTTTTGTAGGAATTCTTCTTATTATTATTAGGGCCCGAGCAGCGACCGCTGCGAGGTCCCTATTGTTTTTCAAGGAATTCTTATTATTAGGGCCCGAGCAGCGACCGCTGCGAGGTCCCTATTGTTTTTCAAGGAATTCTTATTATTCTTCTTCTTTTTATTTGTTATTATTCTTTTCCGCAAACAATCACATTTTTGAGACACTAAACGTGAACGAAAACTCACCAAACTTTACACACACGTCAGGCCTGGCGAAAAATTTGATATTTTAAAGTCGCCATAGGTGATAACAGAAAAATGGCTCCATAGCGCCACCTACATAGGTTAAACAGATCCCTGGCCCGCTACGATTGTCCGACGGCTATGAAAATTGTGTGGCACCTGTAGCACATCCAGATGAACAAAAACCTCTTTGATGTGTGTACCCTAAAATAGACAGGAAGTGAGATATGAGTATTTAAATGTCCAATTTTGGCCAATTTTTGCACATTTACAGGGGTCATACTTTTGCCTGCTTCTCCTACACGGTTAATCCAATTGACTTCAAACTTGGGATGTTCCATCTCAAGACCTGGGACAACACCATGGTAAAAAATCTAAAGTTTTCGACATACTATATGACGGCGGTGGGGCATCAAATTTAGAGTTTCAAAACTCTTACTAAACGTAGTATTGCCGGTTGTATGTTTAACCTAGAGCTACGAAAATTGGTACACATATGTAACAGACTATGACCTACAAAAAAGTCTGTTGGTGCCATATGCTAAACCCAACAGGAAGTCCGCCAGAGGCGGGGCATCAAATTTTGAGTTTCAAAATTCTTACTTAATGAAGCATTCCCGGCTGTACGTTTCACCTAGAGTTACCAAAATTTAAAGACATATGTAACAGCCCTCAAGGTACAAAAAACTCTTTTTGAACCATATGCTAAACCTAACAGAAAGTCCACCATTTTGATTTACTTTGGAACGTGTTCCCATTTTTTTGGCCATTTCATAGGGGTCCTATTTTAACGAACTCCTCTTACAGAGTTTATCCGATCATCTTCAAACTTGGTGTGATTCATCTTAAGATGTTGAAGATGAAAAGTTATTGAAAGCTTTTTATTTCGCTGCACGCTGTTGTCGTGGCATGCACTTGTTTGCAAAGGAAAAAAATTCTTCTTAATGAAGAATTCTCAGTTGTACGAAGCAGCTAGAGCTACGAAAATTTGTAGACATATGTAACAGCCCACGATGTACAAAAAAGTCTCTTGCTGCTTTGTGCTAAACCCAACAGGAAGTCCCGCAAGGGCCGGGCATCACTTTTTGAGCTAAAAAACTAAACTCCTCTTTAACGAAGCATTCCCGGTTGTACCTTTCACCTAGCGCTATGATAATTTGGAGGCATACATAAGAGCCCACGATGTACAAAAAAAGTCTTTTAGAACCATATGCTAAGCCAAACAGGAAGTCCGGCATTTTGATTTACTTTGCTATTTGTAGCCATTTTTTGGGGGCCTTTTATAAGCCTCATATTTTCTACAAAACTTATCAGATTGTCTTCATTCTTTGGCATGTTTCATCTGAAGTATTGCCGGTTATACGTTTAATCTAGAGCTACGAAAATTGGTACACATATGTAACAGACTATGATCTACAAAAAAGCCTGTTGGTGCCATATGCTAAACCTAACAGGAAGTCCGCCAGAGGCAGGGCATCAAATTTTGCATTTCAAAATTTTTACTTAATGAAGCATTTCCGGCTGTACGTTTCACCTAGAGTGACCAAAATTTGAAGACATATGTAACAGCCCTCGAGGTACAAAAAACTCTTTTTGAACCATATGCTAAACCTAACAGGAAGTCTGCCATTTTGATTTACTTTGGAACATGTTGCCATTTTTTTGGCCATTTCATAGGGGTCTTATTTTAACGAACTCCTCCTACAGAGTTTATCCGATCATCTTCAAACTTGGTGTGATTCATCTTAAGATGTTGACGATGAAAAGTTATTGAAAGCTTTTTATTTCGTCGCACGCTGTTGTCGTGGCATGCACTTTTTGCAAAGGAAAAAAATCCTTCTTAATGAAGCATTCCCAGTTGTACGAAGCAGCTAGAGCGACGAAAAATTGTAGACATATGTAACAGCCCAGGATGTACAAAAAAGTCTCTTGGTGCCATGTGCTAAACCCAACAGGAAGTCCCCCAGGGGCCGGGCATCACATTTTGAGCTAAAAAAACTCCTCTTTAACAAAGCATTCCCGGTTGTACGTTTCACCTAGCGCTATGATAATTTGCAGGCATACATAAGAGCCCATGATGTACAAAAAAGTCTCTTGGAACCATGTGCTAAACCAAACAGGAAGTCTGCCATTTTGATTTATGATGGGATTTGTTGCCATTTTTTGTGGCCTTTTTCAGGGGTCATATTTTAACGAACCCCTCCTACAAAATTTATCCGACTGTCTTCAAACTTGGTGTGTTTCATCTTAAGATGTTTAAGATGCAAAGTAATCGAAAGTTTTTTATTTTGTAACACGCTGTTGCCATAGCAATGCATTGTTTGTCAAGTGCTGTTTTTTTTTTTTTTTTTATACACATGAAAACCCATGAAACCTTGCAAACACATCAGACTTGTCATGAACATGAATTTTCAGAGATTTATTGTGCAATTTGCAATAAATAGCGCCCTCTAGACATTTTTATGAAGCATTTCCGATTGTATGATTATGCTAGACCTACAAAAAAGTATTATGTAGCCATTTGCCAAACCAAAGAGGAAGTCCGCTATTTTGATTTTTTTTGGGAATTATACATCATTTTTGGCCTTTTTCATTAAACTTTGCACAGACAAGGCATGGAAAAAACTAACATTTTAAATGGTCCTTGTTCCATGTAACAGTACCCCAACGTGCCAGTACCCTGACGTGCAAGTAACCCAACGTTGTGCTCAATAGCGCCCTCTATGCATTTTTATGGAGCATTTCCAATTGTATGATTCAAGCGATACACAACTAAAGATGACTTGACCTAGATTTGTGAAAACTGGGAGGCATACCTATTAGCTTAAGACCTACAAAAAGTATTCTGTAGCCGTATGCTAAACCTAAAAGGAAGTCCGCCATTTTGAATTTATTTTGGGAATTGCGCACCATATTTTGCGTTTTGATTCAACTTTGCACACACAAGGCTTGTCAAAAACATTTTAGATGGTGCTTGTCCTATTTGACAGTACCCCAACGTGCCAGTACCCCGACGTGCAAGTACCCCAACGTGGCCCGGGTTGCGAGGGCCCTTTATAGCTGCTCGCAGCTCTAGTTATTCTTCTTTTTCTTCTCCGCAAACAATCGCATTTTTGAGACACTAAACGTGAACGAAAACTCACCAAACTTTACACGCACATCAGGCCTGGCGAAAAATTTGATATTTTAAAGTCGCCATACATGATAACAGAAAAATGGCTCCTTAGCGCCCCCTACATAGGTTAAACGGATCCCTGTCCCGCTACGATTGTCCGACGGCTATGAAAATTGTGTGGCACCTGTAGCACATCCCAATGAACAAAAACCTCTTTGAAGTGTGTACCCTAAAATAGACAGAAAGTGAGGTATGAGTATTTAAATGTCCAATTTTTTCCAATTTTTGCACATTTACAGGGGTCATACTTTTGCCCGCTTCTCCTACGCGGTTAACCCGATTGACTTCAAACTTGGGATGTACCATCTCAACACCTGGGACAACATCATTGTGAAAAATTAAAAGTTTTTGATATACTATATGACGGCGGCGGCGCATCAAATTTAGAGTTTAAAAATTCTTACTTCACGAAGCATTGCCGGTTGTACGTTTAATCTAGAGCTACGAAAATTGGTACACATATGTAACAGGCTATGACCTACAAAAAACTCTTTTTGAACCATATGCTAAACCGAACAGGAAGTCCGCCATTTTGATTTACTTTGGAACGTGTTGCAATTTTTTTGGCCATTTCATTGGGGTCTTATTTTAACGAACTCCTCCTACAGTGTTTATCCGATCATCTTCAAACTTGGTGTGATTCATCTTAAGATGTTGAAGATGAAAAGTTATTGAAAGCTTTGTATTTCGTCGCACACTGTTGTCATGGCATGCACTGTTTTTAAAGGAAAAAAAATATCCTTAAAGAAGCATTCCCATTTGTACGAAGCAGCTAGAGCTACGAAAATTTGTAGACATATGTAACAGCCCAAGATGTACAAAAAAGTCTCTTGGTGCCCTGTGCTAAACCCAACAGGAAGTCCCCCAGGGGCCGGGCATCACATTTTGAGCTAAAAAACTCCTCTTTTACAAAGCATACCCGGCTGTACGTTTCACATAGAGTTACCAACATTTGTAGAGGTATATTACAGCCCTCGAGGTACAAAAAACTCTTTTTGAACCATATGCTAAACCTAACAGGACGTCCGCCATTTTGATTTACTTTGGAATGTGTTGCCATTTTTTTGGGCCATTTCATAGGGGTCATATTTTAACAAACTCCTCCTACAGAGTTTATCCGATCATCTTCAAACTTGGTGTGATTCATCTTAAGATGTTGAAAATGAAATGTTATTGAAAGTTTTTTATTTCGTCACACGCTGTTGTCGTGGCATGCACTTTTTGCAAAGGAAAAAAATCCTTCTTAATGAAGCATTCCCAGTTGTACGAAGCAGCTAGAGCGACGAAAAATTGTAGACATATGTAACAGCCCAGGATGTACAAAAAAGTCTCTTGGTGCCATGTGCTAAACCCAACAGGAAGTCCCCCAGGGGCCGGGCATCACATTTTGAGCTAAAAAACTCCTCTTTAACGAAGCATTCCCGGTTGTACGTTTCACCTAGCGCTATGATAATTTGCAGGCATACATAAGAGCCCATGATGTACAAAAAAGTCTCTTGGAACCATGTGCTAAACCAAACAGGAAGTCTGCCATTTTGATTTATGATGGGATTTGTTGCCATTTTTTGTGGCCTTTTTCAGGGGTCATATTTTAACGAACCCCTCCTACAAAATTTATCCGACTGTCTTCAAACTTGGTGTGTTTCATCTTAAGATGTTTAAGATGCAAAGTAATCGAAAGTTTTTTATTTTGTAACACGCTGTTGCCATAGCAATGCATTGTTTGTCAAGTGCTGCTTTTTTTTTTTTTATACACATGAAAACTCATGAAACTTTGCAAACACATCAGACTTGTCATGAACATGAATTTTCAGAGATTTATTGTGCAATTTGCAATAAATAGCGCCCTCTAGACAATTTTATGAAGCATTTCCGATTGTATGATTATGCTAGACCTACAAAAAAGTATTATGTAGCCATTTGCCAAACCAAAGAGGAAGTCGGCTATTTTGATTTTATTTTGGGAATTATACATCATTTTTGGCCTTTTTCATTAAACTTTGCACAGACAAGGCATGGAAAAAAATAACATTTTAAATGGTCCTTGTTCCATGTAACAGTACCCCAACGTGCCAGTCCCCTGACGTGCAAGTAACCCAACGTTGTGCTCAATAGCGCCCTCTATGCATTTTTATGGAGCATTTCCAATTGTATGATTCAAGCGATACACAACTAAAGATGACTTGACCTAGATTTGTGAAAACTGGGAGGCATACCTATTAGCTTAAGACCTACAAAAAGTATTCTGTAGCCGTATGCTAAACCTAAAAGGAAGTCCGCCATTTTGAATTTATTTTGGGAATTGCGCACCATATTTTGCGTTTTGATTAAACTTTGCACACACAAGGCTTGTCAAAAACATTTTAGATGGTCCTTGTCCTATTTGACAGTACCCCAACGTGCCAGTACCCCGACGTGCAAGTACCCCAACGTGGCCCGGGTTGCGAGGGCCCTTTATAGCTGCTCGCAGCTCTAGTTATTATTATTCTTCTTCTTTTTCTTTGTTATTATTCTTTTCCGCAAACAACCACATTTTTGACGCACTAAACATGAACGAAAACTCACCAAACTTTACACGCACATCAGGCCTGGCGAAAAATTTGATATTTTAAAGTCGCTATACATGATAACAGAAAAATGGCTCCGTAGCGCCACCTACATAGGTTTAACGGATCCCTGTCCCGCTACGATTGTCCTATGGCTACGAAAATTGTGTGGCACCTGTAGCACATCCAGATGAACAAAAACCTCTTTGATATGTGTACCCTAAAATAGACAGGAAGTGAGGTATGAGTATTTGAATGTCCAATTTTGGCCCATTTTTGCACATTTACAGGGGTCATACTTTTGCCCGCTTCTCCTACACGGTTAACCCGATTGACTTCAAACTTGGGCTGTACCATCTCAACACCTGGGACAACATCATGGTAAAAAATCTAAAGTTTTTGACATACTATATGACGGTGGCGGGGCATCAAATTTACAGTTTCAAAATTCTTACTTAACAAAGCATTGCCATGGTACGTTTAATTGAGATCCACGAAAATTGGTACACATATGTAACAGACTATGATCTACAAAAAAGCCTGTTGGTGCCATATGCTAAACCTAACAGGAAGTCCGCCAGAGGCGAGGCATCAAATTTTGTGTTTCAAAATTCTTATTTAATGAAGCATTCCCGGCTGTACATTTCACCTAGAGTTACCAACATTTGAAGACATATGTAACAGCCCTCAAGGTACAAAAAACTCTTTTTGAACCATATGCTAAACCGAACAGGAAGTCCGCCATTTTGATTTACTTTGGAACGTGTTGCCATTTTTTGGGCCATTTCATAGGGGTCTTATTTTAACAAACTCCTCCTACAGAGTTTATCCGATCATCTCCAAACTTGGTGTGATTCATCTTAAAATGTTGAAGATGAAAAGTTATTGAAAGCTTTTTATTTCGTCGCACGCTGTTGCCGTGGCATGCACAGTTTGCAAAGGAAAAAATTCCCTCTTAATGAAGCATTCACAGTTGTACGAAGCAGCTAGAGCTACGAAAATTTGGAGACAAATTTAACAGCCCACAATGTACAAAAAAGTCTCTTGGTGCCATGTGCTAAACCCAACAGGAAGTCCCGTAGGGGCCGGTCATCACATTTTGAGGTAAAAAACTCCTCCTTAACGAAGCATTCCCGGTTGTACGTTTCACCTAGCGCTATGATAATTTAGAGGCATACATAAGAGCCCACGATGTACAAAAAAAGTCTCTTGGAACCATCTGCTAAACCAAACAGGAAGTCCGCCATTTTGATTTACGTTGGGATTTGTAGCTATTTTTTGGTGCCTTTTTTAGGGGTCATATTTTAACGAACTCCTCCTACAAAATTTATCCGACTGTCTTCAAACTTGGTGTGCTTCATCTTAAGATGTTTAAGATACAAAGTTATCGAAAGTTATTTATTTTGTCGCACGCCGTTTCATGGCGATGCATTGTTTGCCAAGTAAAATGCTGCTTTTTTTTTGGTCTAAACATGTGCAAAAACTCATGAAACTTTACACACACATCAGGCTTGTCATAAGCATGAATATTTTAGAGATTTCTTATTAAATTTGCAATAAATGCTTCAATAGCGCCCTCTAGACATTTTTATGAAGTCTTTCCGATTATATGATTCAGCTAGATGTGTGAATATTGGCAGGCATGCCTAATATATTCAAAAAGTATTCTATATAGCCATGTGCCAATCCATTTTGATTTTATTTTGTTAATTGTGCATCATTTTTGGCCTTTCCATGAAACTTTACAAACACAAAGCATGGCAAAAACGTTTAAAATTTAGATGGTTTCCTATTTGACAGTACCCCAACATGCCAGTACCCCGACGTGCAAATACCCCAACGTGGCCCAGGTTGCGAGGGCCCTTTATAGCTGCTCGCAGCTCTAGTTAATATTATTTTCCTCTCAAAATGGAAAAGATGTCTTAAACCTCCATTGAATTCTTCCTATTAGAGGACATAATAAAGAGTCAAACACTTTTTCACCTTGACAGTCTTTTAAAAGACGTGTATGTTTAATTTTGTTCTCGAAGGTGATTGAAAAGCATTTGAGCTGAGCAAATGATTGACTACAGCAGACGAGGCCTGGTGCCAAATCTGTCGCCTAAGAGCAGGAAATGGAAGCAACAATATTTACTGGTTCACCCTACTTTGACAATATCATGTCAAATGGAGAAACATTGTCTAAATTCTGCCTCATTATATTTGGCTCATAGTGTAACAGTTTTCATTTAATAGACGTGCTCAGGTAATAGATTTCTTCACCAGTTGCTTCCATTTTGGTCGAATATGACTGTGTGCATCCTTCTATTCTATGCAGCAATGAGCCATTGTTTTACGTCACTATTTTCAGCAACAAAGATAATTCTGAGTGCTTCATTGTGCTCCTTTATGAACACCATCGTGAAGTGGGCAATGAAAAAAGGTGTATCTGTAAAATTGATAAACTCTTATTTCAGAAACTTTTTTTTATGGCTGGCTTCACTATTATTGCCCTGTCTGCTTTGCTAGCACCAGATAGCACTAAAAACAACACCAGTTTGGGACAAATTTTAATCTCCTAAATCTACCAAATGCAGTTTCTTGGGGGCTTGCAAATGCTCTTTTGGTTTTTACTTTGATTCAACATCTACTTGGCTCATTTTATCATATCACTCTAAACCGTGCTGTTGTGTGGCTTTAACCCTCTTAAAAGCTTGTTCTTTTTAATCGAAAACATGGGTAGAACTCAACATCCGCAAATTCCTCTAAGACGGCTCAAACCTCTCCAAGAGATGAATGGGGTCATGTCTACAAAGAGGAATAATCTTCTTTTCTCCGCAGCCTGTCAAATGGCTTCATTGTCAACATCCTCTGAGACTGTTTTCTAAAAGTGTCAAGATCAAAGGGCTTGACTGACAATGCACGCTTTTTGTTGTTGCACTGATAACTCACCAGCTTAATGTTAGAAATTACAGTCATTCATGATAGGCTGCACATGCCTTGGATCATCTGAGGAACTAAAAAAATAATAATAATACTAAAAGCTAAGAAGAAGAGGCTTGTATGCACATAAATATCAGCGCTTTGAAATGGAAAACTGTGACAGAGTTCGCCTCGGGAGTCACTTTAAAGCAACATAAGATTGATTACATTTTGGAGAATAGTTCAGCTACTCACATAAATTGCCGGTTATTAAAACACTTTTTGTTTGTGAAACCCTTTTTAATATGAACTGTTTTGTTGACCATTTTTTACATTGACAGGCCATCCAGAGAACTGGAAAACAGTCACAATAATACAATTCAATTCAACTTTATTCCAGACTCTCCAGTCCAATACAAACAAACAACAGAGACACACACAATCAAAACAATAAAAACAATAAACAAAACAATAAAAACGGGACTGTTATGACTGATACCGTACAGCACTACACTTAATATCAGTCAAAGACAGTACAACTTCATTCATAGTCCTTGTAACGAACACAATGTCCGTTACATCTAGTTGGCATGAAGCACTTTAATGTTTATATAGCACTTTTCACAGGTCACTTATAAGAGCATGTTAATTTGCACAAGAAATAGTCATGGTATAATTGATATTTAGTGTATTGGTTGTCCACAGGTCTGGTCGTGATGACATCCGGGGAGGGCGCCAGCCTGTGGAATAAATATAATTGAGTAATGTGCAATATTTTCTATTTTTTTTTTTAAATGGGCTATTCTGTTAGGTTTGGGTAGGTGGTGAATGATGTGCGTGTGATGTGTATTGTATGTTTTACTTACATGCTCTTATGTCCAGGGGGTGTTGGGTTAAAAGTAGGGGTGTTCTCAAAAAATCGATACGGCAATATATCGCTGCGGGCCTCATTACAATACACGTATCGATACGCAGGTGTCAGAATCAATATTGCTCGTTAACTTTAAATAGGCAGTTAACGTTTGCCTTTGCAGCTTTCATTGTACCTAAAAAAAAACAGCAGCATCTTTGAAGTTAATTGCCTTCAATTAATGCAAAAATATCTCACCAGTGATTGGACACTGTGTCTTGCTAAGAAAAATTAAAACAGAGGAAGAATATCAACATTTATTTACTTATAAACTTAACATGGCATGTGTCTCAATGTACAAATTTTCTTACATTTTGTGTAAAAAATGAAATAAAATGTGTTACATGAAAAAAATGCTGTTTTTATTTCCCCAAATATTTCAAATAAGCACATTTTAGAGCTGTAATTTTAATACTTATTTTTGCTCATGCCTATTAATAAATTTTCCCGGTGTGTCTGTAAAAACTGCTCCTTGCTCTGCAATGCGGACATATTTAGACCAGGCATGCCGCTTGGTGGTAAACCAGAACAGCTACTAGCAAAAACATTTTTGTTATCCAGCATAATAAACATATCCTTTAGGTATACATATGACTGTTATTATAAAATGCAAGTAAATTCATGTAAAATATCGGGATACGTGTCACCTTGAAGATCAAGTATTGGGATACATATGTATCGCGATACGTACCGTGACCCCTGTATCGTGATACGTATCATATCGTGAGGTTGGCCCTAGTCAAAAGAGTTCTGTCGACCAGACAATGCCAAAAGGGGCAGCCTGGACCAAGTGTAAGAGTGTGTAGTGGTTTTATTAAATTTAAGAATTTAGTTTATTGTTTAGATGGGTTGAGTTGGGGAATAGTTGTTAGTTTGTGAGTATGTCTTTAGTTTTGGGTTTATAGTTTTGTATTGAAGGATTTAGGTTAGTCTAACGAGGTAATGATTTACACCTGTGGAGTTCATTGTTTGTTCCGATTGTCGTGTCCCTATTTAAGTCAATGGTAACATCTGTGTGGGAGTGTGCTGGAGAAGCTATGCTCCTGGTCAACTCTGTCAATGCATTGGTTTTTTGTATGCTGCAGTTTGGTTGTTGTTTTTTTTTGAAAAATAAAAGAGAGAAGTGCCACCTGGAGCACTCTGCCTCTGCTCGTTTGTACTCACTATCTGCCACTCGAGCCTGTCTTGATCATAGTCCTATTCAAGCGACAAATAAAACTGTATAGAAGCTTTCACAGAGTAGCTTGTAATACATTTATTCTAGCCGTAACAAACAGCTCACTTGCTGTAGTCCATCTTGGCCTCCTTAGGAGCACCCGCAAAGCGTCATTGTAGGCCACCTGCAGACTTTGCAAACTTCCTTTCTTGTAATTGGACCACAGGTGAGCTGTGTATAGCGGTGTACAGTATGATTTAAACAATTCAATATTCACCTCGTCCCTTCAGAAAGCAAACCTGCGTGCCAGAGTGTTTGCTTGAGCATATAATGTCCTACATTGCCTATTCATGTCATCGTCATCAGACAGATCTTCTGTTAATATATGTCCCAGATACTTTGTTCTATTTGTCAAATGAAGCACAATATTAGACCGATAAAAAGCAAGAAATGTCAGACCTTTGTCCTCCCTTGTTCTACATATAACCATACTTTTAGGTGCATTGTACTTGATGTCATGCTCTAAGCCATAGCTTGCACAGGTGTTAAGCAATTATTGCAAACCAGCAGTACTCGGGCTGAAAACCACCGCATACATCAGATGATTTAGCAGCAAATCACCACTGTAACAGCCAGTATTGCATGCCTTCAGCCTTACTGACTAGCTCATCCAAATATACGTTAAAAAGAACTGGGGATAATACTCCCCCTTGTCTAACCCCATTTGTAGCGTGAAACGGTAAGGAGACATACCAATAGGTTAAAATTCAAACAATATAATTTGGCACACCCCTCTGTGTTGCCTACCAATACAAATACAAATCATATCTGTTATGAAAAACACTGAAAATGGGAGGCTAGATATACAGCACTTGAATAAAGAAAGAAGATGTACTTTTATG
Organism: Festucalex cinctus; assembly: GCF_051991245.1. Taxonomy (NCBI): domain Eukaryota; kingdom Metazoa; phylum Chordata; class Actinopteri; order Syngnathiformes; family Syngnathidae; genus Festucalex; species Festucalex cinctus. The sequence continues at coordinate 6,216,498 of NC_135421.1, read as the reverse complement.
GTGGACATTTTGGTCCATCCTCAATTAATTTGTTTCCTTGGTATCTTTAACAAATGTTTACAAATGATAGAAAACAGGCCCGTTGAGTCTTTCATGAGCAAATGATTTAATGTATGCAATTTCCGTAATATCACAATTTGAATGGCATACCAGTAATATTTTTACACATACTTTGTGTAATTGAGATATTCTAAAGTCAAATAACATAAAAAAAACAAATAACATTTACTTAACTTTGGCCATGAATATGACAATTATTTCCCTTCTTCAACCTGACCCCGGGTTTTCACCGGATGCGGTTGCGGTGCGGTGCGTCTTGACTGCTTGCTCCGGACGGGTCAATTTTTTTGTCAATCCACACCGGCTCCGCACAGCTGCGGTCCGGCAGCTCCGTCGCCGCCCACTTCCCAACGTGTCTCACGGGACCGCGCGCGCGCGATCATGTGGCATTTCACAACGACAAACATACAGAAAGTCTGTGCTCAACAGAGAAGCAGAAAGAGAGGTGGACTTCTTTTGATTTAACTTTTTCTTCTTCTTTTGCTATGAGATTCCATGCAGCATCCTTTTTTTGTTGTCCTTGTAAAGTATATTAATAACGAGAGTCGGGTCAGTGCGGGTCCACTCTTTATTTCTGTCTTCCCCGTCCGGCTGCCGCTCAGTACGGCAAGCGAGACGGGCACAACAAGCAATCGCGAACATCAAACTCACAAAACATTACAGTCCTTATAAAAAGGATGTGCCGTGTCATATATTATATTGTGGTTTTCCACCTCCAATATAAACCTCTCCTCGTCCATATCGCTGGTGTCTAAACCGTGAATGAGCACATGGCCCGGCGACGCCCACGTCACGTTTTGCTGAAAAACTTGCGAAATAGGAGCTGGCGAGTGTTTTATTCTGAATGGTAACCGGAAATTTATTTTGAAACTGCCTCGGTCCTCCTGTCCCGCTCGATGTGTTTTGTGCTAGCTTGCCATTTGCCGGAGGCCTACCGCTGCGGCGTCCGGCAAAAATAGAAAATAGGTCTATCCTTGCGGAAGGCTTGCGGCACGCCGCAGGCCTTCCGCAGTCGACACGCAACGCACCCGCAAGCGGTGTAAACTGCACCATTCGAATTAATGGAATCTAATTGCTTGCGTCGCCGGACCGCACCGCAACCGCACCGCAACCGCATCCGGTGAAAACCCGGGGTGAGTCAGAGTGTTGCTATGCAGCCACTTTGTTTTGCTTCAACAACGATGTTGACTATTCTGATGGAAATAAAAACAAATTGGGGGATGGCGGGGCACGTTGCTTTAACGATCTCAACCAATAAGGTAATGTGTTACCAATTTGGTCAAGAACTGGTGTGCTTCTTGACTACTCTACCAAGCTATCAGTCTTCGTTTTTATGAAGTCTTATTGATGTTGATGCTCTTCCATAATTTTGTGAAAACACCGTTTTTGACAAAACTATAAATAATACATTTGCTAATTCATTCAGGCCTGTGTAATCTAGCAACGTGTGACAGTATTTCGCAGGTAGATTTTTGTAGTTTGAAAATGCAAATAGTTTTACAAATGTTCCTCAATTTTATCTCTGCCTAAATGGCTGTCTTGACAAGCAGGCGGTGCACTGTTTGGAATTGCCGTTTGAGTGGCCAGCGTGGTGAAAAGCTGTTAGGCAGGGGTGACTTGTCCCTCTCCCTCATTGTTCGCAAAGCTTGGTATTCCTCTCATAGCATGCCCTGGGCTCTAGGAGATGTACTTTTAAAGATCCCAAGCCCTTCTAACGACCCCGCTTACCTCCCCAAGACTCACATTTTCAACACATCCCTTAAACTTAGCATCTTTTACCTTTTTAACTCCAAACAAAACATGTTCCTTTCATTTCTACAGAACAAAAGCAGCAATAGTATTTTTGCCCAATTATTTGCATATGAGTAATAATCACACTCCAGTTGCCACCTTCTCTATATATCCCACTCTTTACCCTCTCTGTTTACCCTTCCTCCCTCACGCTCAGGCCTCTTTCGCTTTCCTCTTTTCTGAGTGTCCCTCTCAGCTGGCCAGCACCTTTTCAATCTTTGCCTAGGGAATTGTCCCCTGCATGTCAAGTGTAGCCGTGGGTTTGGATGAGAGGTGCTTTTCAGGTCCCCCGTCCCCCCTCAACTTTGAATGGAGACAATGGAGCTGTTCTTTATGTCCAGATGACCACACACAAACACACAGATGTACGAACTACAAGGAAACTCTTGAGAATCTTACAGCGGCAAGAAGATGCACGCTATATGTTACTTCTCGAGCAACAAGCGTATTAACAAAGTCATGGTTCTTGTTACCAAGACAACATAGCTTGAGTTCAGTTAGAGTTTGCCTCAAGACCACGTTTAAAGATAGCTGTGCCAAAGCAGAGTGGTCTTTGAAAAAAACGGTACTGGTCAGCAGTTCCATCAAGGCCAACAGCCCACACTTTAACACAACTTAAGTAGTCATATATACTGCACATTCACATTACCACTGGATGTGTGTAAAATATATATGCAGCATTAACACGTGACTCTCATCCCGCCCCAAAAAAAAAAAAAAAAAAATGCCATTAATTTCAAAAGTCTGGTCTTTGCAGTAAGTGTACAAGCAGAATTCCACTTGAATGTAGTGGCACGGATGTATGGACCTTTTTCACAAAAAACGGAAAATACATTATCATTGCGTCACTCAGCTTCCGGTCCTGATATTAAGCGCTAAAAGCAAGATGGATCGCAAAGTATATTGAATACTACCTCAAGCATTTGCCCAAAATCACCTTTGCCGATGTGGAAACAAGCATTATACAAGAAAACTCCATCAGGGAAAAAAGAAGAATGAAAAAAGGGTGCACATTTTTCATCGAGAAACTCCCTGGAAAGGGAACTCTCTAAAAAGCTTCATGTTGCCTACGGTCAGAAAACATTTATGGTCACCAATATTCATCCACGCATCGCTACGTCTTATGCCCAGTTCATCCTCTGAAAATATTTAAAAAAAAAACAATCGCCACAGTATTTTGGCATTCAGCCCTCCTCCCCATAGACGCTCACTTGTTTGGATTTTCTGGATATTAAGCTTTTTCCTCACGTGACAAAATACTGTGGGCATACGTAGACATGTGCATGTGAACTTTGATAATGATTGGCCGTAGTTTTCTGAAATTAAGCCACGTATGAGTTTACCCCCTCCCTCCTTTCCTCCCCACAGTCTCTAAGGTACGAAGGTAACTACTAAATCTGTTGGCCTAATTCATAGTTAGGATATATAGAGGACCTTATTTAAATATTATAGTCTGTTTTCAATGATGATGACGGTAATGTGTGATGTGTGTTTTTCTATGTGTGTCATAATCCCTGTACTGACCAGTAGCTTTGATTCAGGCATCGATCAAACACAGATTACCTCAGTGGTGTTAAGTTTTTCCAAGGGAAAAGGCTTGGAACAGCCTCAAATTTCAGGTGCCTGACACTTTAGCCCCAACATGAAATCCTCGGAGGTGAATGCAGATGTGCATGGAGCATATGTGTGTGCTGCTCTTTCCTGAGAATAAAATGTGATGCTTCCTGCCATAGAATAGAATACTTTTATTGCAATGTGTACGATTCAAAAATCAGGTTAAAACAAGTATATTGGAATTCTTGTGCATATAACCCTGAGTCAAGTAGCTAATAATAATAATAAAAATAGAATAAAATAATGCGATGCTAGTAAGGACTAATTTACCTATTTTAAAAGAGAAAGTTTTCCTTCTTTCCTTCTTCCTTTCCGTCCTGAGCCACTAGCCTGACAGTGGCTGGGAAAAAGCTTTGATAAAAGCGGGCTCTGTGAGCATTGATGCTCTCAGGCGTCACTTCTGTTTTAGTTGCGTGTCGCAGGGAAACAAATGAAATGAAAAGGTAAGGCTGCTTTAATAAAGTTTAAAACACAGGAAGAGCATCACAGTACAAAACGTGGCTTTTATTTTTTTGCCTGCACCATTGTTACAGTCGCTCTGAGTGACACCAGAAGTCGCAATACCGAACGATTACATATTTCCAGCCACAAAATGGTTATGTATGGAAAAGGTCTATAACAGCTGCAGCTGAAATCTTTCCTCTTACCCAATAGTTTTAGGGCTGTAGCTATTGAATATTTTGGTATTCGGATATTCTACTGATTTTTTATTTATTTTTTTTTTTTTTGTGCTTAACGGACAAAATTATATTACAGTATAAATTATAAATATAAACACAGAAGATAAAAAAACAAAAAAACAAAACACATTTTACTTAATCATGAGCAGCCAACTGGTTTTCATGCTGAGATAATCAACTTTGTTATTATTATTATTATTATTATTATTATTATTATTATTGTTATTATCTATTTATTTTTTTAAACTGTGCTATTCTGATAGATTTTGGTCTATGAGATGAGCTGACGTCAGAACCACAGTAGCAATCTTGACAACTAATTCAGCATAGTACACCTGATTTGTTTAAAAAAAAAAAAAAAAGTGATCAGTATATCAAGTGTCTCAGGCTGTCAGCATCAAGTATGCAGTTATTTATCCCTTTTAAAAGTAATCAAATGACCCGTGCACTTACTGAGCAATGCTAGCCATATTAGCATTAGCAAAACTACTCACATTAGCATGAGAGGCACTGGAGCTGCCGTTAAATACTGGCAACAAGCCACAGCGCATCTCGACAGTCATCAGGAAGCAGACTAGCATCAACTCCAACAACTAGTTGCCATTTAACATTTTGTCTACTGCAGCATTTGAGTGGCAACATTTCAGTTCCAAAACCTCAGTTGCAAGACTGACACCCCTGAAATTAAATTTCTGTTAACTATTGTTAAATGTAAGAATAAATTGAAAACCCTAAAAGATACAGTTTAAATAACAAGATCTATGTACAGTGTGTGAGATGAATGAATTGCCTTCATGTTTTAATAGTGTCTTCACAACCACTGAAAACTGAGCGTGGCAGGACAACAGGAGCCAGGTCCAGACATTATCTCGGGCAATCGCAAAGCAAGAAACGATGAAGAAGCCACTGCTGAATGTGGTCAAGGAATTTAAGCACATTCTCCTTAAGAGTCACGGGTGTCACAACATGTTATCGTCTGTGCCAACTTTTTTCAAGATGTGGCCGTGTGCTTTTCACAGGAGTGGATCTTGACAACCTTGTCTAAATGGTCTCTCAAATGGCAAGCTTGCAAGAGAGTGACTTACGGGACATTGCAAAACATTTAAACAAGCTAGGGAGTCTGCAAATGAAGGAGGGTAATTGTGAGACTTATGATGTCATTGCTATTTCCACCACCATGAGTTAGTTTCAAGCACCTCAATTATAACGTGGCATGATTGCCTCATTGACTGAAAAAGTCACTCATGCTAGTGGATCAGCTGGACAAACAGGGGCCCTTCAACTTTAAATGGCATAAGTTGCTGTTGCCAGGGAGGGACATGCTAAAGCATGCAGCATCCATCAACCACCGCCCAGCCCCTCCTCCTCTGCCACTAATATGCAGTGTTGCCACAGTTACCTTGAAAAAGTAACTTAGTTACTTTACTGATTACTTGGTTTTAAAAGTAACTAAATTGCGTTACTGATTACTTGATTTTAAAAGTAACTAAGTTAGATTAAAAGTTACTTTTTTAGTTACTTTCAGCAGCTGCCGGTAACACCATCTCAACATAAAAATAATGCAGTAGAAACGGAGTTCCAAATACTTTATTGAAAGTGCATTTTTAACATGAAAATAAAGGGTTTTTTTTCTGAAAAACAAAATAGGCAGTCTCTCTTGACTTCTTGTAACGTAAATACTTTTTATAAAACAAAAAATAAAAATCTATCCAGGTTGAAAATGAAAATCCCCTAAATTCCTCTATTGTTTGTTTGTTCCGCTATTCCAGTGTGTACACATGTATCAGTTTAAATATTTATTAGTAGTTATTGACAGTTATAATTGTTTTTTGGTTTGTTTGTTTTTTCTCTTCAAAATAAGGATCAGGAAAACAAAAGGTTGATAATTTAATGTTAAATATAAATATTTAACCTTTAGACAGACACCAACACAATTAAACAGAATATTTGCACATTGTGAAGTATTTCAGAAACATAAATTTAAGACATGAAATAAACCTACCGTCCAGCCAAAAGAAATATGAAGCCACCTTATGGAACAATAAATCTATCAAACACATTTTAACCACTTAATATATGCAAAAATATTTCCAAAAGTTCATTTCACTTTTTGATCGAGAGGCTGTTATTTTAATCTTCATGATCAGCTTCTTTTGCGGATTTTCATCTTCCTCACTGAGATGGTTCAGCATGTGTAAATGGTAAAATGTCCTCAACAGCTGTAAAACACAGGTTCACCTCAGGGATGTGTGTTGTTCCCACTGTTATTTATCATGTAGGGCTACACTGATAGCTGCAGGGCTTCTCAGGAGAGCAGATTTCTTGTTAATTTTTCTGTCCTATCTCTACAAGGCTCAGGGTCTAATCATTAAGAGACATTATTCAAGTTTGTTAATTAATGGGATGTAGATTTCCTTTACATGAATGCATTAAAAACGCAAGAAATGTTCACTGATTTCAGACATGCCAACACAGGACACAAAGCTTAGTGTCATACACGATGTGGAGGTCCAGAGGGGAGAGTCTTATGTGCCAAAATTGGTGTATATTCGTCACCTGCGCACCTAGCATTCTTTTGAAAGGCTGTGATTGGCTGTTGCAGATAGGACTGGCCATAAATCAACCAACTCACACCACTGTTTCTTTATATTTTTAATGTCTTAGTGATCAGCATTTTATGATTTGGGTTTTGTGTCATCTGTTTGTTCTGTTTTGTTTCTGGTTTTGAGTTTGTCATGTTTCTGGTTTGTTTCCCCTGGTCTCGTTATTGTTAACCTTGTCCACCTGCGTGTGTCTTCCCTTCCCAGTGTATCTACCAATCAGCTTCCCCTGCCACTTGTGTCTTGCCCAGCTGTGTCTAGTCATTGTCAATTAGTGTGTGTATTTAGTAACCTGTTTTCCGTTCACTTCTGGTTGGTTCATTCAGTCAGGTTCAGTGGGAGTGTTGAGGACCCAAATGAAGGGAGGCGAAGCAGGCTTGTGGATGTTGAGAACAAAAAAGGACTTTATTTCCAAAAAACAAACTAAGAGGCATGGAGGCAAAAAAAGAAACTGATCAAAATACAAATAAACTCCGGGCAGACGAACAAGGGAAAATAGGGCAGAGCACAGGACAGGAGAATGGCAGTAACTCAGGGAGGAAACAACAACAATGAACCAACAAGAACTGAACGGAAAACAGGTTACCGTACTAAATACACACACATCTGTAACAACTATTGCCTATGGCCCAGTCTACTCTCTAAATTTTTTTTTAAGTTTGTTTCTTCTAAAGCAAATTCTCTGCAGTTGCATAAATATTCCACTGGCCAGACAGGATCTAAGCTTGGTTAGCTCTGCAGGTGGTCAACCAACCACCAACAAAGCTCTTTTGAAGCCGCTGACCAGGTGACAAAGGAATTTATGCGTTTGCCGAAGGAGTGTATTCAAGCCCGGCTTCTCGGAGCCCGAACAAATGGCTCCAATGATTGGAATATACAAACGACTGATCAAAGGAATGTTTATGAAGTTTCTTATCAATCACAAAGGATATTCTGGCGTCTCGCCCTTCCAAGGGGGGCCCTAGATGGAGCAACACCACCGTCAAGTGGTGAAACTTGGAACTATCCTTAGTGATAATTCACATAAGTAACCGCATTTTACACATTTATACCATGATAATTCTTGACAGATAACTGAACTACGAATGATTCACGTTATGTCTTTGTGTGTATGAACATCCTATTTGATTTGTACTCCATAAAGAATGAAAGATAATATCTTTCAGTTCAGTCAGATTAGACAAGTAGAGGTTACCTCACAAGTTAGTTTATGATGCATTAATTACGATGTGTGTTAAACGGGTTGTGTGGGAAAACTGATTTGCCAGACTGACCAAATTTAATGCCAAATTATTTATCCCTTTAATATATTTTTTTTAAAGTCTGCGCGAGCGAACAGAAGGGTGTGCCACCACCTACTGAAGCCCCGCCCATAGACTTTAAAAAGACGAGGGGACCCCCTCGCCGACTCTCTTCCAAAATCTCTCTTCCAAAAACTCTCTTTCAAAATCTCTCTTCCAAAAACTCTCTTCCAAAATCTCTCTTCCAAAATCTCTCTTCCAAAAACTCTCTTCCAAAAACTCTCTTCCAACATCATCATCCTCAGGCTAACTACCTGCAAGTTTCCCAGCCTGCTGCAACTCTTTGTTCCAAGAAACTTGCTAAACACGTGGCCCCTTTTGTCCCTGGCAGCAACCGTTGCCACGAGAGCAGAATACTCGCTCCACGCCACGCCAAAGCAGGTGCAAACGACAACGCTGACCCCAAAGACTCTTTTACTCCTTTTTCTTTTTTTTTTCACCATCGGTGATTGCCCGCCAGCGGCGACCTTCGCGGCCCCGGGGTACACTTGCAACGTACCGCCGGACTCAAGGTTGCGCACCTAAGCCGCTCAGCACCTCGATCACCTGCTATTCGGTGGCGCCCCGCCGCGGTGCCAGCTCACCTCCAATGGCTGGCCTTCCCCGTACGCAGGCGTGTAGCGGACCCAGCTCCAACACCTGGAGCTGACCAACAGCTGTCCGGCAGAACCAACCTCGCCGGAGAATCAACCTCGCCGAGTCGCCAACCAATCAAGGGACGAGCCGCGCAACGTCAGCCCCCGAGCGGCTTCCTTGCCCACCTGTGGAATAGCCCCTTTTTTTTATTTTCTTGCCTTTTTCAACGAACATTGACTATTTTTCCCCCTTTCAAAAGACCGCCGTTTCTGTTCGCTTCGACGGCACACCTATTCTCGTAAGTCCACGTTCCCCAAATTGGTACCACTGTGTGCAACTTACGTTTGAAACATATCACAAATCTGGCAGGTCAAATTTCTCTTTTCCCTGTTTCCTTATTCATTCGCATTCCTTCCTTATTTTCGTTAGCTTTATTTTATTTCTTTTCTTCTGACGGTAGAATAGTTAGATAGGCAGTGTTTTGATTCTGTAGTGTAGCAATCGTGAATAAATGTATGTTTTATGAACTCTATTCCGCCTAAGTCATCTGTGTTTCCGAGTGGATTATTATTCTTTTGTTAGTACACGAACCACTGAATATCGAGTGTGGCGACTTTAGATTATAAATGACTGATGAAAGAAGGATTTTGGTCGTTGTTTGATCCTGTTAATCCAAAGCAAAACCAACGTGGTGCCCCTAGAGGTTATCGAGGTAAATATAATTTACCTCTGTAACGTCCAGATTATTAATTCGTCCAAAAGACGACCCAATTATCGCTACAGACTAGACACAGCTGGGCAAGACACAAGTGGCAGGGGAAGCTGATTGGTAGATGCACTGGGAAGGGAAGACACACGCAGGTGGACAAGGTTAACACTAATGAGACAAGGGGAGACAAACTGGAAAGCAGAAACAAACACAAAACTAGAACCCCAACAAAAGCAACAAAACCCGAACCAAACCAAAGTGACAAAATCCAAACCATAACACAGCAACTCAAAATGAATATTTGACAACACAAAAATAACTACAATGAAATAAAATAAAAATGAAATTGGGGTTGGTATTTATTTTTTGAGATCTGTTCATCAAGTTAGGGGCAAATACATCTTAATGCAGGCCCACCCATGGGGATGCGTGTGACTATGCAGATTACCATCAAATTTAGAGCAGTGTTTGGCTATGGTTTTCCAGTTATCAGTCACGATGCATCAATAATAAGATGCTGTATCAAATTAGTTTTCCCCAAATGACTTTCTACATGAAAAAAATAAAAAATAAATAGCTGAATCTTCTTCACCTTCCTCAATCTACCTTTTCCTTGACCTCACAATGTTCCGTTTTTTCATTTAATTTAGCCTAAGTTAATACTAGTTGCTGACATATTAGCAGGAGCTAATTATTTATTTATTTTTTTAGTGATAAGGCAATCATTTTAGATGTTTCCAGTGCTGATTACTTGTGAAACGAAATGGCCTGCTTTATCGTGTGCATAATGTAAAACACTACCAAAAAAAACAAAAAAAAAACAAAAGTATTTCAGCGTAGCAACCCCAGTAGAATATTCAAAAACATTTGCCAACCAGAAATCGCTTCCTCACTGAGCTTTCATAACAGCATGTCATTAATAATCGAGTGTGACTTTTGAATAAAACAAAAAGCAATTTTGTTCTAGTCAGCAAACAAACAAACATGTCACTTTACGCTTTCCAATTTTCCTTAACCGAAAGGCATTGAGAGTAATAATAGACAAAGATGTAATAATAACAATAAACACACCAATAAGGGTATAATTAAGTAGCAGTGCGCTAGAACAATAGCCCTGCAGTTAGGGTCTGCACTATAGTAAGCAAATTAGTGGAACATAGCAATAAAAATATATAGACATATTAATGGTCTCTCAACAATGTCTTCAGCAGCCATTCAGCTATAACTATAGAAAGTGAAAAAACAACAACATTGATTTCAAGGAAACTAAATGGAAGCAAGCTGTTGTTCTTTAAATTAATATTTTTGTTAACATGAGTAGCAATACTGTCCTTGGTACCAAAGAGAATACTGTACCTGTACACGTAAACAAAGCAGTGGAAAAATACATGCTCCATCCTCGTCGCTTTTGTTCACATGGAAGATGACCCGGAAGTGTTTACGGCGAAGTGAAGGTGACATGCTAGGCGAAAAAAAAACAACTTTGCGTTCTCTCGCAAAGATTGCGTTCCCTCGCAATCTTTGCAAGGGAACGCAAAATGTTTTGCAAGGGAACACAAAGGTTTTTTGTTTTGTTTTTTTCTTCTACCATGTCACCTTAGGGGCTCCGTAGATGTTTGCTAACCGTTTTAATGCTTTTTTTTTTTTCTTGTCACAAGGAAATTTTAAACATGGCTATACTCTGAGTCCCTCCCAGATGTCCAAGCTTCTCACCCGATCACTGTATAAAGTTTGACCATTATCAACATAAATACATTGAGGCAATTGACAATTAAAGTGATAATTAACTCATTCACTCCCAGCCATTTTCACAGAAGCTCAAAGAGCTCAGAATTGTTCATTCGGTAGTCTTACCGATTCAACGTCTTGTCATCATTGCTCTTTTCTTTTTTTTTTTTTTTTCTTTTTTTTTTCTTTTTTGTGTGTATGTGTGCGTGCGTTTGCGTGCGTGCGTTTGCGTGTGTGCGTTTGCGTGCGTTTGCGTGCGTGCGTGTGCGTGCGTGCAAATACGTATAAATTTATACTCATTCATTCACCTAAAACCTTATAAATATCCCATTACCCTTCGCCTTAACCAGGTACTTCAGAATCTTGCCAGAGTCGTGAGATTTAAATGGTCAGGAGACCAGAGAAAAGGTCAGAAAAAAAAAGAAATAAAGAGAAAAGAAAGGTAAATCAAAGTGACATCCAGCACCGACCAAACACTTCCTGCCTTCCCCATGATTACAAAATCAAAGTCTTACGCCAACCCCGGAAGCCTCTAAATTCCAGCAAATTTAGCGAGATCTCAAGAGCCCAGAGGAAAAACTAAAGAGAGGAAGGAGGGAAGGATCGATAAGGCAGAGTGAGATCAATAGAAGCCAGTACATCCAATCCATCAAAGTGAAGTCCAGCACCAACAAGACCCCTCCTGCGTGGTTACAAAACCGGAGTCTTATGCCAACCCCAGAAACCTCATACTTCTAATAAATTAAGATCTCAAGTGACCAGAGGAAAAACTAAAGAGAGGAAGGAGGGAAGGATAGATAAAGCAAAGTGAGAACCACAGACACCAGCACCAACTGATTCAAGGGGCTGTGGGAGGGAGAGGGTACTTCTGTTGAGTTTCAGTAGATGCTGGTGCGACGGATCTGGCATGCATAAGGACCACCACCAAAGAAAGAAGCCGTCAACCGCGGTCCAGCAAAGCGAGCACCCCCCCCCCCCCCCCCCCCCCCGGAATCCCCAGGCCGCGGCAGCACCAAGGCCACCCCCAAGCCACCCGAGCGGACACCGGTCGGCGAGCCGACCCAGACACCCGGAACACCCCCGCCCCAGCCCCGGCCCACACCCCCGAGCCCAAGGCCGCAGAACGAGGCCCAGCGGGCCCCCACAGCGCCCCACCGGTCCCCAGCCCCCATCCCCCCACGACCCCCCCGCACCCCACCCAAACCCGCCATCCACCACGACCCAGGCCCCACCACCTCCGACCCCCAAACCCCCGAACACACCCCGACCCCCAGCACCCAACCCCCCACCCACCCATACCCCCCCCCCCCTCTGATGGCTCCCCGCCCCAACTCACCCCTCCCCTTGGACGTGAGGTGCATTAAAATTGGAGGGGAGTTGAAGGGTGAAGACGGTGTTTCCACCCTTCCCCACCCCACCAAGAAATGTGTTGTGTGCCCTATGTGTATATTTACAAAGTGTATAGTGCAAGCTAGTGAAGTGAGTAAGAGGAGCGACCAGCGGGGCCTCACCCAACCCGGCGGGTGTAGGTGGCACGCCCGCCCCCCAGCACCCCCACCCCCTGCCGCCCCCCACCTCATCCACCCGGCACCACAATGGGCGGACAGCCAGCGCAGCAGGGCTACCGGACAGCCCACCGGCCACCGGAGCCCGCCCGGGGCGCCAGGAGTTATACCGGAGTGGGGCAGGCCCCAAACCCTCGCCCGGCCCCCGGAGCCCGACGCCCGGGCCGGGGAGGGAGCCCCAGGCCCAGGGAGAGGGAGGGGGAGGGGCCGCAGGGCAGACAGGGAAGGGGGGGGGGGGGCGGGGGAAGCGGGGAGAAGACGACAAGAAGGCGAAAGGGCGGCTGCAGGGCAGGAGGCGGGGGGGGAGAGGAGGAGGGAGGGCGACAAGGGAAAAGGGACCGGGAGGCAGAGGAGGATGGGCGGGAGGAGGCGAGGAGGGAGAGGCGACGGGGGGGAGGAAGGGGGAGGGGAGAGGGAACCACGGGGCACACCGGAGGCCCACCCACCCCGAACCGCGCCGCCGGGCACGGAGCAGCGGACCGCGCCGGGACGGCACCGCCCCGGGCACCAGGGGAAGCACCCCAACACCGCACCCCACAGGGAGCCCAGGGAGCGGCCAAGACGCAACCGCCACCGAGCAGACAACGGGGGGGGCAGAACCACCCCCGCCCGACCACAGGGGACGGCGTCAAGAAAATTGACTAATTAGCATGCAGTAACACCAAGTGTTGATGCTTAGTGCCCACTAGAAATAGATCTTAAGGAGTTATTGAGTATAGTGTCGTATAGTGTGGTATGCTCGAGCCCACTAGCAGCAACTAGGTTCCTGACTATATAAAAATAAAAACAATCAGATACAAAATACCAAATACAGGAGCAGCGAAAACAGAAGTTGTAACGATGTGGTGGCTCTCGTTAACAGGCAGAATCTTGGCAGGATTAAGTTGCCAAATTGAGATTAAAATATTCTATGTACATAGACCATATTTGTTTAAATCTTGATACTTGATTTTTATTTAAGGCAGAGATTTTTTCCATTGAGATATAATTTATTAGTAAGTTTAACCAGTGGTCGATATTTAGAGATTGTTTATTTTTCCAATTGACAAGGATTATTTTTTTAGCAATAGTAAGGGCTATAAATATAGATTGAGATTGTTTACATGGTAGCTCAGTTATTGTTAAGTCACCTAGTAAACACAGTCTTGGAGATAAAGGAAGCCTACAGTTTAATATATCAGCGAGCTTTCCCAAGATTTTAGTCCAGAAATGCAGCACTGGAGTACATGACCATAAAGCATGAAGATAAGTATCGGCAGTGTTTTGTGAGCACTGGAGACAAATGTCGGAGTCAGAGAGTCCCATTTTTTTCATCATATATTGTGTAATATATGTTCTATGAAGTATCTTATATTGGATAAGTTGCAAATTTGTCTGTTTGGTCATTTTAAATACATTTTCACAGATTTGGGTCCAAAAGTCTGGTTCCGGAACTATAGACAAGTCTTTTTCCCATTTTAAAGTCGGTAAATACGTTTTATTTGTGTATAAAAATAACTTATATATTTTTGATATTTTCTTTATTGTTGTTGGAGAAAGCTTTATAATATCTTTAGCTAAGACAGGCAGTTGGAGCGTATCCTGAAGTGTTGGGATTTGTTTCTTAACCATATTTTTAACTTGCAGATAATGTAAGAAATTTCCCTTTTTTATTTCATATTTCTGGACCAAGTTTGTATACGATATAAACTTATTATCTGAGAAAAGATGATGAAGGTGTGTAATTCCTTTCTGCTCCCATAGGCTTAAATGGAACGACTGATTATTAAGTTGAAAGTCGGGGTTATGCCAAATGGGAGAGAGCCCACAGGGCGCCAATTGGGAGTTTGTAATTTCTAATGCCTTCCACCAGGCAGTCAGGGTGGTGGCTATCATTGGGTTTTTAAAACAATTATGTCGTCTTATTGATTTTGTAATAAAGAGTAAATCTGACAGTCTAAGATTATTACAATCCTTCTGCTCCAATTCCAACCAACAGTTAGTATCTCTGTTGGGTTGTGTCCATAGCACAAGATATTGTAGTTGATTAGCTAGATAATAGTACATAAAGTTTGGTGCCTCTAAACCTCCTTTAGATTTACTTTCCTGAAGAGTAGATAGACTAATTTTGGCTTTTTTTTTATTCCAATAGAATTTTATGATAGCAGAGTCCAGCGATTGGAACCAGTTAGACGTAGGTTTAAATGGAATTATTGAAAATAAATAATTAATCTTTGGTAAAACTTTCATTTTTATAGTAGCTATCCGTCCTATTAAAGAGATCGGAAGATTATTCCAGCGCTCCAGGTCACTACGGATACTATCCAATAATGGTGAAAAATTTAAAGAAGTTAATTCAGTTAACTTAGGTGAAATTTTAACACCTAAGTATTTTAAATTACCTGTAGGAAAGGAGTAGTGTGGATCCTGACTTGTAGGATTCCATGAATTTTCTGTAATAGGTAATAATGTTGATTTTGTCCAGTTAATAGAGTAATCTGATAAGTGAGAGAATTTAGTTATTAATTTAAATGCTTCCCCTAGCGAGATAGCAGGTTCTTCTAAATAGAGTAATATATCATCGGCATATAGATTAATTTTATGTTCTATTGTCCCGGAGTGGATTCCTTGGATCCGTCTATCCTGACGTATAGCTAATGCAAGCGGCTCAATAAATATAGCAAATAATAAAGGAGAAATTGGGCACCCTTGTCTTGTTCCCCTTTGTAAAGTAAAACTCTGTGATGTAATCCCATTAGTAGTAACTGTAGCTTTAGGAGAATCATATAATATTGAGACCCATTGAATGAATGACTCCCCGAAGCCGAATTTATTTAAGACAGCAAAGAGGAAGGACCAGTTAACTTTATCGAATGCTTTTTCTGCATCCAGCGAAATAACTGCCTTTTTATCATACCGCTATGACATACTAATCAAGTTAAAGAGTCTCCTAATATTATTAGTAGAATGACGACCTTTAATAAAACCTGTTTGATCACTATGAATAATTGTCGAGATTACCGTCTCTAATCGAGATGCCAAGGCCTTAGCGATAATTTTAATATCGGTATTAATTAGTGATATCGGTCGGTAACTTGACGGGAGGGTAGGGTCTTTTTCTGGCTTTAATAAAAGTTTAATTGCTGCTATATTCATATCTTGACGTATATCTCCTTTACTTTTAATTTCAGTTACTACTCTTAGAAATAATGGAGCAAACATTAACCAGAAATGTTTAAAAAATATAGCCGGAAAGCCGTCTGGACCAGGTGCTCTGCCATTAGGCATACTGTCTAAAGCACGATACAACTCATCTATAGTAAGCGGGGTATCGAGAATATCTTTATGTTCAATAGATAACTGAGGTATATTTAAGCTGTTTAGGAATTCCTCAATATATTCAGGGTTAGGTCTATTAATTTCTGTGTATAGATTTCGATAATAGTTATAAAAAATATGGTTAATTTCTTCTGGTGATTGTGTGCATTCACCATTTATATCTTTAATAGCCGTTATAAGAGATTTTTCCCGATTCCGTTGAAGTTGATTTGCCAGGAATTTACCTGATTTATTATTATGTTCAAAATTATTATATCTCAACTGTTGTATTATAAACTCTGTCTTTTTAGATAACATGTTATCTAACTGTATTTTTATATTCTGTAGTTCTATCCATATTTGATTATTTGGGTTTAATACATATTCATCCGTTAGTTGTTTAATTTTATCTTCCAGGTATTTTTCTAATTTTTGATCCTGTTTCTTTTTATAAGTTGAATATGATATAATTTTCCCTCTAATTACCGCTTTCCCTGCTTCCCAGAGAAGAGATGGAGATATATTTGGAGAGTCATTTATTTCCAAAAAATCTGCCCACTCCCTTCTAATAATTTTATCAAACTCTACGTCTTTCAGTAATGAGATGTTAAAACGCCATATCGGGGGAGGTTTAAAGGTAGAGTCAATTTGTAGAGTGAGGGAGACTGGTGCATGATCACTTATAATTATAGAATGTATTTTTATAGCAGTTTTATCAACAATAGAATTATTTGTAAGGAAAAAATCAATTCTTGAGAATGATCGGTGCACAGCAGAGAAGAAAGTAAATTCCTTCTTAGTTGGGTTTTGAAGTCTCCAGCCATCGCTGAGGCCAAAATCCTCCATATATTCATCTATTACTTTAGCGGATCGTAATCGCCTTGTATATATCGTATTATTAGAACGATCTATTAACGGGTTCAAGACCGTGTTAAAATCACCTCCAATAATAATAGTAGAATTTGTTGCTAAATCGAGTAACCGAGAGAAAAATTCATGGAAAAAATCAGGGTCATCATTATTTGGGGCATATAAATTACCAATTGTATATACTTTATTAAATATAGTTACCTGGATAATAATATATCGGCCCTCTAAATCTGTTACTATATTATTTAGAGTAAAGAATAAATTCTTATGTATAAGTATAGAGACACCTCTTTGTCTACTATTATAGGAGGCAGAGTAAACTTGACTAAAATTTTTATCTATAAATAATTTTTCTTCTGATTTTTGTAAGTGGGTTTCTTGTAGGAGACAAATATCTGCCTTAAATTTTGAGAGATGGTCTAAAATTTTTATTCTTTTTGCCTGGGAGCGAGCGCCACACACATTCCAGGAGACCAGAACTAATTTCTGCATACAAGCAATATAGACTCAGTCTTATGTATACATCTATATAAGCTGCTTATTAATATTAACATATTGTAGGATAGCAAAAGAGTAATTAGGCAATTTATATAATTTATATAAAGAGAGAGATAGCAAGTAGATAAGTATAATAGTGAAGAAACGTGGGGGGAAGTGAGTGTGAAGGAAATCTGTGGGGGATTCAACATAACAATACACCAGTAAATGGTGACCTAAGCGAGATTATTATTATTATTATTAATTTATTTTTTTAAAGAATATATTTCTATATTATTATTATTATTATTATTATTATTATTACTATATAGCCTATGCATAATATAAATTCATATTCTATTTCGTAACCCATTATCCATACATATACATACATATACATATACATATACATACGTCAAATAATCACACAATGCTCGGCTCTACCAATTGTCAGTTAGAACAGCCAAGGGGTCGAGGTTGGGTTTCGGAATAGCTGGCCGTCGATATATAATTTATCAACGACCATCGAAGTCCGTTTACCCTCCTGTCTATTTTGTTTCATTATAGGAAACAGTACTTTTCGCCGCTCGTTTATCGCTCTTGGGAATTGATCATTCATCCCGAAAGATGTCCCTTTGAGCTCCCGTCCTTTACTTTTTACCAATTCTTTATGTTTAAAATGTTCGAACTTAGCAATAATAGGACGGGGCTTATTGCCCTTACGAGCTCCGAGCCGGTGTACACGGTGAAAAGAGATATTATTTACCGTCTCCTGTGGGATCTTTAGCGATGATGTCATGAATTTTTTTATCTCACCCTCTGGATTATCTGGAGAATTTTCGGATATACCTGAGAATATTAGATTTTCCCGCATACTACGGGATTGAACATCTAAGACCGTTTCCTTTAACATTTTATTTTCCTTTTTAATCGTCTCCAACTCGGCTGTGACAGCGACGAGAGAGGAGCGTAGCTCGGAGTTATCGCATTGGAGATCGCTTACCTGTTGGCTAACGAATTCCAAACTTGCCTTTTATTCTTTGACGTCCTCGCGGATAAGACAGAGGACGTCAAGTTTTTTATTTATGGAATCCAGCATACTCACCGATACGTCGGCGGTTGCTAAATCGTCCGTGTCTGTTGACGAGTCATTTTTCCTTTTTTTTTTCGAAGGATTATCCCGACTAGCCGCCGGCTCATCCATCGCGCAGCTATAAAAATGATCGTCAATAAAACGTTCGAGGTCGTCCACACTGGATAATATTTCCGATCTTTCTTAGAAAAGAAAAAAAATCGAATTTATCTAATCATTAAATTCGGGTTTAATTAGAAATATAAAGCTAATTCTATTTTAGCAGCAGAGCGCCGCCATGTTAGATTTTCCCAGTCTCGCTACCGGTCACGCGATAGTCACAGCATCTCGCGATGGGAAATGTAGTTCCAGAATATTGTGTTGTATTGCTATAAAAGCATGGAACCTATCAAAAGAAAGATTAAAGTCTCTTCTTTCATCAGGAAGAAAAGGTATGTTTCTATCTGTTTCCGTTTTGCAGCAATTAGCATTAGAAGAGACCTAAGTTTCATCAGTTATCACAAATCTATTCAAAATTGTGAGTAATTTAGCTTTTTTTTCTACATGGCTCTGGTTGATCTCCTTTGCTCTGCTGCCACCTGCTGGTCGTTTGTGTAATAACTACCATTCCTGCAACCGTTCTTTGCAGTTGAGAGGCTGCATCAAATCCTTCTGTATGCTCTTGCATGAAAAAAACAAAACAAAACAAAAACGTATATACGTCTTTGGGACACTTAAAACATAAAAAAACAAAAATGCGGAAAATGCCTAAAAATGGTGCACCCAAAGAAAATTTGAAGCTGTTCTTGAACCATATTGTGCGTATTTGGCAGGCTCTCTTTTTTTTTTTTTTACTTTCATATCTTTAACAAGTCAAACCATTCTTTCGTCAAATTATTCAGATCATTCTAATGCATTTTTTTTTCAAACTTCAAAATAAGAAATAACCATAAAGAGATTTTTACTCCTTGCAAAAGTATTCAAACACGTTGAGTTTTTCAACATTTTGGCACGGTACGACCATAATCAAATATATTTCATTGAAATTTTATGTGAACATTAAACTCAAAGTAACACACAATCATGAAGTGAAAAAAAGTGTATACCTTATTTCAAACTTGTTTTACAACTAAAAACTGAAAAGTAGGGTGTGTGAAAGTATTCACCCTCCTGAATTAATACTTTGTCAAACCCCTTTTGCTGCAATTACAGCTTCAAGTATTTTAGTTTTGCACTGCTAGGGACTGATTTTTTTTTTTTGCCCATTCCTCCTTGCAAAACAGCTCCAGCTCAGCTAGGTTAGATTAGCATTTGTGCAAACAGGTTCCCATCCATGATTGCCCTGTATTTGGCGCCATCCATCTAGCATGTTCTAGTTTAATGTGTTGAGTGTTTGCTGTTGTTGTGTGCTGAGAGGTTTGGATTCCAAAAGCAGACACAAATAAGTCTTTATCTATTTATTCACATTGAGAGGCAGAAACTAAGAGAGCGGTACACAGGAACAGTTGAGCAATAATCCGGCAAAACACACAATTCTCAGACCCTTAAATAAACAGTCAATCAATCTCATTGGTTGTGGCTAGACATGTGAGTACTAGTACTGACATGGAATTCTCTGATTGGTATTATACAAAAAATATATAGTTTTTTAGTATTAAGCTTAATTTGATTTTTTTAGAATATTATGACCTTTTTTTGTATTGCCAACCTCCCCACAATATCGTGATAATTATCGTATCGTGGCTTTCATATCGTGATAATCTTGTATCGTGATGTTTGGATATCATTACATCCCTACTACTCATGAGTTGAGCACTTGTACTGGTATGGGAAAAAAAAGTGCTATCAAATATCCATACTAGATTCCTTTAAAAAAAAAAAAAAAAAAAAAGTTTAACCAGTTAGAACGCACACATTTAAGAGTGAAAATGAATTATGAATGATGTGGTGACTAAATCTATCAAATGGGTGATAAAATGACTTCTTAAGATCAAATAACATGTTTGATAATGTCAACAAACTCCCTGGACATTAGGTCTTAGCATCATCATATTAAAATAGAACTTTGACTTTAGACCTTGCAACACCCACAGAATCTAATCATGCCTGTACAGACGACTTGGTGCTCAAGGACCAGGCCAATCCATCCTTACCTCAGCTGATATGTATGTAGTCAAGAAAAGGAAGTGGCTGAGATAACTGAGGCGTTTCTCGGTTGGACAGGCGTGAGGTAAGTCATCAGGAATCTCTCCCAGGGCATTACCTCAGTCTGCAGGCCTACAAATGGTTGTTGCAGTGACAGTCTAAAAAAAGAGAAAAGCAAACTCCCTGCCTGAAGGTGCTACCTATTTTAGGCACTGGACTTAGGTTTGTCGTCATTATGATTATCTTCTGCGGTCGGAGAAAACACTGTGAGTCATGATTCAACTTTATGAGGTTGGATAACTTGCCGTATGATTAAAGGCTGTGTCTGCTCTTGTTGAAAGAAGGCAGCTTGTCAATTGGCAGTCCTACAAGGGTAAAAAAGATTTGTTTGGAGGTGTGTTGCCAGCTAAGAGACATTTTATTCAACATCAGCATAACTTATGCTTGGCAAGGCTACAGGGGATGTTCAAAATTCACCTGAAACAACAACAACAGTGTTTACGAGAGACATTACTGCCACATTTGCGGTGCATTCTTTGAGCTCAAAGCAGCGGTTGAACAGCAGCACAGATCCAATCCCACCACAACAACCACAGATGACAAAAGTGTTGGAAGAAGAAAGACTGAAGTGGGTGGGTAGCTTCAGATGCTATCTCGTCTTCTGCTTCATCTGAGCCATTTGAGGCAATCAAAGACCATGGGTGGCATACTCACTTGTCCTGAACCAAAGCCAAAGGCGGCAAAACATTTTGATCTCAGGGATAAACACAAAACTTAGTCATGTATTCTCACTGAAAAAAAAAAGACTGCACTTGAAGACATTGATGTCATTCTGCCTATAATGCTAGTATATTGTGACCAACACAGTGTTTCAGGCTGCTAAATGATCAGCATTACAGTTACAATACTTCTTAAATGCACTGTGCATGCACATCTACTTGAACTTGGCCAATGTGACAGCCAACAGAGTTAAATATGTCACCATACCTGTTCATCATTCAGAGATACAAGGGATTTTTTTTGTGTGTTTTGCCTCTTCCATTCTTTGTGGCAGATGGTTCCGTGCATGTCTTCAGATGCGTGACACATTGTTATTCACACTATCATGGATGCTGTGAAATCTTTCATATCTAAGCAACAACACTTCCTGACACACTCGATCAGGTGTCACGGTTCCGGTGCGGGGTGGGGACCCAAATGCAGAAAAACAAAATGAATGAGTTGACAAAGTTTTATTGCAATTGTGGACAGCCAGAAAGTGGTTGCAGTCCGTTGGGTGCTGGGGGCTGGTTCTGGTTGGCGAGGCGTGGGTCAAGGTCAGGGTCTGCGGGCAGGAAGACAGGCTGAAAAGGAGGACAAAAATGCGAGTCAGGAAAGGTAAGTAAAAGTTGATTTCAAGGTCTAGCTGGATGTACCAACTCGTTCAGGAGTTGTGACGATCTGGCGGTGTGGTGGAGTCAGAGGCTGGCTTAAGTAGGCTGCTGATAAATTGGACACACCTGCTGCTTGACTCCAATGCACCACACCTGGAAGACACACGCACACTCAGCGGGCTGGGCCCGCAGGCCTGACATCAGGTGGCTAACCAATCAGGAGCTAGCAGAATATAGGCTAATGCAAGAGAATGACCCCGGGTTTTCACCGGATGCGGTTGCGGTGCGGTTGCGGTGCGGTCCGGCGACGCAAGCAATTAGATTCCATTCATTCGAATGGTGCCGTTTACACCGCTTGCGGGTGCGTTGCGTGTCGACTGCGTCTCAGCTGCGGCGTGCCGCAGGCCTTCCGCAAGGATAGACCTATTTTCTATTTTTGCCGGACGCCGCAGCGGTAGGCCTCCGGCAAATGGCAAGCTAGCACAAAACACATCGAGCGGGACAGGAAGACCGACGCAGTTTCAAAATAAATTTCCGGTTACCTTTCAGAATAAAACACTCGCCAGCTCCTATTTCGCAAGCTTTTCAGCAAAACGTGACGTGGGCGTCGCCGGGCCATGTGCTCATTCACGGTTTAGACACCAGCGAACATGGACAAGGAGAGGTTTATATTGGAGGTGGAAAACCACAAAATAATATATGACACGGCACATCCTTTTTATAAGGACAACCAAAAAAAGGATGCTGCATGGAAGAAGAAGAAAAGGTTAAATCAAAAGAAGTCCACCTCTCTTTCTGCTTCTCTGTTGAGCACAGACGTCGTTGTGAAATGCCACATGATCGCTCACGCGGCGGGCCCGCGAGACACGTTGGGAAGTGGGCGGCGACGGAGCTGCCGGACCGCAGCTGTGCGGAGCCGGTGTGGATTGACAAAAAAATTGACCCGTCCGGAGCACGCAGTCAAGACGCACCGCACCGCAACCGCACCGCAACCGCATCCGGTGAAAACCCGGGGTGAGAACAGCAGATTCAACACAGCAACTCAGCTACTTGCACAAGAACACCAAAATGTATGAATATGTAATTTTTAATCGTAATTATTCGCATGACTTCAATAATTAACTGACGTTTAATTGCACATTAATTGCACATTTTATTTATTACTACTAAATTGTGTTAGAGTGACTCCTTTTCACGATGTCGGATGACGGATGCGCCGTGAAGCCGCTCTCAAGCCAACACATCGATAGTACTTTCAGTTTCACTTTAACCCGACGGTGCTTTACTGCAACGAAACAGAAGACAATGTTAGACTTTCTTGGAGTTGCTGAATAAAATACAGTACACCTCACATCAAAAGATCAAGTGGCTTGGAGTCACGCCAAGTGACAAGACGGCAGCCATTCGGCTCTTGGATCTCACGTGGGGTTGAGCGAGGATACCTTTTGGAGAGCTTTAGCAACTATGCTGCTGTGCTAATCGCTAACACCGGTGCTACTGAGTGCGTTCTCTCAAAGTAGGGAACTGGTGGAAGTGCTACACAGTCCAAATGGCTCCTCCAGTCGAATATTCTGCCCCTTAAACATTGTGTATTGTAGCTTCAGTGCAGTACAGTGCATTTCTATTGGGTAATTTTTACGATGACGTTTCTGCTGTTTTGTGACTGGAAATCTCTTAGAGGCTTTCCAAATAAGGAAGCGGTCGTTAATCGAGCGTTAAAAAATTTAGTGCCATTAAAGGCACTTTTTAGTTAACAAGATAATAAACATGATAATTTTGACACCCATTGTTCCTTCCATCCTCCATCCTCAGTTGATTGTTTATGCATTCAGTTGATGTGTAATGTTGCGCTTGTGCCACTGTGAGGCCCTCAAACACTTTTCTTTTATCTTTTCTTTTACTTCCGTGTTGACCCTGACGGCTGTTGAGTGCAGACGTGTTTTGTTGTGCTCCACAATAAATACGCCATACTTGGCTAAAGAAACTTCATCTTTCCGTCATCCATTCATCTGAATGCATCATTAAGCTGCCAAAACTTAACACCCATAGTAAATTATAATTCTGCAAACATAAATATGAATAGATATTTTATTTTAACAAATTAACATAAATATATGAATTACATTTGAAATCACTCCTTAACCTAACATTTCTCTGCACAAAGTCTTGCTCATTTCTGAACCTTACAAAAGTATCTGTTTTGTTCTTCTTCTTCTTCTTCTTCTTCTTCTTCTTCTTCTTCTTTTTTTTAATTGCAGAACAAAATTATTTTCCTGTGGGATTATAAATTCCCTGCACAGTGTCGCGCTGTAGAGGGTGTTTGTATCCTGACATCATTGAACAAAACCCACTGACGGTATAATGGGGAATGAAGGGGAATGATATCCAAAGTGACTCAATAAAAGGAAAAAAGAAGTGAATGCCAATTATGGAAACTACTGAAATATATCCAATCATGTTTCAATTTACCTCCCCCAATCCCTCAAAAATGGACCTCATTTATGGCTCTTATACATATATATATATATATATATATATATATATATATATATATATATATATATATATATATATATATATATATATATGTATGTATTCAAGAAAATGTTTAAACGTGGTTTAATCAGGTCAATAGCTCTCTTTTTCTTTTTTTTCTTTTTTTTTTTTATAATTACTTTATATTAAGATGTAGAGTGTATGTGACCACTAAATAACTAAATATTTCTAAATATTTACATTAACTTCACTCTTGTCCAACTTCACCTGAGCAGTTTATCGAAACAAAGGTTCTGCTTCTCTTTTGATGCCAGAGATATTTTTTGTGTGCGTGTCGTCTCTTTGACTAAGATGACTACCACTACCCCTCCCATTGTCCTCCCTGCATATTTCGGTGTTGTGTTTTTGGTATGCTCATGAAAAGACCCGCAAAGAAGGGACAATAGGGCACCTGCCAGAATAATAAACCCTCAGAGAGAAAATGCAGCTGGGGCCGAGAGTCATACAGGAACACTGATGATGGCCTTGCTTTAAAGTGGTCAGAGATGATCCTTGGCCACACCTCATGACCCCCCCCCTTTTCTGGAATTTCCCGTGACACACAAAACTATACATGCTCACGCACACAGACACAAAGCATGCTGCCATTAATGAAAAAACCTCCACAACGTGCTTTCCTTAAGATGGCCGTTTTTGATTTTCCCATCGCATTTGCTCATGTGACCGCAGTACTCCTCTTGAATCGACACAGAAACTATGTAGACAGAAACAAAGGCCACACTGTTTACATACTGCTTCTGCATTTAAGTGCTGTGAGCACATGGAACGTTAGTCACCAGAATTCCTTTCCCTTTTACAGATTGTTTGAAAATCTCTCATCAGTCCAAAATACCATTAGTAAACTAAACTTAGCTGGTCTTCAGGTTTAGCTGGAGGGGGGAGCACGCATAATTTGGAGAAGGGGTCCCGATAGAGTGATGGGGTGTTGATTGTTAAAGGGATACTTGACTTAATGAGCCATTTTCTGCAGTAAAAAAAAAAAAAGTTAATAGCTATTTGAATGAATGTGATAGCTTCATTATTTTTCTTGTACAATTAATACCTTGAAAAACAATTTTTTCCACTTGCTGTGAACTGAAGATGACATCACCTGTGCTGAGGAAGTTGGTAAAGACCAATCATGGCTCAGTTTGCTGACCAAACCTAGAAAACAGGTGAGCCATGATTGGTCGTTACCTACTTCCTCAGCACAGGTGATGTCATCTTCAATCGACAGCAAGTGGAAAAAATAGTTTTAAAGGTATTAATTGTACAAGAAAAATAAAGAAGATCAAATTCTTTCTGGATTTTACTTTTTACTTTTGCTAATGAAAATTGCTCAATGAGTCAAGTATCTTTTTAAGCACAATGTTTCAGGTTTTTGTGCTCTTGGTGATGTAATTCGCTCCCAGATTGAGCCAATGATGATAATTTAAATAACTAAATAGGTAATTTTTGTTGTTGTCATGCTTCCCGTGTGGGTGTGAATGGCGACTCCTTATACAAAATGCATTTCTGTGGTATAAAACTTGCACAAAAACATTGTGTAGTGTAGCAAAGCAATTACTGCTTAGCAGTGAGGCATATTGGTTGAAAGATGCACCAAGTTGAGGGCTGACAAAAACCATGCACCAATATGACCTTTGACCCAAGCTACTTAAAGCCACTTGTCCGGGATATCGTCAGTAAGGCTCTTGCTATCGCAAAAAGAAATAATCCATGAGCATTTGAGGAAGATTGTGCGAACCCTAACCTATAACTGTGTCAAAAGATGCCATGGAACATGTACTTATTTGATTGATTGATTGATTGATTGATTGATTGATTGATTGATTGATTGATTGATTGAAATGTTTATTTCAAATATTTTCAACATTTTACAAGACATAAATAAGTAACAATAATCAAAGAAAGAAAAGAAAAATCAAAAGAAAACTGTCTCATATTTGTACGTTTCAAATACCAACTAAATTCTTTCAGTAGCCCCTACCCCACATACTATTAGACAAAAACTTTTTCTTGTTGTATGAAACCTAGGTTCTTTAAAGTCACAATGTCTCTGTATCGAGCGTAACACTCATTATGGCTCTTATACAAATGTTGAATATTCTGAGGTAATAAATTATATATAGCTTTAAACATTATTTGTGCTGTTTGGTACAATGTCAGGAAAGCTAAGTAATTGTGACTTTAGAAATAATGTTTTTGTGTGATCTTGATAATCAGCTTTGTGAATAATCCATAGTGCTCTTTTCTGTAGAATATTTATTGAATGTAGTGAGGTTTTGTAGTTATTGCCCCAAACTTCAACGCAGTACTGCAAATAAGGAGAGACTAGCGAACAGTAGAGAGTTTGGAGTGATTTACTTAATTTGTCTAATACCCTCTTTGCTTTATTATTGCAATGTTTCTTGAAATTTTACTCAGTATGTTTAATATGTCTGCGATTGGCTGGCAACCAGTCCAGGGTGTCCCCCGCCTTCTGCCCAGAGCCAGCTGAGATAGGCGCCAGCACCCCCCGCGACCCTTGTGAGGAATAAGCGGTCAAGAAAATGGATGGATGGATGGATGTTTAATATGTGGTTTTCAACTAATTTTATAATCAATAATTACCCCCCAAAACTTAAAGGCAGGATCTTCTGTTTTCACTCAGGAAAATGCACTTTATAAACACGGATATATAGCCATGAATTCCTTCTGAATCGACACCTCTGGGCTTCTGTTAATATGTGGTGGTGATTTTTTCCTAATGTTACCTAGCTTAGAACTGTCAAATTGTGCACACAAATGAAAGTTAAGTGGAGAATCTACCACTGAAATCGAACATTTTGACAACATTCATGGAATCAAATTTCAAAAATTCATTCTTCTGTTGCAAAATAAATTTCTGAATTTTTTTTTCTGGTGTCAGTCAGAGCTGGATTCAGAGCGTGTGGGGGCTATCTGTTTGTTGGGGATGCTATTGCCCCCCCTCCCAAACTCCACGGTGCCATGTCCAGGACACAGGAAGGAAATTCCTTTGTCTGCGATGAGGTTACAAAAGTTAAAACTGGCCGATAATCGTTACATTATCCTCTAATATCCTTGTATAATCATTTTTCTTACTGTCTCTTATAATATTAGTTAACTTATTTTTATTACTTCAACGACATCCCCTGATCGAACCACAAAAGGGCAAGGAAAACTTAAAAAAAAAAAAATAATAATAAAAAAAATAAAAAGCATCAGGGGAAAAATGAGAAACCTTGAAAAGGGACAGCAGATGTGATAATCCCCCTTCCAGGATGATCAGGCTGCAATGGATGCCGAATGGGCAACAATTTACATAGTATGTGATACTAAACAATAGTAACTAGAAGTGTTCTATCTCTATTTTTTTATGTCAAGTTCTGTATTGTGAACTGTAGATACCGGGAGATGATCACTAATATCAATATATCAATAATCCACTAAGTATCTTATTTTCAGTGTCATTTGTGAATATATTGTCAATGAGAGTAGCAGAGGTAGGTGAAATTCTACTGGGTTTGCTGATTCTGGGGAAAAAAGCTCATACTGTACATTGCATCGATAGAGTTGTTTGTAGGTTTATGATTATTAGCATTTAACAGGTCAGTGTTTCAATCTGCACATATAAAAACTATTTTGCTACTTATGTTTGAAAACATCTTTTCAGGTTGTCACTTATTTTGCTTGTAAAGACTTATTGAAAGTGTGAATTGCATCTAGCAGAGCATTGAAAAGGAATGTACAGTGGATTACAAATCTTAATTTTCTCCTAACCTACAATTAAAAATAGTTAAGATTTCCATTATGTTGAAGAACAGTTACAAAAATTATGCTTAGACTTCATTCTATTAAATAAATAAATAAATAAATAAATAAATAAATAAATAAATAAATAAAATTAGAAAAAATCTCCTTCTGAAACCTCTTCTACCCCAGCCATCTTGTGGTCATCAGGGATAAGCTCAGGTCAGTGAAATTTGCACATGTGAAGAAATCAGATAAATGGTTTTGGTCCTTTTTTTTTAAGGTACAGTCAGTGTACGGACTTTTCATACCAAATAATTTTTTGTAAGAAAATCTACTGGAGGCAGATTCTATACAAGGACATCTTGATTTTATGACTGATTTTTTTTTTCTTTTTTTTCCTATTGCAGTGACAGAACCCGAATGTGTACATGGCATAGGCTATACGCAGTATCTATGCATCACAACTCTAATTACAAAAGCTTGACTTCCTTATTTGCCAGGTTGTCAACTTCTAAGGTGGATTAGTGGCGTGAATTTTAGTTGAGAAGCATTAGACATGCAACTCGTCGCCTAGGAGCAAAGTCATCTGCTGGCGCTGTTTCACTAGCTGTTGCTTGACATTTGAATATGACGCTCATAGGGGGACTGGTGGGCTATGGGCTTGCAAGTGGGGAGAGGGTTGGGCATGTTCTGACTGTGACTGACAACAGCAGTGAAAACTATGATCTAAATAATGTGTGACCAGCTATGCTAAATAATCTAACCAAGTGCGATGCTAATAAATCACTAACCTGAAAATCGATATAAATTACAATTACAACTCCAACGGAGGAAACGTGTAATGTTACATTCACATCAAAAGCGGGGGGAGCGTTTCGCTTCGCTTTTCTCGCTTGTATTTCATGGTGGGGCCTCCCGGAGTTTATACTGGACGCAGCCGCTTCACTCGCGCACACCGGAGCGGGTTTGGCGTGTCGCTTGGTGGACAACGACAGCACTTTAGTGGGCCGAGAAAAGAGACCACCGCCAAGTACTTCCACTTCTTTCCTGGGAATATAGTCGAGGCACTATTTTCTCCCGCAGTGCTTTTTAGTTACGTGTCCCTCAAGAACTCTCTTTTTTTTTTTAGTGGCAATCAGGCGGCCGGTGGTAGCTTTGGCTAATGCTATTGCTAACTTAGTACAGTTTAATAGATATGAATTTAATACACTTACCAGTGTATGCTACTTTTTGCTCACTACTCAGTCCCAGCTGGCCGTGTCGTACTGGTGAACAACAAACGGCTGACCAACAAACAGGACGTTGTGTGCGACGTCTTTCATCCCCAAAGCCGAATGGCTGCCGCGAGGCTTTGTGTGAAGAAAGTTCAAATGTTTTAATTTTGGCGAATATGTGGATTTTCGCTGCGAATGTGTGGATTTACGGCATGCACATTGGTGCCCGTGCGCACAAACTACCTTGACGACAATGCAAACGCACTGACAGAACGCGCTCCTCTCACTTTTGGTGTGGACATAGCATAAGGAGGCGCGTACGAGACTGAGCTGGTGGGGGGCAGAGCGATTACGTCAGCCTCATGGAAGTGACGTGAATAGTAGTGAGTAATAGTAGTAGTCCAAAGAGAGGAAAAACGGCCAAATTGTGTCTATCCCAGTGTTTAACCTGAAGATGGTGCCACACAGACTTTTTTTTTTTTGCCCCAAATTCAAGCCTTCAACAAACATGCACTAAAATGTCAGAATAATGACCAGGTCATGTAGACAGCATTAGTAGACACCTACGATGACGTTTATATATATATATATATATATATATATATATATATATATATATATATATATATATATTAGGGCTGTCAAAGCGTTAATAGATTAATTAATCACAAAAACATTGTCGCATTAATCACGTAATAACGCAGATTAATCGCTCTATTTTGTTTGACCGCGCTTGAGCCTTGAACGTAACCGCGGATGGTTACATTGAAGGCTGCGCAGGTCTGTGATGAGGTCATTGCACGGCATTTCCTACGCCTGTTGTTCCAAAATGAGCGGGGTGACTCCAGTTTGGTGTGCCTGGCGGTAAATTTCGCTTTAAAAAACACCCCAACGAGACTTTAGATAAAACAAAAGTAATTTGCATTTAATTAATTAATAATTGCTGAATTGTACCCAATTGATATGATGCTGTTACATTTGGAGCAATATACGCATGCATGCAATTGCGTACATGCATTTAATCAATGTTTGGAAATGACATTCAGATAATAAAATGCGTTAATGTCAAAATGTTACGTTATTTTGTATTTATTTTATATTAGGCGTATACGCAAGTAATTTAGCTGATTAATCGTGATTAATCAAAATTAAAAAGTATGATTAATCAGATTAGTCAGAAAATTTTTGATTGTTTGACAGCGCTAAATATATATATATATATATATATATATATATATATATATATATATATATATATATATATATATGATAATTCTTATTATATATAATTTATTTTTTATTAGGGGGTGGGGTCAATATGACGAGGAAAAAAAAGTGGCAAATTTGCCGCTTTTTTTCTCGCCGCGCGGCTGTTTGTGTCGGCAGAAAGGAAACGCATACTTCACGCTACACAAGTCACAGTTTGCAAAATGTCTACGAAGGAAGCACTTCTTAAAATGTACTTTTCGGTCGGGTTTTCAAACAAGGAGATATTATTTTCTTTAGCAGAGATTCACAATATCATAGTTGCCAGTTTATAAAGTGGCAAATATGGCACTTTTTTCTCATCATATTAAAAAGAGGCAAATTTGCCACTTTTTACTCATCATATTGCCCCCTAAAAAAAAAAAAAAAAAAATGTATGTGGCCCTAATACACCGCCGTACAACCGTTTATACAGTTTATCAGGGGGAAAAAAAAAAAAAAGTTAATTTGGTTTTGAGTTTTGACCACAACTCCCAGACGACTATTCGAACGTACTTCAGCTAATACCGAAATAAATACATTCAAAAACACATTTAGAATCAACACCAAAGGATCATGTAGTAAATTAATTGCTAAAACTATATTTAGTTTCAGGAAGATGAAGTTATGACAGCAAAGTTTTGGTTGGTTGAGTTTTTTTTTTTTTTGTTTTTTTTACGGCATAAGCGGTTCAGTCAATGGACCTTACCTTATTTCCTTATTTCATTCACAATTTTTTTTTTTTTTTTCAATTTTAGTTTTTATTATTTTCTTAGTTTTTGCTAACTAATAACCTTGTTTCACCCAGTTTGGTGATGATTTATTTTGGACCCAGTAATGTGTTCACAAAAACACTGAAGTACTGCCATAGGTCAATGAGGGGGAAAGAAAAAAGTGACAATGAATTTCCAACCTTCTTGACTTCATCGATCCAATGTAACTATTCTGCAGTATGCAATGCAATTCCCGACTCCCTGACTGGATGTGAGGCGATTCTCGGGCCAACATTAACCACCATAGACAAATGAGAGCTTTGTGTACTCTGGAAGGAGTCAGGAGGTCAGAACGGTGGAAGGTGGGGTGAGGAGGTGAGGTTTAGGGGTTGACAGGGAGACATAGTTTTTGGGGGGTGGTGACAAGGTTTCAGTTGTTTTGCTAAATTGGGAAGGAACAACCCTGACATTATGACATGCAAACTCACAAAAACACACTTACACATCACGCACTGTGCCACTGTGACCCTGCCACCTCCTTCACTGCAGCATTCATGAGAGGGAAAGTTAAACAGAGCTACAAATCTGATGAAAACATTTAGAGGCAGTGCTAATGGTTCAAAAACACCCGCACCCCACCAGCCCCCCACCGTCCTTGTTGGCCACGCGTGACCAGTCAAGTGTTGCTTTTGTTGTCAACGTGAGTGTCTTTGTGCCAGTAGTAATCATCCAACATGCACATGCTTCCCCAAATGTATCGAAACTGACAATGCACGTGCAAAACAAAGCTCCTGCTACAAAGTATCTTGCTGAAAACTCATTAGAGAGGTTTACATGTTGCAGGAGGCGAGGTTGAACCGAAATGTTTTTCTCGCTGCTGTTGGCTTTATTACCATGACAAAGAAAAAGAACAAAGAAGAAATGCAGGGATAAAAATGCAGCCATTATGAATAATTGGATTAATGAAGTTTTTTGCTCATTAGTGTTCACAAATATGCTTTCATGTTGCAAAGCCATATTACTCCTCCAGTAATCCGCCTGTGAGAGAGCTTGCGGAGACCACAGTCCACGTTTCTTCAAAGGTCAAAATGTCACTTTGGGTTGTAGAGAGAAGTAAACAGGAGAGGAATAAGCCTCCTGTCTTAGGGGGCCCTGCGCCATAAATCCTTCGAATAAGGGTGCCTCGACACCATCTCCAAAAAGCTGAAACATGAGGTCATGCTTAATAGAAATCCGTTGGTGTTTATTGGTCATCAAAGCGCTAACATCGTATGTTATGGCGGGGAAAAGTCCATGGATTGGCCTTTCATAATTCAAGATGTATGTTGAGATTTATTTATTTAGTTTTTTAATTCATTTTATTATTATTATTATGTGATGGAGCTACCGGGAGAGACGGCGACCAGCACACTTATTGCGTTTTTGCATGTCACTCAACTAAATACAAGCAATGTGACGCAGTGGAATGCTGAACCCGAGGCGATGAATAGTCATAAATTCATTAGTGAGTGCGTACCAGGCCGGATTGGAAGAATGAAAGCTATTGCAGTGATAAACCAGTTGACCCCATCAACTTGGCAGCTGTCATGACCTCAACCTGTGGCGGTATTGGATGAGGGAGGGCAGAGGGACAATATTTGTTCAAGCTGATACCTACCTTGAGGTTGTAGAAGTTGTGTGGGCATGCAATACTTGTGTGTGGCATGTTTATAATGCATGTGTGTGTGTGAATGCTTTTGGGACAATGGCTGTGCAATGATTTAAATAATTTGTCATTAAAAAAAGATGTGGATACGATCAATCTAGAACAGGGGTGTCCAAACTTTTTCATTTGAGGGCCACATCCAGAAAATCAGAAGGACGCAAGGGCCACATAATGTTATGAAGAGGAATTGTGTTTAGTCCTAAAAATTGTACAAATAATTTACTTGTGCTTTTGCAAATTCAGAAAAATGCTACAGTATATAAACCAATTTATTTGTAATATGGGAGTAGGGTTATTATAGTTTTGGAAATTTTCATTTTAGTTTTTATTTAGTTTTTGAGTTTTGTTTTTTTAAATTTAGTTTTCAGGGTGGTTCTGTTAGTTTTTTATTAGTTTTAGTTCTTTAATAAATGCTTAGTTTTAGTTTAGTTAGTTTCAGTATTAGTTTTATTTTTTTGCTTTTTTTTAACGTGTATTACTTGTGCGCAATATTTAAAAAACACCATGGGCGCAATGTCATTATTCCATTTTATATCAAAATAAATCTACTAAAAATCATATTTAAAATGATCCCCAAAGGCTCATGCATTAAATTAATTACCACAGACTAAAACGAAGGACATTTTTGCTAATTATAATTAGTTTTACTTTAGTTAGTTTTGTAAACATAAAATGTAGTTTCAGTTAGTTTTCTTTTTTTAAAAAGCATCTTTATTTGTATTTTATTTCGTAAACGAAATTGTTGTTTTGAATGTTAGTTTTTTCGTTAGTTTTAGTTAACTAAAATAAACTTTAATAGCACCTGTGTTTTTCGACACCCTCCCTTCTTACTTTGACCATCTCCAAACATTTTTGTTTTTATTTTATTTGAACTGAGTCAAATGCCATTTTTAGCATATGTCGCAGGCCACTGAAAAAATGGACGGTG
This sequence comes from Festucalex cinctus, assembly GCF_051991245.1. NCBI lineage: Eukaryota > Metazoa > Chordata > Actinopteri > Syngnathiformes > Syngnathidae > Festucalex > Festucalex cinctus. The sequence continues at coordinate 6,182,544 of NC_135421.1, read as the reverse complement.
GGCCGCAAATGGCCCCCGGGCCGTAGTTTGGACACCTTTGATTTATGTATTGCATTTGGAGAACCACACACGTGTACCACTTAAAAGTGAGTGTGTGCCTTATTGCCGTGGACTGCAACTTATTCAGTTGTATTCGCACTTCAAGATGTTTGCTTTGTTCTTGTTTACTGCAAAACTGATGTTTAAGTTTATTTACTGCACTTTGTATACAGCAATGCCTGTTCTTAAAGCGCTTTATAAATAAAGTTGATTTCTGTCCATAGAACATAACAGCTACACACTGTGTAATTTGTATTTGCATTGATTTGTCAAAAAATAAATAAATAAATAAAAGAGTTCAAATTCTTTCATTTCTAACAGATATCATTAGGTTTGTTTTCTCCCTTTTGTTTTTGTGTCGCTTCTTCTGGTGAGTCATGTATCCATCCAGGTACAGGCATTTAGTTACACTGATCCCTCCCTAATGTGCTATTTGCCCTACAGCCAAACAAATCTCGTTGCACTCATCAGCAGATCCTGATAGATATATTTTAAGCATTTATCGTATGATTGGGACACACGCTCTGTTTAGATGGAACCAAAACATTACACATAATCTCGCTGTTGTTAGGTGTTGGCACAGACAGGTCGTAAGTCATGTTTACAGTTAAACCTATGTTGTGAAGCAAAAACATTGCATGCAAATCCACGAGTGCACTTGGCACACTGGAATACTGTACATTTTATTGGAATGTCATGGATGTGTGCACAGTGCAGACAAATTGGAATCAGGCAGGTATGTGAATCTGCGTGCTAACTGATAATATACTTGACACCGAAACCCTCAATCATAGTTGTAATTACTGCTCGAGTTAATGGGAGGTAATCAGTCCTGACAGATGGCGGCAAGTCATGTGTTGCAACCAGTATAGACTCAGGCTGAAGTGTGAAGCATGTTTTTCTTGTAGTTCCTCAGCCACACCTTTTAAGTTGTGGAGATAGGATAAACCCACAACACATATTTCCTCAGAATGGTATTTTGAACCACGACACGAGACAAACAAAGCACAAGAGACGTAAATTCAGTTTTACAGTTACAAAATATTTTAAGAAAACATTTTATTTCACATATACTGTACAGACATCATTTATTTGGCTAGATAATCCTTAAACAGTAACTAAAATAGTGTTTTATTAAATAGAAAACTGAAACAAAAAATAGAATTAAAGATGAAAAGTGTTGTGTATTGACGACGAGAATCATTTATTGTACCCTGATACAAGTAGGCCTTTTTGCAAAATGATCAAAACAGTATTGTACACTCAATGACCATGCCCTCTTGGTACAATAGCTAATATCATGGCCTCTTTGGTTCCATTTTTTATGTAAAATACCTCTGACACAAAATTCAGTTTCTTTACTTACTATAAAAATAACTTTTCAATGGCAGTTTTTGTTTCACTAATCCTGCAACTTTTCAGTGCAAACATCACAACAATCATTCGCCTTAGAAAGGATGCGAAAGATTACATTTCAAGTATTGATTAAGAGTCAAGGACTGAAGAGGGGAAAGGTGAGAAAGCAAACACAAAGATACAGAGAAGATTTCAGAGAAAGAGCGTTCAGTCTAACAGGGCATGTTGTAGTATGGGTATAGTTTACTATACATTGCATAGCTCATCATGTGGCACTTATTTAGTGATATGACAGGACACTCAGTACCCCTCGGAAGGCAATTCTTTATACAAGTGCTAATCAGGGTGTGCATTTCAGTTCCTCCAAGTGCTGCACTGCACTGTGGCGACCCAACAAAACGAACGTCCCCGCTTGGAAAAAAGCATTCACAGGCAGAAGGAACGAGCTCTGTCCCGGTGCACAAGTCAAGTGCACTTCTGAGATGTGTCTCGTCCGGGTCATCATGGTTACAGGGCTTGCAGCAGGAAGCTGAGGTTCAAGGCCTGCAATTAACAATGACTATAATGACAGCAGCTCTGTGGAGGACCTTCTTTTGCCGCTGCAGTGCAGAGAGAATAATCCTGTGAGGCATTAAGCGCCGCTGGTCTAATTCCACCAGAGGACAGTCAGACTGTGTCTGTCGGCGTTCGAGTGAAGTGCTTGTGTTCTGAATTGTGTAAGCTGATGAATTGTCAGTGCTTTAAAAAAAAAAAAAAAGTCTGCCATGTGCTTAAAGTACTTAGGGGCCTGAAGAGCAGGTTGGGGAGTCTGGAGAGAAAGCCAATAATGTCATTGGCTGATCATGTCACTTTCGTTAAACACTTTTTATCTTCTTTCATTTCATTTCGTTCAAAATGGCAAAGTAGAGCAAAAGTACCATTTGGTGATCTGCATTCCCTTCTCCTCCCAATGCTGTCGAGTTCAAACTCAGACAGAACGCATATCACTCAGTCCGATAAATACATACACTCATATGAACGTGTGCAACCAAACTTCCGCACATTTTGATACTAGATTATACTACAGTGTGTCTGGCCGGCACATACTGTAGCAGTAGTTTTCTTGTACTGTATATGTATCCTGTACAAAATGTTCTGTTTGTACAAAAGGCCTTGCTGAGCGTTCAAAGAGAATTAAGGACCACAGCGGACTCAAGCACAGCCACACTCCTCCACGATCATGTTGGGCACATCTCTCTTGACAATGGTGTACTCATCGTCAAAGTAGAGCATAGACATAGTACTCAGTTTGGTGGGGATGCAGCAGGAGTTGACCGAACCTGGGCTAATTCCTCTCATGCGGTACTGGTTTACTACCGCCGTGTGGAAGGATGAAGCCGATCCCGGCACGCCGGCCATGTAAGCCGGGCAGCTGCCCTCGCAGTAGTTGCCGTAATAGCCCGCCGGTGCAATGATCCAGTCGTTCCAGCCAATCAGACGGAAGTCGATGTAAAACTGCTGCCGGCAGCACAGGCCCCCGCTGGTGCCATCGCACTCCAGCCCCCGCTTGCGAATGCGGTGCTTTCCGTCCACTTGTCTCGCGCGCAGCACCAGGAACGGCCGGTGGGACGGGTCACCCGGGTCCACCAGCACTGGAGCCACTCCAGCTGTCTCACATCCCTCACAGTGGACCTCCAGGTCCTGTCGACGGCTGCCCTTGCCAAATACTGCCCGCACTGCCTCTAAGAGGGGGAAAGTATGCCAGCCGCTGCGTTTCAGCTCAACGCGCTTCTCCACCAGGGCCCAGCGCCCCGTGACCCCCCCGCCGCCTCCTCCTTCCACACTGCTCACAGCTCCAACTTCCTGGTAGTGGATCTTGACTGTCACCTTCCTTCTGAGGCCTTTCTCAGGACCAGCCGGCAGCACCCGAAAGAAGAGCCACAAGTTGGCTTGTGACACGTACAGGTTCTGGTTGCCTTCGTTTGAGATGAGGAAATAAAGACTGGACTTTGAGGATGTGTACTCATCTGCGGGGACACAGTAAAAAGAAATTCATCATCAGTAGAGACATGGAAAATATGGCACTTTTTTATTTTTGCACAGGCATGTCATCATCATTTTAGAGAAAGAGAGAGGCACGGGAGTGAGAGCAAAACAAAACATACGGTATTTGTAAATATATATGCAGGATATAAATACTTTTATGTATCAGAAATTTTGCTCTTTCTGCTTGGACATTACACAGTGTTGCTAGAAAATCTATATACTTAAACATCTCTTTTTTTTTGTTTGTTTAATTTTGTGTGTGTCAGGAATGTCTTCAAATAGTATGGGATGGCAAACGCAAACTATAAGTCAAGTCAAGTCATCTTTATTTATATAACGCTTTCAAACAGCGCTTTACAGAAACACAACAAAACAAACATAACATAAAACATTAACAGCAATACAATACAAGATAAAAAAAAAGATACAAATAAAATTTAAAATTTATTTGTGGATTTTCACTCTCTGTTTAGGACCTCATGAAAGTTGACGTGCTGTTTGTAACACATTGTTCTGAATTGGAGATTTGAACCCTATCAGTAGCTCAACTTATAGATTCTGATTTTGTTGTTGTTGTTGACGAAGAACTTTCTTTTTGGTTATCATTTTGCTTTGTTAGTCATGGAAACAACATATATGTTATCTCATACTGATTTATGAAATCAAATTTATTATTTTATTCCATATAGACATTTGGATCAATGTTAATTTGAAAAAAAAAAAAAAAAAAGGAATTAAACTTACTACATTAAAATGGGGTATGTACAGGGTGACCCAAAAAGATGCGTACCCAGATTTTATTCGATAAAAAATCAATTTTTTAACGAATGTCTTTTCTGTTGCAGGACGTGAAAGGTGAACCTATGGATGATCATTTGCTGCTATAGTTGCCCTGAAAATGTCTTGGACAAATCAGCAGAAGATATTCTCCCTGGAGACCTATTTTGCGACAAAATCATACCAGAGTGTACAGATTCGGTTTCGAAAGCGTTTCCATTGTCGCAACTTTCCATCAAAATCAACGATTGTTAGTTGGATTAAGAAGTTCAGAGAGCATGGGACTGTAGTGGGCCTTAAGGCCTTAAGGCTTAAGGCTAAGTAGATTTCCTCATTTCAAATTCATAGTTTTAACATTATGTCCAGAATTTTTACATAGTCCCCTATCAGTCCTTCTCTAAAAAGGTAGATTATTAAAATGTTCATGTACCTGTGTTTTAAATATAGGCCTGCCATAATCCTAATCAATTTAGAAAATGTTTGTACCATGGTTGGTTCAAAACCATATTTCATTGTAGAATCCCTGAATATTGTCTTGTATTTCTGAATACAGGATCAATGCTTCAATATGTTCAAGGAGCATTTCATACCCTAACATAAATGCGGAAATTGCACAAAAGCTGTCATATGATGACCTGATAGCCGATTTTGCAGCCCAGAAATGTAGACATGTGCCTCTGTAGGGCCTCTACTAACTTGCTTGCACTTTGTTTATTTCCAGATGTTTATTTGTTAATAGTAGTGGCATTGAGTTTTATTTTAATTCATTTAGCTTTATTTATTTGAGTATTTGGTGTCATTGTTAGTTATATAAAGACTTATTATTTATCACTTATTTTTGTGAACATTTTTAAAACTTCAATATTGACACTTAAAAGTAGGGCTGGGTATCAATTCAGATTTCCAGAATTGATTTAAATCGACCACAAAACATTTATGCTTAGGGCACCAAAATGGCTAGCACACAAAACTGAAAGATGTCTAAGGAACTTCCAGAACAAACTATGAGCTGTATGAAAATAAACATGACAGGAGAAAGCATGCGCATGTGCTGACACATGCGTATGCACATTTAGGAAACAGTGACACAGTTAGTGAGGTGCTGAAATGAAGCCAGATTTTTTCATGATGTCTCACACATGCAAATTATGGATTGTCTGCAAATTGTGTAGTTTGTGGAGGATTTTATGTTGGTCAAGTTCATCCGTCTTTTTTTTTTTAAATTATGCTGCTCCTCGTGCCTTTTTAATAGGGATGTAACGATATCCAAACATCACGATACAATATTATCACGATATGAAGGTCACGATACGATAATTATCACGATATCGTGGGGGCGTTGGCGATATTTAAAAAAGATCACAATATTGTGAAAAAGAGAGCTCATACTAAAAAAAAAAAAAAGCACAATATTGTGCTTTTATACATAACAGCAATGCATATAAACCACCTACAATCTCTAATAACAATATTGAGGCACTTACTTGCTAATGCAAGCACACATTTATCGCTTCACAAGCAAATTAGGTTCCCCTTCATCTGACAATTAGCATAGATTTTTAACATAGAAGGCCAAAACATCCCTAATGAAAATAAAATTGCACTAATAAACTAGCCACTAGAGGGTGCTAGAACTGCACAAATGGAAATTAACCTGACTTTTTTAACAAATGTTTTCATTTTTAATATTGTGAACACGACGACGACGATATTGTGGCATTTTTAATATCGCAATATCACGATATTGCCCTTATCGTGACATCCCTACTTTTTAATTAGTAAGTAAAGTGTTTTGATTGATTGTGATGGATCTGATTGATGCAATTACAACACCAGAATGTGAAGCAATTTGTATGATTGCCGACATGCTAGATGCTAGAGTTAAAGATATAGTAGGGGGCATTCAGGGACAGCGAAGATTTCCTGGCCCATGCTGATGACTGGCTAACAAGTCGATTTAGATTCCCTGGAGCGCTCTTGGATCTATGTGCTGAACTGGGTCCAGCAACAAAGAGGTCCACCCGACGCTCTGGCGGTATCCCCGTGTCAAGCCCGGGGGTGCTGCTGCCCCCAACTAGTGGCAGCAACACTCAGTCGATTCTTTTTTTTTTTTTTTTTGGCCTCTACTTCCAAGACAGAACACTTTTATTTCCCCGAAACCATTGCAGTTACCACAGCAGTGACCTCCTGCCACTCGCTGCATTTTCTTTTGTTGGTTGTGCTGCTGCCAAGGCCACAAAAACAGGATGCCTTCCTTGCTTCCACCTCGCCAATAAGCACCTCGATTTTGTCCTCTGCGAAATTGCATTTCTTCCTCTTCATTTTGCTCTCCAACGTGATTTACCCTTTTCATACTGTAGTCCACATGCACACTTTTCGAAGCGGACGGTGACTTATCAAGGTAAGATTTCCTATAGGTGTGTATACATAGTTTGATAGGTCTATTTAATTGCTTGTGCCAAAAAAACAAACAAAAAACATCATAGTCTGCCCAAAAAATAAATAAAAAATAAATGAATACAATCCAATTTGGTAATGATTGTAATTGTACACTTATATAGCATTTTTTTTTTTTTTTTTTTTTTTCCCTGCACCATGTGTTTGTACTTATGTCCAAAGCACTTTAAGAAGCCTCATTAACTTTTTTGAAACCAATCAGAGCCACGTCAATCTACGGCAAAGTTTAAATTTTTTTGTTTAAAAATAACTTACTTTAACCTTCACAAACAACCACAAACAACCACAAACCAACAGCATAAGGCAGGGTGCTTTTTTTTCTTTTCTTTTTTCTCCCTTTTGGTAACGTTTTAAATCCATCCATGCTGTGTCTGTTGTACTTCAAGCTCATGCTAGCTAGCGCAAAGCTAACCGGTTTGTTGCTGGTCCAGCGTCCAATTTGCAAACTCACTTCGTGCTAGGACATCATTAGAAGTCAACAGCCAAGTAACGACAAGGGTGTTAATTAGGGTGGCCAGGCGTCCTGATCTAGGCAGGACAATGCTAATTAACAGTGATGTGCCCTGCGTCCTGTGCAACCTTAAGTAGGACGCAGGGTTGTCCTCCTTTTTAAAGGAGCCGCGGTTGAGTTTATGTGACCCAACATAAGCCCCACCCCACGTTTGTCACAACTGGTCTGTCATTGGCCAAGAGTGGCTTCAGTTGATAATCTCGTATATCATTGGTTCATTAAATGTAAACAAAGCTCCACGTGTGGCTATCTGATTACATCATTTCCTCTTTTTGACAGCAACAAAAAGCAGCACTAGCAAAAATACCAAAACGTTTGACGTCTTTTAATATTGAATGGATGAAAGAGCACAATTTCCTGGCCAAAAGCAGTCGAGACTCACAGTTTCACGGTTTCTGCACACTTTGCCAGGGTGATGTGGACGTGAGCAGTCAGAGCAAAGCAGTCACAGAACGTCACACAGGGACGTAAAAGCATAAAAAAGGAAGAGGCGAGCAGCATGTACGTCATCACTGAAGGCATTTTTTCCTTATTTGCTTTTCAAAATAAGTTATGTTTTGTGGCACGTAGATGCACTTTTACAGAAGCATGTCACTGCTTAGTGGTTTAAAAACGTGGTACTGTAAACTAAATAAACTGTCAAAAAGAAGTTTGGCTTTTTTATTCACATTTTTACCATTTAGTTACACAAACATGATCGATAAACCATGTAAAACTTTATTGTTGGTGAAAATACACCGCGGGTCTGATGTACGGTGTTCCCTCGTTTTCTGCTGGCGTTTGGTTTAAAAAAAAAAAAATACCCGCAATAAATGAAATCCGCAACGTAGTTAGGCATTAAGATTTTCTCACATTTCTCTCTTGTTTAAACATTCCCAATCTTCAAACCTTTTAAATTTTATAAAATACGTACATACTATTAAAAAAAATGCACACAAAAAAAAATTTGGCGAAACAACGAGGCCGTGAAAAGTAAGGCACGTTATAGCGAGAGAACACACAATTTTTTTTTATAAATATGTCCTCCTTTTTGACCTTATGGAAGTGGCCACCCTAGCGTTGATACACTGCTTAGATGGGCTTTATTGACTGATTGCGTAATATTTTAATATAATGGTCAATAGCCAACTAAACATTACCATACACACACAACTGTTGAGTCTCGAAGAGCGTGCGTCACATGACGCTTTGCACTTACTCCCCACATACATATTCCTTCACATGTGCTGTCGCTCAAATATTTCGGTGACTTAGTACACATGACAGTATGCTATGCTTCATTTTCAGTCAAATACAAAAATTATGATTTGCATTCATTTTTAACGGCCAATTTGCATCTTAATTGGAGTCACCACCTATGACCGCTTTCAGTCAGGATGCGGTTGCGGTGCGGTGCGTCTTGACTGCGTGCTCCGGACGGGTAAATTTTTTTGTCAATCCACACCGGCTCCGCACAGCTGCGGTCCGGCAGCTCCGTCGCCGCCCACTTCCCAACGTGTCTCGCGGGACCGCGCGCGCGCGATCATGTGGCATTTCACAACGACAAACATACAGAAAGTCTGTGCTCAACAGAGAAGCAGAAAGAGAGGTGGACTTCTTTTGATTTAACCTTTTCTTCTTCTTCTTCTGCTATGAGATTCCATGCAGCATCCTTTTTTTGGTTGTCCTTATAAAAAGGATGTGCCGTGTCATGTATTATTTTGTGGTTTTCCACCTCCAATATAAACCTCTCCTCGTCCATGTTCGCTGGTGTCTAAACCGTGAATGAGCACATGGCCCGGCGACGCCCACGTCACGTTTTGCTGAAAAGCTTGCGAAATAGGAGCTGGCGAGTCTTTTATTCTGAAAGGTAACCGGAAATTTATTTTGAAACTGCGTCAGTCTTCCTGTCCCGCTCGATGTGTTTTGTGCTAGCTTGCCATTTGCCGGAGGCCTACCGCTGCAGCGTCCGGCAAAAATAGAAAATAGGTCTATCCTTGCGGAAGGCCTGCGGCACGCCGCAGCTGAGACGCAGTCGACACGCAACGCACCCGCAAGCAGTGTAAACTGCACCATTCGAATGAATGGAATCTAATTGCTTGCGTCGCCGGACCGCACCGCAACCGCACCGCAACCGCATCCGGTGAAAACCCGGGGTAAGTGAAGCTCAAATTTGTAAGTGACAGGGTCCAAGGGCAAGAGATAGGGATGTCACGATTAGGGCAATATTGTGATATCGTGATATTAAAACTGCCACAATATCGTCGTCGTCATGTTCACAATATTTAAAAGGGACACATTTGTTAAAAAAGTCAGGTTGATTTCCATTTGTGCAGTTCTAGCACCCTCTAGTGGCTAGTTTATTAGTGCAATTTAATTTTCATTAGGGATGTTTTGGCCTTCTATGTTTAAAATCTATGCAAATTGTCAGATAAAGGGGAACCTAATTTGCTTGTGTGTGCTTGCATTAGCAAGAAGGTGCCTCAATATTGTTAATAGCGATTGCAGGTGGTTTATATGCATTGCTGTTACAAAAGCACAATATTGTGCTCTTTTTTTTCTTTTTTCTTTTACTATGAGCTCTCTTTTTTACAATAATGTGATCTTTTTTAAATATTGCCCACTCCCCCACAATATCCTGATAATTACCGTATTGTGACCTTCATATCGTGATAATCTCGTATCGTGATATTTGGATATCGTTACATCCCTAGCAAGAGATGGAATGGATCCGAACTGAGGAAGGCAACATAAAAGAGTCAGGATGTAAGTGGAAAGGTGTGAGTATGGCGGACACAGCCAAGACCCCTGCGGGGTTCATTGAGTTCACTGGTAGCACCCCACTGAACCCCACCCAGTCCCTCCTCCTTCTAGTGCAAGTACCCTAGGAGTGACAGCACAAAGCCCGCTGTGAGGCATTGGGAGACAGCAGCCCAACATTGAAACACGTGGCTTTCCAGCAAAATGCATGATGGGGTGGGTTGGGGTGGGGGGTGGGGGTGATGAAAGCCATTTACATGACACAAGCCACTTTCGAAAAGGGTACAAAGAAGAGATTCCAGCAGTCTAAAGGTGACGGTGGGCTTAGCGGAGAGAAAAAAATACTGCCAATGAGAGCTCAATTATGTCTTCCAATTTACCCAAAGGCATCTTGAAAGGTTTCTATTTCAGGAAACTTGGTACAAGTTCTCAAGCAGAGCACTGCCCTAAAAGTGGCTAAATTACTTTGTTTGCAGACTGATTAGTGTTTGTCAGTGTCAACATGTGGCCACCAAAGATGGCCCTCTGTGAAAGGCGCCTCACGCCTCCTCCTCCTGTAAACCGTAGCTTTACATTCACACACACGGACTTGTTCAGACCAGCTCAAGCTCAAGCACTGTACATGCACACATTTCTATCCATCCATGCATACAAACACCGCCATGCTAAGCAATAAATCAAATATCAGGCATCCCAATACTGCTGGCTATCAATTGCACGGTGAGCATAAAGGACTCTGTTTAACTATAACTTTCATTTGTGACGGCTATAAAAAAAAAAAAAAAAAAAAAAAGCCACTTTGAGCTACCATGTAACTAACCTCCCCTCAGCGTCATGCATGGTGCTTGCCACAACAATGACAAATTTTAGAACTGGGGAAGCTTTCAAAGAAACAAGAATACACTGACAGTATGATTAACAGTCAGAGAATACAGTTGATGTTTCTAAGAAATGATCAGGAATAGAAAGTGCTCCATTTCAGCTTGAGAATGTATTTTTGGCAGTTGTGATCTGTCATTATTTTCTGTCGAGATTGTGGAATCACATACACAACTGTTCTACTGGATAATGAAACTCAGAAATGTTCATGCAGTTAAACACAGGATCATGAATGACACTATGCTAAAAAATGAAAATAAAATAAACTTAACCCTATAATGCAGAACGTTTAAATACTAGACATTTTGAGCCCTTCTATTTCAATATTTTTTTCTCCATTAAAACCCTGACATATATGTTCTACACATGCATTGCACAGATAATCCATTAGAGGGCAGTATCACCCAGCTGATGACTCACGGGAATTGAGAAAAGATTGACACCTATATTCATTAATAGTGGGGAATGTTCTTTCTCATTTTTGGAAATACTAATATGTTTATTATGTCTGTTTATTATATTTTTGACAGTTATAAATGTATGAATTTAAAGCATTGTGACCAGATGTATCAAATATGACACAAATCAAAAGTCAGATGTGGAAGTTGATTAAAAAAAAAAAAGAAAAAAAAAGATGTTTGTTCAAACGGACCAATAAATACTCTATTAACAAAGAATCATCATTTCCTCTCATATATTTTCATGGTTCCGGGTTTCTTGGGTTAAAAAAAATTAAATAAAAATAAAAAAAATAAATAAATAAAAAAATCAATAAAAGTAAACACTTTAAAAAAAAAATATATATTTTATTTTTTTTTATTTAAATGCAAAGATCTTACTTTGTTCCAGATAATCACTTTCTGCGGACTGGCTACCCATATATTCTATTGCATATGTTATTTCAATGTTAAGCACACAGCGAACCTACAAAGCAAATTACCTTTTTGCCACTAATGGTCCCTTTGAGGCTTTTTCTTTTCATCCATTATTTCAAAAGCGTTTTGAACTGGCCTCGACACGTCTCGCCTGACCCAGCACAGTGAGGTTGCTGGTGAATATCATCAGTTAGGACACCTGGGTGGGCTTGTGTGGATAATGGGCCGCTTCAGCTTGTCCTCACCTGCGCCACAAGCCTCTGTGGCGCAGGTGAGCCAAGCGGCCATGGAAGCAGGCAGAGAAGCAACAACTCATTACTCAAGGCCGCGAGACAAGACGGCACGTCGCAAAAAAAGACGAAGGCGGTACTTCTAAACATGAGCCGAGGCGTGGGTGCATATTGCTGCCATTGTTCAGACATGATTCCTCAGCACTGCTAATTCAGTACAGGGAGAGGCAGTGAGAGAGATGATGAGGATGGTGAGCCGGGCTTGAAATGCAAAACTTTTGGCCTGACATAGAATCTCCTATTGCACTGGTTCTAGACTGCTAGTAAACTGGAGATTCATTTTATTGAAGTTCATGAATTATGTATACGATCATAAGGTATACAGCGAAAGGTCAAGGCTGAAACAGATAGTGGAAAATATCTGGAGCAGGACCAAGAGCGACATGAGTGACACCACCCACATGAAAGAGTGTTGTCCTGAAGTAAACCTGTACACCTGATACCTTGGTGTTGTGGTATACACCTACCATAATGAAGCATCCTCTCACCATGTTCACTTTTATGGACAGCGATTAACAGAAGCCAGTTTGTCTATTAATTACCCGATCTACAACCACAAACTGGCCTCGTCTCCGTCACCTGCCACAGAAAATTGACACTTTTTACCTCAGGGTGTCACACCATCCATTTTTTAGCGGCCCGTGGCAAATACAAATAAATAAAATAAAAATTGACAATTGACACAGACCACAAACATTTTTTTAAGGGTGGAAGTGGTGAGAGAGTGAGAAGGGAGGAGCCTGAATAAAATAGACACCACTTCTTATCATGCATTATTTTGGATATTGTAGGGCTTTTTCAAATGAAGTAATGCAATTTCCCTTCAAATGAATAAAAATAATTTTTAAAATGTTTCTTCCACTTTCTTCTCTGTGTCAAGATCCCATTTATGAACATTTACAAAATTACTTTTAAAATATACCAAAATACGTCTGGAGTACTCATTAGAGATGTAACGATATCACGACACGATATTATCACGATATGAAGCTGACAATACGATAATTATCACGAGATTGTGAGGATGTTGGCGATATTTAAAAAAGGTCACAATACTGTAAAAAAAGAGTTCTCTATTTTTAATATTTTTATAACATAGCTAGCCTTGATTGAATGTGTCACTCAACTTCCTGTTATTTAAATGATTAGACTAAGAATTTTTATTAAGTTTGTCCTTTTGGTCAGAGTTGATAGCTAGCTAAACAGCTAGCTTCTACTCCTGCGGGAAAGCTAACATTCGTCCAGATTTGCAACCTTGTTATCTGCAACCCTTTTGTTGTGATTAGTGACACGGCTGCACTACATTAGCAGGGTTGTAATAAAAAATTGTACCATTGATCTTCAAGCTGAGCTAATCAAGCCTTTGATCGTTTATTACCTATTATTGATGAATGTGTAGCAGAAAATCAGAAAAGTGAAGGTTTATTTTCCAATTGCGAAGCCCTAATGTCCTCCAATTCTGAAATTACCCTTAAAGGGATACTTTACTTATTTAGCCATTTTTGGCAGTCAAACATTATTTAATAAGTGAAGTATCCCTTTAATAATCCTGAAGTAATTGTTTTAAAAATGGTGAGTTTACAACAGTTTACTCTTGTTTTGGTTCTGAATGTGGAGATGGAAAGAAAGTAACCACCAGTACACAATGAAACAACACAAAATCATAAGCATCATTGTAACCATTCCTTTTGTGGATCCCCATACTTCACTTCTCAACCTGCCGTCTCTCAAACTTGAAAGAACAACAAGAGTTGAGTCTCCCTCATGCGAGTTTGCCTGGCTTGCCTCTGAGCCCTGCCCCAGCTGGCAGTATGTGATCTGTGGGTCTTGAGCCAGCTGGCCAGGAGGCAAACGGGGACTGGGGAGCAGGGACCCAAGCCAGCTCGGTCGTACAATACCACACAAAAGCTCAAAGGTGTGAGGAAGAATAGAGCTAAATAGAAAAAAAAAAACAGAAATAGAAGAAGAAGAAGCAAAGGAGCCCGGTGGACATTTAGAATGACAAAAACATGCTTTACAACACTGCATTATGGGCGCGCACACAATATCACCCCCGCCCTCTCCCTCCAGCATCACCACAACTACACCCCTCCACCCACACTCACCCCATCCGTTTACAGCGACTCAAATGTCACATGCATTATTCTGCGCAATTTCTTTTGTTTTCGCACTTTTCTTCCCTTATCGTTGACACAGAGTTCAGCGGGAACACATAGTGTTCTAATAATGATTGCCTGCCTTTTGTTCCCTTGTCATGAGGGTTGCTCAGATCATTCCCATTCCATGACAGCAGCCCATTCAGGCAAATTGTAACGGCTGGGCCAATAAGAAAAGGCAGGCACGGTGAGTGTGCCTGCCTTTATGCCATTGTCGTTTTAGTATAAGTGTATGTTTCAGACTTGTAAAAACAACATTTTGCATTCATTATTGAAAGTTTATCTTGTTACAATGTGACAATTGTAAGATTTTTGTCAAGTGCAGAAAACTGTGTGCACGTGTGTGCATGCCTTCGGTGTGTGGAAAGGTAGAGGTGTAAAGGTCTTTGGCCAATTTAACTCATTCACTGCCTTTGACAAGTATACTTGTCAATTATATATTTTTTAGAGCGGGGTTAATGGGGGAGAATATGATTATGTTCTACTGTAAATATCAAACTTGGAAACAACTTTACTGATTCCCAACCACCGGTAGATGACATCATTGCCCCATTTTATACGAAATAAACACAGTTTCACAGTCCATGGGAGAAATGGCTGTATTTTGGCAAATCTACATTTTTCTACTGTCATTTATAAAAGAACGGATGAGGCTAAAAGTAGGGAGTCTATTCTGTCATTTGGTAGATTTGGTTTATAAATAATTATTGAACGTAATATCGTGTGGGTATTGAAAATTTTGAAATTTTCTAAAATGGCTGACAGTGAATGAGTATTAAAAAAGTACATATAGACAGCAATTTAAATTTAACAATATATATGAAGAGAATTTTGAATGGATATTTATGTGTTGATAGATAGATAGATAGATAGATAGATAGATAGATAGATAGATAGATAGATAGATAGATAGATAGATAGATAGATAGAAACAAACTCTTACCAATATAAAATACATTTAAATTATATAGCCTAATAATATTCATTTGTGAATATTCTCAATACGTTTTTCATTGCAAAACAAAATGTCATTTACTTAATCACTTGTTGCTTGTGTATTTACAAATAGGCCTGTAGATGGATTTCATGCGCTGTCAATTACTGCCAGAAGGTGGATAAAGTTCATCCAGGTCTCGTGGTGAGTAATTAATGAGAAGCCTACCAGTTTCTGCGAAGCTAATAATCTCCGAAGTCTCCGTTTGAATATCGTTGTTGAAGGACGTCTGTCCGTCAAAAGAGGGGATCTCCACTCGACCGTCTTCTCGCACTTTGCCGGCGTGCAGCCTCCTCAGCGCTGTCACCATGGCAGCTTTTGGGATGGGGTGCGTGATGTTGGGTCGCTCCCTCATCTGCAACCTGTTCAGAATGTGTCTCTTGACTGCCTCCAAGAAGTCTCCGTTCACGCGTTCCGACTGATCCGGTGCCTTGAAGCCGCACGACGCGCACGACGACTCCACGGTCGAGCTCGGAGTCTCTGGCACTGAGCTGCAACGCGCCGAGAAAGCGCACGCAATTACCAACATCACAGTGGCTGGAGTCATTTTCACAAGTGGAAACAATAAAGTCCAGTCCACGGAAGAGAAAAACAATTCGACAAAACAGTCGCAGCACAGGTAATTAATAAAATAAAAATAATAATTATAATGAGGGGGGACTTCCGAGAGAGCACAACCTTTCAACCAACCAAAAAGTTCCAAACCTCCAAGGGCTGCCTAACTTGCGAGGTTATGAACTCCACTCATTAAGCATTCAGCGTGTTGTCCAACAACGAGTCTTGAATTTGCTCGCTGATAAAATAAACGTTATAGACAGAACGCCCAATGAAAGAAAAAGCTCTCTACATAGCCAGTTGTGTGTAGTCCGCTTTCTCATTCATCATCAACTCATCTTGTTCAGTAGCAAATCCTTAAGGAGAATATGGTTCGGTTGCTCCCCGGCTTGTGCGCTCGTACCGCGTCCCAGTGCGTTGTTGTAGACAAGCAGTTCGGTTTTGTCCTGCGAGATGCTCCTTGACTGAGACCCCTTTTCCCCCTGTGCAATCACGACAAACACGGCTCCGTAATTCCAAAGTTTTTTTCCCCCTCTTTTTTTTCTTTTTTATAGACGAGTCTGAACCACGTGGGGATTTCCACCAACTAGACGCAAGGGATTAGCAGAGCAACCACTACTCCGCTATGCAGGCTTTTATTATGGTCGTACATAGGTTGCCTATTCATCACCCCCTGCCCCCTCCCCTCACATCCCCACACGTCAAATGGTTGCCTTATTAAACCCGCTCCCTGACAAGCAGTATGAGGGTTCAAAAGGCACCTCTCATGTGATTTTTTTAATTTGTAGCGCTTTTAAAATGAAACCATACCAACCATTAAAGCACTTCCTAGAATCGCACTAAATACGTTTCATATTGCATAACATGTAGGCCTGTCTTAAGTCTTGTTAGATGGTGTTTTACAAATTTCCACAGAGTACATGTGTAAATTCAAAATAAATGTAGGCATGCACGAGTCGCGCAACCTGTTGCCTATTCATTACTAGACACACAACACCATCTACTGCTCATAGGCTGTCATTACACTTTTCTCACACATGCGGATGGCAGCCTTTCCCTGACCTTGTGGCGAGCCGATAAGGCATCATTCAGTAGCATTTCTGACAACTCAAAAAACTATTTTCCCTTAGGGTTCTGCAGCTCTCCTTTGGTTCTGTCTTTTATATACAGTTGTGCTCATATTCATACCGTGTACTGTCTTTATGCAGGTTCGGAGTGAGTCTCATTTTCAGCCCTGGATTTTCAGCGCTCAAACTAGTGATGGCGAGTACCCATACCAGGTATAGGTACCTTATCGGGCCGATACCAGCACTGAATTCTGGAGAAGTGAGTAGACTCGCAATTTTCGCTTTTTATTTTATTTCATTTTTTAGGTAGCCTAGAAAAAAAAGTCCTGTTTTGCCATGTAATAAAAAAATAATAATAATAATAATAAAAAATCTGTCAATTGTACTTCCTCACAATAATAAAAATGATCATGACTTGATTAGGAGCAGTTTGTAGTTCTTGGTAACTCAAGCAACCTTAATGAAATGTGTTTATCATGAGACAAACATATACATAAACAATAGTGAACAAAATAGTGAAAAACAGTCTGGGTAGACATCAATATTGTTTGAGGTCAAAATCTTAAACTATTGGTCCCCATTCTTTCTTGTGTTATAACTTACTTTAAAATCAACTATCAGCCTATACATTTTAACTAGATCATATGCATGTCTGTTATGTTATCATTTAGATCTAAAAATAATCTGCAGTAGTCTCTGGATATTTATTACAATTTTCATGTACTTGTCATGAAATTCTTTGCAAACTGGGTTAATACTAGAGCTGTCAAAAGATAAAAAATAAAATAAAAATCAGATTAATCACATCTTAGAAATTTTTATTAGTCATGACTAATCATGAAATTAAAAAGGCTTTTTATCAACATTTTTTGCCTGCCAAATTTGAAGAGCACCTGTTATGTGTTCTTTCGACATTTAATGTTATGAGGAGGTCAACATTTTTTGATCCACTGCACACTCATCCTCCTCTTTTTCTATTAAGTTAATTACTTTCATAATGAAATATGCAAACATTTATTAAATGCTTTACTTTAAAGCATGTAGTTATGCTTATTGCTCAAACACAACCTGTGCTACCTTAAAAATTACAATTAACTGTTAGCTAAAGGATCATCTACGGTCAAAATCAATATTATGATTAATCTCCATTAATACAGTATTGATGTGATATTTTTTTTGTGCTTAATCAATGACTTAATGCTAACTTTGATAGTACTTGTTAATACATTTACTGAAAACGAGCAATTTAGCCTTTTTTATTTGACCATTTATGACTCAAACATTTTTCACATTAGTAGATTAACACCTTTGTTGTTCACAATGGGAACTCCTGCAAGCCTCTGGCCGATAGTTTTCAGACTGTATTCGGGTTCAACTTTTCCACCCTGTATGTGGGTGTGATGTCATGCGTGCAGTTTGTGAAGACTGGAATATGCAGTTTCATTTTTTGGCCACATGTGGCAGTAGCGATTTGAAACTGAATTTCCTGTATTGAAGCAGCTATCAGGCTAATGTTAGGACAGGTGTGACCAACCATCCCCCCCAACAGGATCTACTTTTCAAGCAGCCAACCTTCCAAGATTGACCTTTTTATCAGGTGCAGGTCACAAATGTTCATTCATCCATTATTGGCGTCCACCTTGGGATCGAACCCACGCCACAACACGCGGTTTTGGAGTACAGGGTGCTTCACGTGAGCTAAAATTCCGGGCCATTCCGCCCATTTCTGGGTAATCTGGTTTACAGTTTTTACTGAACGGTGTGCATCGGGGCAAATTATAAGTGGCTATATGTAATACTGACTGAAAAAGATGCGTATACCCTGGACTACACCACTGGATACCAGGCCTTTTTCAAGGTATCGGTATTCTGTACGCCCAACAGTTTCTAATACCAGAGCCGAAGATAGATAGTCTGGCCAACTGAAAACACGGATGCCATGTTGTTACCCTTGGACACAGGTCGGCGTGTGCGCTTGAGCGTGTAGCGCTTGAGCATGCATGCCTATCGTTTTGCACGCAAAATAACTTTCTTTCACAAACGAGGTGTACAGTTTCTTTTAGATTTTCCCCTTGTTTATTTTTTTTTTTAACCTTTGATGTATTTGAAAAGCTGATAATATAAGGAATACACTGCATGTATGATACAGGCTCATATATGTTGTATTTGTACTGTACATGGATTTTGATTGTACATGGATTTTGATTTTCAACGTTGTTGAATGCTGGAAATGTATCAGTGTGTTCACATAACATATATGTTCAAATAAGAGATCTGATGACATGTATTTGCTTTATCTCCTTTCTTTGGGTCCTGCGAGGTACTTGATAATAAAGCCATTGTTTCATGGTACCGATGAATGTATTATAACAGGCTTCTCTGTAATTTGTTTGTCATAATGAATATATGGGACTAAATTTAAATTTAAATGTGATTTCAGTGTAACTGACAACCACATATATTTTCTTTTTAATTTTTTTATCAATGGTTTTCAATTGTGCATGTACAATATTTATAATTTTTATTTACAACACAAAATCCACAATAACTCATTTCCATATTATGGGCCCTGTTTTATCAAGAGTAAAATCCATAATAATTTTAAGTCCATGCACTAAGTACAGGCTTATCATTACAATCAATTGTTTTTATTTTCAATTCTAACTCTTGATAAAAGGATGAAGGCTGCATTGCTCAGTCCCGCCTACTTCGTGTTATTTATTTATTGTTATCGTGTTATTTTACTTTACCTAGCACAGCAATAAAGTGTTTATTGCTTTCCAGCCCTCATTTGACTTTCACTTCCCACAATTTCCTCCTCTGTGGGTCTCCAGTGAACCGATGCATCATAATAGTGCTGCCTGGTCATTGTGAGCAACGCCATGCTGAGCAACAAGGCATGATTGGAACGTGAAAGTGGGAACACCACAAAATCCCAGCAGCAGGGTAACAATATGGCGGCCATATGTCATGGGACCAATCACAGCTTCGTAGCTCTGAAAGTTGGCCAAACTCTCTCTAGCTACGGCTCTGGCTAATACCAGTATTGGCTGCCCTCTTGTGGCCATTTTACAATCAGGAATTAGAAATTAGAGGAATAGAAAATTGTCATTAATTTCATGTGATTTTAAAGGGACAGTAATGTGAAAAATCAACTTTTGGGAGATTTTAGCCATGTAAAAATGCTAATTCCTCACCAAAAACATCACCGAAGTGGTGTTTTCCTCCATTCGCCACTGTATGAGAAATTCTAGGTCAAGGGTATTCAATTAAAGTCACAGAGGTCCACTACTAAAAGTTCCTCTAATTAAAAGGTCTGTACCAAAATCCAACCTGTTTTCTTAGCCTATGTTCATATTTTTGCATAGTTTCATTACTATTTAGTTTCATTTTCATGTGCACTACATAGTAAATAAATACTTAGCAGTTTTCCCATTAAACAGCATTCATTCCCACTCAAATAAATGTAAGACCGTTAGTTCAGATTAAAGAAAATTTAAACCTCAGAATAAGATAAAGTAAGTGCAAACAGTGCATTATAACTCCATTTACTTTTAAAGAGGCCCCATCCCAGAGAACTGAAGGCCTACACTTCCAGGGAAAAAAATAAAAAATAAATAAATAAAAAAAAGTCATTAAACATCTCCTGCAGGAAAAAATCAAGTGCAGAGCAGTGACTTAACATTTCTTTTTTCTCTCTCTCTGAAATTAAAGAGCCTAAAAAACAGAAGGCCAACATGTTTGATGAACAATAAACAAAAATGGCCCTTCTTAACAAAAACAAATTGAAACAGAGCTTCTTCTTCTTCTTGTTTTTTTTTTTTTAACTTCTCTTATGAGAAAAATGCACATGCCCTGCCAATGACTTAAATCTTGGTTGGAACGGAGTCAGGGCCATTCTCATGCAGACGTGTAAAATGTTCATTAGTGAGCCTCGAGCGGTACTTGTTTTTGATCATGTTTATTGTGGAAAAAGCTGACTCACATCAGTAAGTGGATCCAAACATTGTCAAGGTGTGCAGTGCCACTTTGGTTAGACCAGTGAACACACACTCACAGGCACAATCTGTAAACAGAAAGTAGCAGGGTCAGTTGTCTCAAAATTCTTTTTTTAATGCAGCATTTTCTTGCAGATCAATCAGTTCGAGCTGTAGAGGTCCTGCATGTTCCCACTTGAATGTCTGTGTCACTGCTTTGGAAAAGTCTCTGACTTTGCTGATGAGGAAAGGATCCAGACCGAGGTCTGCCGTTTGGTGATGCCTGTTCTAGATCATTCTGCTCTCCAAGCACCATTAGGTCCCAACCTGAGAAAATGAGAGGGTGCTCACTCTATTAGGTCATGAGGTGCGGACCCACCCCCGCACCCCCTATTCGGACAAAACACACGTCCACTTTCTCTGAGACCTCCATGCTCACAGGCAGGGCCGGCCCTACATGATTTGGTACCCTAGGCGAAAATGTACATGGTAGCCCCCCCCCCAATCCCATAAAAAAAAAACATACACAAAAAAATTATAGATATATTATATTTAATAGCACACCACACAATAAATACCGAATTCCACAAACAAATAAAAATAAGAAAAATAACAGAAGTACAATGCAATGCAACTTTTGATTGCAATTTTTGCAAAATGACAGTATTTAAAACCTCAAAATGTTTTCACTATGTACATTAATGTGTAAGATACAAAAAATAGTAAATGTATCAATATACAAACTTTGATATATCGTAAAACTTTGGCAATAAGGTGATTCACAGATAATGTGAATAGTGTGCAAAAAAACTTCACTAAATAACTTAGGAACATAACGGCAAATACTTAAAATAGTGCACGCCGGGACCTCCTTGCAGCAAAGGCATCAATTGGTGCGTCCAAGGATAGCTGCCTGGATACTTCTTGATTGATGCTGATAAGTGCCACTCTAGTTAGCCGTTCCTGTGACATGGTAGACCTTAAATAGTTTTTTATTAGTTGAAGCTTGGAAAAGCATCTCTCAGCTGATGCTACAGTCACTGGTATGGTAGCGGCCACTCTGAGTGCTACCCACATGTTGGGATAGATTTCTCGAAGTTTTTTCTCCTCTAGAAAAACTAAAAGTTCCATGCTTGACATATTGGATTTTGGCCAGGTAAGAAATGACTGCATCTCTGCTAAGAGTTTTTTTTATTTATGAGAGTACATATTGCACAAATAAGTAGACCCTGAGAAAAAGGCTTGTTAATTCCAGGCCTAGCAGACATGTTGCTACCCATAACAGTCATGGAGCTCATAGAAAAAATACTAGATGTAGTCGTTTTTGTTGTGGGTTGCTTTTTTTTTTTTGCATTAGTTAATTTGATTAAATTGAAGATTTTGTAATCTATGCATCCTATTACAACCTTACTTTCATGTTGTGAGTCAAGTGCGTATTCTACAGAAAACATTTTGTCAATATTTTGGAAATTGTTCTTATGTTTATTGAGATATTGAACATCCATCCATCCATCCATCCATCCATTTTCTTGACCGCTTATTCCTCACAAGGGTCGCGGGGAGATATTGAACAAAATCTTTCAATTTTTCAAAGGGGGTATACTCATATATGCTGAGCACTGTACATGATGCAGCAATAGCTGATATAACTGAAATAGTCACCTGGATCTAGAAGATCGAGCTTTGTGTCACTCAAAGTACTGCTGATTGGTGCTTGACTGGCTGTTGCTTCAGCTGTACATGAAACAAAATACATCACTTCAAATTATTTTGGTGTTAAAGCAGGGAAAACAAATCCATTTGCATTATGATAGAATACAATGTCAGAAATTATGGCTGTT
The DNA here is from genome assembly GCF_051991245.1 of Festucalex cinctus. Classification (NCBI taxonomy): domain Eukaryota; kingdom Metazoa; phylum Chordata; class Actinopteri; order Syngnathiformes; family Syngnathidae; genus Festucalex; species Festucalex cinctus. The sequence goes on along the minus strand of NC_135421.1, from coordinate 6,160,006 downwards.
TGTATTAAATGCACCATCCATGCACTTACATTCAGTAGCCTTTGGTGAAGATGACACTGAAGGATTGTTTACCACAGCTTCTTTTTGTGTTTGTGTTTTTTAAATTGTATTTTTTTTCCTTTCTGCAATTTGGCGCCCCCTCCACAAGATGGCGCCCTAGGCGACCGCCTAGCTCGCCTGTAGCCTGGGCCGGCCCTGCTCACAGGACAGAAATGGGAAGTTGATGCAGTGGGAACTTAATTTCCACTGCATCTTTAAACCAAGAGCACCATCCACAGGAGTAAAAAAAAACACTGCAAGGGCTTCATGAAGCGATCTAGTCAGTTTTGTGACAATCTTTTAAATTCAATGGTCTTAAATTTAACTCGTTGATTGCCAAACGTTATCCAAAAAACAACACCGACAGTGCCAGCTGATTTCGAGCATTTTCACTCATCTTTCAAGACAAAGAAAATATCGGGCACTACGACTAAATGAACATGAAAAAGTATGTTTCTACCTTATTCCGTTCTTTAGTAATCACCATTTGAAAAGAAGTCATTTGAGTGGCATAAGTGAAAATAGAAAAAAATAGAGAAAACAACCTTTTTGTGAAGATACATTTTTTTTTGCACAACAGTGACTTTGACACTTAATATTTTTCTGTTTAGGGATACTCTGTGCATTAGATTTAAAGTGACAAAGACTTTGATCGTTCACGTCATCGTTGAAAACGTTCTATTTCATCCGATTTGTCATGTTTCATTGTATTTTGATACACCATAACCCCATTGAAAAGATATACAATGCTGCCATCTGCTGGCCATAGCTAGTGAGTGTTTTTGATTCCATAACCATTGACCAGGCAGCGCTCCACTGCCCTTTGACAAAAAAAAAAAAAAAAAACTTGTCACTTGTGAATGTCAATTGTTTATGGCGGCATTCATTAGGAATTTAGCATACGTCATTAAATGTTTTTGGCGGTCAAAGAGTTAAAGGACACGAGAAAAAAAAAAAAAAAAAAAATATATATATATATATATATATATATTATTTTTATTTTTTTTACTTTTACTAGTGAAGTACATTTTATAGCTTGTACTTTTTTACTTTTCGTCACCAGGAGATTGTCAAGCCACAGCCTAGCTGACAAAAGACTGAAAAAGAAAAGAATCCAGGTGTAGCAATGACCCAGCCAAAGTCCAGACCGCAACCCAATTTTAAAGTTGTGGCGGGACTTCAAGGGTGTGTTGACATTGGACAGGTTTGGTTCACATGAAATGAACTTCTGGTGTGGTTCTGCTGATGATGCAGGTTATTTGAAAGAACGTGACTCAATCTATCGGTTCGGTCTGCAAAACAAGAGCGTCAAAGTACACAAATTACACCAAGGTTGAAATTTCAGTCCTATGGCGTTTATTGGGTTAGTCTTGGTCTGATGTCAAAGATACAAATGTAAACATTAAATGAACCAGGACAAATTGTGCAATGAAAAAACAAAACATTTATCCATTATTAGCTCCATCTCAGACCAGAGACAAATTACAAATGTGCTCACATGCTACAACACAGCAAGGACCTGACAATAAGCAGGAAGATTTCAGAACTCTCTCAACAGAGGAACTACATTACAGCCCAAGATGAGCGAGTGCTTGTTCAATGAAATTATTTTGTTCTCATATGTAACCTGAGGTTTGAAGAGTACTTCATTTACTTTTCACATGACTAGACAGTATGTGTGGAGCAATACAGAGTAATTTGGTACACACAGTCAACAAAACAATTTGTATAAAACAATTCCCTTTATTACCTCCAAAGAGGAAGGTTATGCAGATGTATCAATTAAAATTACTTTAAAATGTGCCTTGTTTCCCTGGAAATGTAACAGCGTCTGAACACTCAAAAAGGTACATGTAATATAAAATCTTTCTTATCGATACAATCTGTCAACAAAATAACATAACACTGTTTTCAATATCTGTGCGCTCTTTCGAACCTGTCAAGAGTCAGACAGAGTCATTTGCCAAACCGAGAGCGGCTTAATTCCGGAACACGGTCTGCCGCCTAACACCAGCAGCAGGTCAGGCAAATGCTGTGACACATCTTCATCCTCTTCTTCGAACAACTCCTCTTCTGTGCAGCCCCAATGCTTACTGAATGCTTTATTTTCAAATGTTAGACAGCTTTCACCCTGATGCACATTTTTTTCCAGTAAGACACTTTTGTCCAGTTCTGTTGTATTAGTTTTGAAGTGGCATTTCTCCAGGGTGAACGTTTGCAGCTCGATAGCGCCCTCTGAACCCAGAAAAGCGAGCGGAGCAGGAAAACATTTGTTTTTGAAAGGCCTACATTTGTCATATTGCAGCTTTGGATGGGTTACAGAGCAGGTGCTGGTGGTGTCGGTTGTGTACTTTGGACCCAGACCAATACAACAGTGGTGGATCTTATCTGGAGAGCTGGATCCTCGCATTGTGTTGATTTGCCACCATGTATGAGTGGAGAAGTTGTATCTCCATAAACAGTTCTTTGGATAGTTCAGGCTTTCTCCTCCGCCGAAAAGAAGCATGTTGTCCTTGTAGGCTACAGCTGAGTGACCAATCAATTTTGAGGGTCCAGACCTGAGGACAATAACCAAAAGGCGGTATTAGGACATTTGATGTTTATCTTGTGATGCAGTCATGTGTATGCCACTACAATGTGATCATTAGATTAAGATCAATTTAGTTCTTCTTTTGTGGTTGAAAATAGATGTATGCACGTATTATTAGCGTGGTATTCAATATTTATTATTATACAAATGGACAAAATTGTTCATACACACCTGTAAAGGAAAAACACACTATGGACAAAGAAGTAATTTGAAGCTGGCAAAAGTAATAAACACAGATTGAATGAAAATTAACCACTGAAAATCAGACATTGGTTTTGACTTGTGGTTCACCATCCAGCAATCCATTATCTGAATGGCTTGTCCTCACTAGGGTTGCGGCTTGGTTCCAGCAAATAATTATATTACAGGCCTGGACAAAAATTATGGAACCCTAAAAGGCACAGTCTTCTGTTTTCACTCAGGAAAATGCACTATATAAATACAGGATGTATACTCATAAACTCCCTCTCAGTCTACACCTCTGGGCTTCTGTTAATGTGTGGTGGTGATTTTTTCTTAAACCCCCACCCCCATTGCCATTTTGTGTTTGTTTTGTCAACAATGGGACATTTCTGTGGAAAGACGGTTGTTTAACCCTCCAGCCAATCGCAGAGCGGGGGTGGCGGGGGGCGTGTCGCAGACGGGGTCGGGCGAATTTGTCGGCCTCATGACGTCACTCCCGTGGCAACTTGACAACACGCACGGATTTATTTTTTCTTCACTCACTCACACATGTAAGCTTGTGTGAGTGAGTGAGTGAGTGAGTGAGTGAGTGAGTGAGTGAGTGAGTGAGTGAGTGAGTGAGTGAGTGAGTGAAAAAATACGTGCGTCGTGTCAAATTGCCGCGGGAGTGACGTCATGCAGCCAACAAATTCGCCCAGCCCCGTCTGCGACACGTCCCCCGCCACCTCACGCTCTGCGATTGGCTGGAGGGTTAAACAACCGTCTTTCCACAGAAACGTCCCATTGTTGACAAAACAAACACAAAATGGCAGAATACAGGCTGGGGGGGTGGGGGTTTAGGAAAAAAAATCACCACCACACATTCACAGAAGCCCAGAGGTGTAGGCTGAGACTGCCATTCAAAATCACAATACATGAGCTAATTAGCTAATATATGTGCCGCCTGAGCACGTCCGTCTCCCAGTTCTGAGGACTCGGGTTCGAGTCCAGGCTCCGGCCTTCCTGGGTGGAGTTTGCATGTTCTCCCCGTGCCCGCGTGGGTCTTCTCCGGGTACTCCGGTCTCCTCCCACATTCCAAAGACATGCATGGCAAGTTAATTGGGCGCTCCGAATTGTCCCGAGGTGTGAGTGTGGATGGTTGTTCGTCTCTGTGTGCCCTGCGATTGGCTGGCAACCAGTCCAGGGTGTACCTCGCCTACTGCCCAGAACCTGCTGAGATAGGCGCCAGCACCCCCCGCGACCCTTGTGAGGAATAAGCGGTCAAGAAAATGGATGGATGGATGGATTTTCCTGAGTGAAAACAGAAGACCGTGTCTAAAATGATGACATCCCTAGAGCTATAGTGACACCACACTTTAATGCTTAAATCTCAAAAGAAAAAAGGTGAAGTTACTTGGTTTTGAGTGAACTCCATGTGTAGTTGGCAGGATTCCACTTCCAGAAATCTCTCTGCTCTCTCAAGCCTTTCAAGCCACCATACAGGTACATGCAGCTCTGATACACCATTGCAGAGTGACTGTGTCTTGGACCTGGGCTCAGAGATCCCTGCTGTAAACCACTGAGCAGCGACCAAACCATGGTTTCTGTCAAACAAATAGACACATGGAATAGAAACTCAAACAGTGTGTGACCTATCGTATTATTGTACTGAATCGTCGTACTGTTGGCTTAACCCTCTTCAGAAGTTGCCACAGATCTGAACCATCATCTTCAGTCTCTCCGTGTCCTATTAATGTATACTTACCACAATCCAAATTCCAAAATTCTTGAGATGATCCCTTTATATCTACGAAGCCACCGTACACCAGCATGGATGAACCTATCACCACAGCACTGTGTCCTTTTCTGTTGGTTGGCATTGGGCTCTACGTCCATGAAAACATAACACAAGTCGTTAGATTTATTTATATCGTGCCATTTAAGTGTAGAATTCAAATATGACTAGAGCTGCGAGCAGCCATAAAGGGCCCTGTGATTGAACATAAAAGGCTACAGTCCTGTTTTTGTCTTCATTTAAAAAACAACATTCAAACTGGTTTTTCCAGGTGAAAACTCGTGTGGATTGAATGAGGGCTAACAATAGGGAATTGCCTGTATTTTGACAGTAATGGCTTGCAGCAACATATTGTTTAAAATAAACAAAACAAAAAACTATATATATATATATATATATATATATATATATATATATATATATATATATATATATATATATGTATATATATATATTAGGGGTGTGAATTGCCTAGTACCTGACGATTCGATTCGTATCACGATTCACAGGTCACGATTCGATTCGATACCGATTAATCCCGATACGAATTTATAAGTCGATTGTTGCGATTTTTTTCATTCAAATTTAGAAAATACTAATCAGTAAGCTTGTAGAGTGTAAGATTTATATGAAAATGTATTATTTATTTATCTGAAATTTCAGTCTTATAGAGGTTGTAATCTGTTTCATGTTTGAACAGCATTAAAATAAAATATTAAGGCTTAATGTTCCGTTCATATAACATTCTTCCATGCTCAAGGTGTGAATCCTAACCCGAAGTCAGACGTTTTGTTGAATATTTTTCCATTAAAAATGGAAGTTTAAAAATCGATTCACACACACAAATAAAAAAAAAAAAAAAAAAAAAAAAGGCAATGATGATAAGACGTTGAATCGGTAAGACTACCGAATGAACAATTCTGAGCTCTTTAAAAAAAAAAAAAAAAAAAAAAAAACAACAACAAAAAAAAAAAAACGATTTTTTTTAAATTGAATCGATTCGGCGATATATCGCGATACTACATCGCGTGATTTTTTTAACACCCCTAATATATATATATATATATATATATATATATATATATATATATATATATATATATATATATATATATTAGTGCTGTCAAACTATTAAAATTTTGATTAATCACGATTAATCAGCTAAATTACTTGCGTAATATAAAATACAAAATACCAGAATTTTTTTTACATTAATGCATTTTATTATCTGAATGTCATTTGCAAACATTGATTAAATGCATGTATGAAATTGCATGCATGCGTGTATTGCTCAAAACGTAAAAGCATCATATCAATTGGGTGCCATTCAGCAATTATTAATTAATTAAACACAAATTACTTTTGTTTTATCTAAAGTCTCGTTGGGGTGTTTTTGAAAGCGAAATTTACCACCGAGCACACCAACTGGAGTCACCCCGCTCATTTTGGAACAACAGGCGTAGTAAATGTCGTGCATTGACCTAATCACTGACCTGCGCAGCCTTCAATGTAACCATCCGCAGTTACGTTCAAGGCTCAAGTGAAGTCGAAAAAAAATAGTGCGATTAATCTGCGTTAATACGTGATTAATGCGACAATTTTCAGTGATTATTTAATCTATTAACGCTTTAACTTTGACAGCCCTAATATATATACACACATATATACACACACACACACACACACACACACCCCCACACACACACACACACATACATATATATATATATTATTGCTACAGTGACTTGAGTCAGAGTGACATTACATCAACTGCAAGCACAACCTTTATGTGAAAGGGCCAAATTATTTTTCAAAATAAATGTACAAAGAACAAAGACGTATCTCTACCTGAGGGACACTTGTTTTTTTTGGATAGTTCACCCATTTCAGCTTTGCTGAAACAAAGAGAAAAAGTTAAATGTACATTGTGTTTCCAAACAAAACCACAAACCAATTTTGTCACACATATTACCATTGTTATTATACTGAACAAAACCATAAACACAACACTTTTGATTTTGCTCCAATTTTCCGTGAACTAGAATCAAAGATCAAAAATCTTTTGTACAGACACAAAAGGCCATCCATGTTGAGATAATCCATCCCACCTCACAGGTGACGCTAATTAGACAGTACACAGCACAATGCCACAGGCGTCACAAGTTTTTAGGGAGCATCCATTTGGCATGCTGACAGCAGGAATGTCCACTACGGATGTAATAATATCCAAACATCACGATGTGATATATCACGATATGAAGGTAACAATATTATCCCTATATTGAGGGGAGGTTGGCAATATAAAAAAGGTCACAATATTGTAAAAGAATGAGTTCATACTTAAAAAAAACAAAACAATATTGTGCTTTTGTACATAACAGCAATGCACATAAACAACCTACAATCTTTAATAACATTTAGTATTGAGGCACTTTATTTGCTAATTGTTCACAAACATACTTTCCTCTTCATCTGACCATGAGCATAGATTTTAAACATAGAAGGGCCAAAACATGTCTTGTAAAAAACATATCACAATATTGGCGTTATCGCTACATCCCCAATGTCCAATGTCCAATGTGCTGATGCCTGTGAATTGAATGTTCATTTCCCTACCATAAGCTGTCTCCAAAGGTGTTTCAATTTGTCAGTATATCCAACCGGCCTCACAACCGCAGACTACGTAGACCCCATCCAGAATGTTCACCTTTAAGATTGTCTGAGACCAGACACCCGGACAGCTGCTGCAGCAATCGGTTTGCATTACTAAAGAATTTCTACACAAACTGTCATAAACCGTCTCATGGAAGCTCATCTGCTTGCTCGTCGTCCTCGTCGGGTTCTCAACCTGACAGTTCGTTATTGTAACCGACTTGAGTGGGTGAATGAATGCTCACATTCGATGGCGTCTGGCATGTTGGAAAGGTGTTCTCTTCATGGACGACAACAACCTGATCAACTCTCTGTGAATGAGATTTGTTGCACTGCGCGAGGAAAATAGAAGCAAAACTAAAAGTGTTGTGTTGATATTTTTGTGCAGTGTAGTAGTAGGAATAGTAGCACAGTGAACCTCCGCATATTTACCGTATTTTCCGCACTATAAAGTGCACCACATTATAAGGCGCACCTTCAATGAATGACATATTTTAAAACTTTTTCCATATATAAGGCGCTACAGTAGAGGCTGGGGTTACGTTATGGATCCATTAGATGGCGCTGTGCTAATGGGAATGTCAACAAAACAGATAGGTCAGTCAAACTTAGTCATAAATTACAAACCAGCTTTCTGACAACTCCATTCACTCCAATAGTTGTTTTGTTATTTTCTCTGAGGTAAAGTATTAGCATTAGCTAGCGATCCAAGATGGCGGGATCTTCTGTGCATGCGCGTCACCGATCGTGCAGGGTCACCTGATAGCGTCTTGACAGCGAGACCTGTTGCGGCTCAATGTTGATCCATATACCTGTATAAAGCGCACCGGATTATAAGGCGCATGGTCAGCTTTTGAAAAAATTGAAGGCTCTTAGGTGCGCCTTATAGTACGTAAAATACGGTATTTAAAAAATATCTTTTACAAACCTTTTTTTGGAGCCACCAGCACAGTTGTTTTTTTGTTTTTTTGTTTTTTTGTTTTTTTAAACATGTAAAAAAGCTTATTAATAGGGGTGTGAATTGCCTAGTACCTGACGATTCGATTCGTATCACGATTCACAGGTCACGATTCGATTCGATACCGATTAATCCCGATACGAATTTATAAGTCGTTTGTTGCGATTTTTTTTCATTCAAATTTAGAAAATACTAATCAGTAAGCTTGTAGAGTGTAAGATTTATATGAAAATGTATTATTTATTTATCTTATAGAGGTTGTAATCTGTTTCATGTTTGAACAGCATTAAAATAAAATATTAAGGCTTAATGTTCCGTTCATATAACATTCTTCCATGCTCAAGGTGTGAATCCTAACCCGAAGTCAGACGTTTTGTTGAATATTTTTCCATTAAAAATGGAAGTTTAAAAATCGATTCACACAAAAAAAAAAAAAAAAAAAGGCAATGATGATAAGACGTTGAATCCGAATACCGAATGAACAATTCTGAGCTCTTAAAAAAAAAAAAAAAAAAAAAAAAAAAAAAAGATTTTTTTTTTTATTGAATCGATTCGAGAATCGCGCGATGTAGTATCGCGATATATCGCCGAATCGATTTTTTTTTAACACCCCTACTTATTAGTGGCTTATACGCACTTAATATTTTGGTGGGTTAAAAAAAAATAATAATAAAAATAAAGAGTCAGCCCACCGTGGTGGTAGTAGTTGAATTTATGCACAGCATCGTGTTACAACTGTAGTTGCTTTTAAAGTGCTCTATAAATAATGAGTTGAGTCAAAGTTTCAAAACATTTACTTTAAATAGAACATGGAATCTTTGCATGTGAATACATGTGCCACATGAAGTGCTAAAGTTATGTTCAGTTGAATGGGTCAAATGGAACTTTCCGTGCACTCTGAAAGGACTCTGCACAAGTTGTGAACTTTAGTAGCAAGAGTAAGAAGCACATTGGCATGCATGCATGTTACAACATGTTTTGACGTCAGAGAAACCCTTACCTATGTCAAACACCCAGAGAGGACATCTCAGTAAAGTGTATGCTGAATCCAGTGTGCCTCCAAACACGTATATAAAGCCCTGAAAGTTCAGATTGCTTAACATAGTCCAGTTATTATGAGCAATGTACAGTAAATGCCCTCCCATCGCGGGGGATTACGGATACCCCCGTAATTAGGGAATTATGTGTTATAGAAATACATCCTAGGTATGTTTTTATAGTATTTCACGACATATTCTTAAAGAAAAGGTCTTTAACACACTTTTTAAATGATACACACATGTAAACATGTACTCTATAATACAGTACAAAAGTAGATATTTAAAAATAGAAAAGAAGAAGAGAAAAAACATACAATGTTTACTGTGTTTAGAAAAAAGAAAAAAACAGAAAAAAATTGTAGTCATTATATAATATTTCACTAATTTACAGAGGTGGGCATACCATGAGTACTGATGGACACCCGTTTTGCTGACGATTGATTAATGACGAGAAACTTTTAAGAAATGACTAAGTACTGAGGGAAGTTGGTTTTCATCCATCAGTGTAGCAGTCTCTAACCTGGTCAAGTACCCAGTAAAGAAAGTAGCTATTGGCGATCCTTTAAGTCATTAAATGACATCGTTACCTAATTTGCATACTTGGCAATTTGCATGTAGTAATAACGGACGCTGTAGGAGAGAGGAATAATGTCGTGGGAGAGAAATAAAGCGAGTAAAAAAAAATATCCTAAATAGCAGCAAAAAAGTCACTAGATTTGCTGCTCGTCGCGTTTGACAAAAAAGTCGCCAAGAGGCTTTGGACTGTCGACAGATTTAGCGTGAAAGTCGCCAAGTTGGCAACACTGTGTTAGAAAGCCCACATTGTTTAACTATTTTTAGTTGTTGGCGTTTGATTAATTGATTGAGTTTTCTATATTTGAGATTTCCTACACTATGAGCGGAAACTGAATGCACCTTGAGTCTTGTGCCGAACGTCAGTTAAGTAGTTGCATATTACTTTGCTTCTCTCGAGCAGCTAGCGTTCGCTCATGCCATAAACGTCATACTTACAGATTGCCTTTATTCCCACACGTTTTATTGTGTGTAGATGCCAAAAGATGAGTTTAATCACTTAGAATGCACAATAGCATACGTGTATGTTTGTGTAGGATGTCATACCAGTTTAAGCTAGTTCCTCTAGTTTTGGCTAGTATGCTAATTACTTTAATGATGTGTTTCACGTGAATGTGAATTGTTTATATTGTGTTTGGTTATTACGCTACGGAATACAGTGACAGTATAATGATGCATTTGCTTATTTGATGACTGACTAGCTGAGGTGGGCATACCGTCAGGACCGTCCGTCAGTCCATCACTGATAGACGCTTGTTTTATTGACAAATGAAGGTTTGACTGAATGCCTACCGCTGTCTGTCAGTCCTAAAATAGTGGCGACAAAAACAATGACATAAGTGTGGTTAAAATAACACTTTGCTTTATCTATCCTTCCCTCCTTCCTCTCATTAGTTTTTCCTCTGGTCACTTGAGATCTCAATTTATTGGAAGTTTGAGGTTTCTGGGGTTGGCATAAGACTCTGGTTTTGTAACCACGCAGGAGGGGTTTGGTTGGTGCTGGATTTCACTTTGATGGATTGGATGTACTGGCTTCTATGGATCTCACTCTGCCTCATCGATCCTTCCTCCTTCCTCTCTTTAGTTTTTCCTCTGGTCTCTTGAGATCTCGTTAATTTGTTGGAATTTAGAGGCTTCCGGGGTTGGCGTAAGACTTTGATTTTGTAACCATTAGGAAGGCAGGAAGTGTTTGGTCGGTGCTGGATTTCACTTTGATTTATCTTTCTTTTCTCTTTATTTTTTCTGACCTTTTCTCTGGTCTCCTGACCATTTGAACCTCACGACTCTGGCAAGACTCTGAAGTACCTGGTTAAGGTGAAGGGTAATGGGATATTTATAAGGTTTTAGGTGAATTAATGAGTATAAATTTATACGTATTTGCACGCACACGCACGCGCACGCACGCACGCACACAAACGCACGCACACAAACGCACGCAAACGCACGCACACATACACACAAAACAAAAACAAACAAAAAAAGAGCAATGATGATAAATAAGACGTTGAATCGGTAAGACTACCGAATGAACAATTCTGAGCTCTTTAAAGAGAAAAAACAAAACAAAAAAAACAAAAACAAAAACAAAAACATTAAGGACAGACAGACTGACGATTACAGTTTGGTTCGGTTCGAAAAAAAAAGGACTGATGATGATTGGCGCCCTCATAAATGATGGACCAGCAAAGTGATACTACTGTGTATCTACTTTAGCACCCTCTATATATTGTATTAAGAGAGAACAAGATCAATGAATAAGAATAAATGAATCTGTCCTCACTACAACAACGATGATCAAGGTGCCGTAATAACGCCAAAATAATGGCGTCTTATTTGAACAAAAATTGTCATGTTGAAATTGAAATTGGAAAATACTCCGTCTGCATCAGCAAATTGTAAAACTGCCCATTAACACGGTCTCTCTCTCTCTCTCTCTCTCTCTCTCTCTCTCTCTCTCTCTCTTTTTTTTTTTTTGTTGCTGTCTGGCTGTTTCTTCTTTTATATATGTGGGTGGCTCCATCAGTGCTGCTTTGGAACTGCCATGGACAATATGCTGTATGTCAGCATGCCACTCCGCTAACATTACAGAGGATTTAAACTCAAAACTATGGCGCAAAATGCCGGCAAACGGCGAAATTACAAAATTAATTTAAAAAAAAAAAAGAAAAAAGAAAAGTGAAATACTGGGACCAGAAGCCCGGAACCCGTGATGAAGAGGTTCTTACTGTATGCATGTATGTATGACTGTACGTATATAATGCACAGTACATTTAAACAAATACAATATTCTCAAGAACTGGTAGAAAATAAATGTTTACCTTATGAACAACCATAGAATGTTCCTCCACTTCCTCTGGTGCGGTCTCACCTGTGCAGCTCAACTGCGTCCATTCATTACGCACTAAAAAAAATGGATAGTGAAAAAGAGTTTTCATAAGAATAACAAAAATCTCTGTGGAAGCATCAGACTTGTGACAAATCCAATTGTTTTACATAGATTAGAATAATATTGGTAAAATGGAAGCTAAATTATTAGGACTACGCGCAGGGTGGGTGTTTTCTTGAATGATGTCAGAAGGTGCTTCCAAGATGGGGGCTGGCAGAGTGATTTCAGAGTGCTTGCAACAATAAATGCACGTTTTCAAATTGAAAAACAGCATAAACTACCTCCTTCATATCAACTTCTGAAAAGTCACACTCTGTCTGTGGCTTACCTACACTGTACTTCCAAAAGTCCCTCAGAGTGCTGTTGTGTCTTCCTCCCAGAATATAGACGTTCCCATCGTAGCTGCAGCAGGCATGCTTGTAGCGGTCACAAGGAGCTGTGATGCTCTGGGGAAGCTGGCTCCACAGGCAGGGATTATTTTGACTCATTGTTGGTCCATGCCAACCTTACTGGACCATTTTCTAAATGAGGAAAACCAAAACACTTTCAAAAAAGAGAAACACACAAGCAACACATACTAAACCCTCATGAAACCACTACCACACCAGCTTCACAGGTTAATTCCAGTGTCATGTGACACATCTATGCACAACAGTGTTGTGTATTGAGAAGTTTAGATCCCAAAGGCACAGACACAAATAAGATTTTTCTCTATTTATCCAGGAAGAAGGCAGCACACAGGACAGTGTTTAATAATCTGGCAAAACACACACACTTCTCAGACTGCTACTACAGACAGTGAATCGATCTGATTGTTTGTGGCGAAGTAAAGGAACAGTAAAGGACTAAAGATCGACATCACATAGGTCTAACGTCACCAAACTGTCACATAGCAAAAAGCCAGTTGAAAGTGGATCTGTTACATCGGTACCAAAACAGACACATAGGTCATGAACTCTGGCGCATGCGACCCAGGCCATGACAAGCAGTCTCTTGATACACAGTGATTCCTTTACTTACGAGTTGAATACGTTCTGCGACCGAGCTTGTAATTTGATTCACTCAAACCACAAATTGTAAGACATAATTTAAAAATACTTAATGGCCTATAACATCTATAAGTAGAAGTAGAGATGCGCCGATATTTTGGCCATCGAAAATTTTCGGCTGAAAATGGCAAAAGGGGTCGGGGGGGCACTTTCAGTTTTAGTCCATAAGACAATTAAAAACCGAAACAATATGACCGAAACAGGATATTGTTTCAAGCAGGTGTCTGTCTGAAACGCAGGGTTGAGCGTTGCCTAAAGTGCTAAACACTATGGCGGGAGCAGCAGACAGTTTCCCGGTGGGACACCAGAAGTCGCAATTTCGCTATTTTCAAAATCAACCAATAATGTGCTTTTGGTTCTGAGCCCTGGATAGTACCCGTCTGCTCGGTGCACAAGCAGCGACAGCGAGAGACTGTTCACTTATTGGTGCATTTGTTGTTGTTTAAGGCTGATTATGGGCCATGGCAATCTTTGTTTTGTTACACTATTATTTTGTCGGCATCTCCCACACATAGTTACATCTTCCAGCAGTTGTACTTGTTCTGTTGCACTTTGTTGTAGTAGCCCTCCAGAGAAATTGTTAAAAGCACTTAAATCCTCTTGTATTTTGTGAGAGAACATTTAATTTTGAAAATTTTCAGCAGCCAGTAATAGGGCAGTCAGTTATAGGCCTCTAGGTTAATCATGAGAGAGGCCGAGTAACACATTTTATTTCTAATTATTTCTGTATTGTGCTTTGTTAGAATACCAATGCTAATGCTGTATAATTTTGTAATTGATTTATTGCTTGAAGCATGAATATCACTTTATTCGTTTGGAATGCCTTGACTTTAATTGGGTAAAGTACATGGTCGTAGCCAATGCAATATCACTAAAAATTGGCACAATATTTTCTTTCAGTATTTCGGTTTTCGGCCAAGCATTTCTCATTTTTGGTTTCATCCAAGATTCATTTCGGTGCATTCCCTGTGTACAAAACAACTGATTTATCTTTTCGAGAGGGTAAGAACTGGGACGTTGGTTGTGTTAAGAATTAACCAATCATACTTAAACTTACGTTAAAAGGGACTCTGAACACATCTGCCTCAATTTAAGGTGCCTCTAATTAACCAAATAAATGTCAGATATTCTACTTTTCATTCATTTTTGTCTTGCATTGTAGCAGAAGCCTAAAGCTTTTGTCTAACACTGACTACTATTTCAGGATGTGTTCCTTGAAAACAAACGGCATGGTGCCAATAACATGCTTCACCGTTATTTTGGTGACTAGTATTGGTGTTTGTGACAAACATACCTTTTGGCCAAAAAGTTAAATGTAGACCACACCAGACCATGATACATTTACAACATATGTTCGGGTGATTTTGTTATGGTCGAATGAATCGAATGATGTTGTTTTTTTTTTTTTTTTTGCCATAATTCCAGAATTACAATCAATCATCACATTCAGCCACAAGCTAAATTACAAAGGTTTACAGGCCACGCTGAGTCAGAATGTGTCACGTACAACTTTAAGATAAAGTCCAAATTGTGGATGCAATGCGTGTCCATAATTTTAACCTGGATGCTGGGACAGGATGAGCATAAAAACGATGGGGCTGGCGATATCCACCGGGATTCGGGACACAAGGTCAAATCTGCGACTAAAACCGGGACATCTGGTCACCCTAAGGACGCAACATGATGCAATATACCAAAGTTGATAACGACAAAGGATCTTTAATATAACAACCAAGGAGTCTTAATCCACAAACTACAATGGACAATTCTGAACATCCGGGCATTTATAATATTTCCGCAATGCCTTCCTTTACATGGTGAAAACAAACAGTGTATAGTATTGCCTTTGCCTGCGACTGGCATACAAACCAGGAAAATTATTGCAGTAATAAAACGGAATTTCATCACATTTTAAAATCAAAACAATTCTCACAAATCAAATTACAACATCCGCTGTCCAATGTAGTGTAGAGTTAAAATATTTATAAGGTGGACACCACCATCCATCCATCCATCCATCCATCCATCCATCCATAAAATAGAAAAACGGCACAATTAAAATACACAAGAGATAACGACATTGGGGAGCATTTCATTCTATATTTCTCCTCCACTTTAACTTTGATGGAATAAAACGCCATATTCCGTATGGTACGTTCGTAAAACTTTTAAATATGTATGATCGCGGCCGTGGCTGTATGTCCTTCTCCTTTGGAGGGAGGCATCATTGTCATTCTCTGCATAGCGTTTAGTTCAGGCACCTTCATTTAAGCACAACCCGGAATGTTGGAACACCGAAGGCATACGCGAACAGTGGATGAAATAAATGTTTTCATAACACGTCGTGACTTTTTTCGGCTCCCAATTTTCACAAACGCATTTTGTGTCAATTGAGAAGCAACTATGTTCGACTAGCGTAATAACTAACGGTAAAGTTGAAGACGAGATGGGGAACGAGTTGACGCTTCCTTTTATTCAATTATGTTTTCTGATGTGACGATAATTTACGCTCCGTACGTAGGTTGTTCTTGAACGATTATCTATCTGGAAAACATTCAGTAGTATATACCATGATGTGTTACTTACGAAATCGCCGCTGCTGCTTTTCCATTAAAATGTTGTCTTGCAAAAGACTGATGATGCATTCATGCTACCTCGTAGATTGAAATATCACTATGAAAGGCTGGATTAATGTCCGTTTTGTCAAAAATATATTTGTTTACTTTGGGGGTGTACTACCTAGAAATTAAAAATCAATGTATTACATAAATCCACGCTGCATTTGTTTTCTGAAGAGGCGACATTTCAAGACACAAATGAGAATTTTACAATGATCGCAGTATCATTGAATGCATCTGTAGTCCGGAGGCGGGGCAACGCGAAGGGAAGGAAAGGGTGTAGTTTCAGCGCTTTAGTTTACAACACTACAATACATCAATTTCGACCACGGCGGTCACTAACTACGGATCGCTCTGAGTCAGAATGTGTGCCGTCAAACTTTTAGGACAAAGTCCAAATTTTGAAAGCAACGCAACGTGTAGAATGTCAATTGCATAATCAATATTGATAAGGAGACCGGGTCCGTGACCACTTGCATGCCACAACGAGCAACAGAAGAACGTGCCCCAAAATAGTTTCGTCCGAGACAGCTCGAGTTAACATGGACTTTCCACTGCATAGGTCTGTACGTGTCTCCTTTGGTAATTTGATTTTACGTTTGGAGATTATTAAATTAGATACATTTTTGTTTTAAAAGTGATATACTAAAATTAAATACCGTTTATTATCTGGGAAAAGTACGTAAAAAGTCTAAAAACACTTTGTTTTTTTCAATTCAATTCTTTTCCTTTTTTTCTAAAGAGACACAAGTCGAAAAGTCTGTGTTCTTATGCTGGCCAGAAGATGGCGACAACGTAATGCCTACATATGGAACAGAATTATTTTAAAAACAAACTCATGAAACAGACCTGGACAAATAGATTTTGTTGCACAAACTTTTGAGGCAATTACTGCTATGTGTCTTCCTCCAGAGATTTATAGCAAGCTACCCCAATCCTGGTCCTCAAGTGTTTTGGGTCATTATCCAGTTGCAGGTACAAATTGAAAAGGCGTCACACATTTACTTTTTTTTTCTTAGAAACATCCATCCATCCATCTTCTTAACCGCTTATTCCTCACATTGTTGTGGTGGGTGCTGGAGCCTATCTCAGTTGGCTTTGGGCAGTAGGCGGGGTACACCCTGGACTGGTTGCCAGCCAATCGCAATTCTTAGAAACAGTATACTGTGCAGTAAATATAATGTGTGCTCAAAATGCTGATTTGTGGTCATTCATCATAAACTTGTTTTGGAGCACCGTACTGGACTGTTGGGTAAGCAAATCGAGAGCTCATTTTATGGAATTGGTAATTTAGAGGTGGAGGCCAGGGCTAAAGACTTGGGCCTTACAGGGATACAATAGTAAAAGTAAGATTGCATTTTTTTTATTAGTCCAGTGGTGACCTCTAGGACCGAGTTTGGACACCACTGTTTAGGCTGATCATAAACTACATTGTGGTTCAAATAAAATCAAGTAACCAGTCATTAGCCCCCCCCCCCCCCCCCCCTTTTTTAATCTGTTTCCATCCATGTGTTATAAAAGAACCAAAGAGACACTGATTGAGACGGCATAACTGGTGGACTTGAGAAAGACATCAAAGACCTGTTTGGTTTGTTCACTTATGCTAATGTATTAACCAATGGCGAGCATTTAATTTTACAACAGGGTCACATAAGAAACAGGAACTCTTGCTGAGGGTCAAGCCAACATACTTACCTCTGCTTCGTCTATATTGTTTTTAATGTATTTTGAAATTGCATGTGATCTTTTCAATAAATCTCAATAAATTGCTACATGTGTACATAATATGGCATGTGTTGGAACGTTACTGCAATATCGCTTTAAAAAAATAGCAACATTTTCAGTCAATAAATGCAAGGAAGCCTGAGGTCAGCCATCAATTTATTAACAAACGAGGTATAAATTGAGTTAAACACATGAAAAAGCGAAGAACTCTTTCTAAAATACTATAAATAAATGGTGATTATTCAGTGAACAAAAGGTTGGTAGGTTTATTTATTTGCCTAGATGTGCAAATTGATTTTATCCTGTTACTGAATTGACTCAGTCTGAACAAGTTTGGCAAAATATAGTAGCATATGTATGTTCACTTTTTATGAAAATTATTTATTTATTTTTTTGACATTTTGGATAATCTGCTTTTTGACTGGAGAGGTCTTATACAACCACACATTGACCATACATGCACCTCACTTCTTCTGAGCATGAAAAATGTTCATCTACAAAAACACAAATATTCGTTTTTTGTGGGAAACCCCCTATTCGGGGGTTCATTCAAAAATTTCAAATAGACTAAAAGTGTTGCACACAATACTAGCTTGCAGAATGTGGTGTGTGTTCACAGTTTGGTGCACCTTGAGGAGGTCATTTTGAACAAAGTCAGCAGAGGCCTAATCTCATAGCTGGGTGTTCTTGTCAAAGTGCTCAGTCTTGCCTTTATTAATTTGATCCTCATTCAGCTCAAAGGCGGCATTTTCCACATGGAAGCGCTTCTCTTTTGCCCGTTCTGCGTAGCCATCTTCCAATGACGGAGATTCACTATCCGTTTCAGATGATCCCAGGCCATGAGACTTTTTATAGGCTTGGTATCCTGTGGAGCAAAATGCAAGAATTCGGAATGTTTCATCATCTCAGCATAATCACTTCAATCACCAGACATTTATCCACATTTAAACCTGAAGACTAAAGTTGTAAAAGGTGCAATAGTTCTACCACTGTAACAAAAAAAAAGAGACCACTGTCTTTGAACACATTTCCTCAGTAAAATGATGTGTTTCATCCCCCACTCCTTCTGGTCATGAGTTGAAATTGCTTTGGTAGTGTTACCTATGTAAAAATACTGCTCAAGTCAGGAGCAGACAATCTTTTCAAGGTACCGGTATGTTTTATACAACTTTTGATGGCACATTTTATTGTATGAACCTTGATCATTGTCCTTGGGCTCGCTGCAGCTAAATGGCCTCCCATATGCTCTGCATTTTTTTTTTTTTTCCTGTGCATGTACAATTTCATGCTAGAGCTACAGAGCTGAGCAATGGTAACTCTGTAAGTAGGACTATGAATTATTATTATTATTCAAATCATTTTCATCAAGTATTTTAAATTTCATACAAAGTGTGTACGTAGGCATGAATAAAATGCTTGCCTATTCTTTTTATAGTGTGTTTCCATGGGCAGCAATTACTCATTCTACCTGAAGAAATAAAATTTTTAAAAAAAAGACGTATGACAGACTACAAGGAAGAAGAAAAAAAATATCTTAGCAACCATGTTGTGCTCCATCTGCCTCCTTTATAGTTCAAATGCTGTGCCTTTGAAGGTACTGTATTTGGAAGTAATCACAGATCAAGGCTGGAATAAGTGGTTTTGCAGTGCATTTTGCAAGTCAAAATTTGGATTTTGCAAGTCATTAAAATTGAATAAAATAGCTGAAAATCATGGATTTTTGTGGTTTTCTAAACTGCAGAAGCTTTCCCCAAAAGTTTCGCTGGCTATTACTGTAGGTACTGAACACGTTTGTCAATAATCATCAGCTCCATGGCGGAAAATAAACTACACATCTGACAAGTATTGTTTTCATGAAGGGATGATGGGGAAAGACGTAGAAATCATGCTAATTGCTAAAATAACCTAAGATTGACTTGCCTAGCACGTTTAACATAAAAATTAAGTGCTAAGCCATATGTCAGCCTGGAGGAGTGGCTTATATAAGCTTAAAAATACAGTATATTAACAAGTATGAATGAATGAATGAATGAAGAGTTGTATAAAATATGTATTATATCAGGAATATCATTTGTATGTTTGGTTCCACAATAGAATCACGAGTTTTGATTTGGACTTTTTAGCTCTGCAATAAAAGCTCTCAAATGACAGATTTTTTTTTTAAATCAATTCAGCTTTGTTTTTAGACAAGAATATACAGTTTGCTGGAATACAAAATAATAATTTAAGAAATTAAAAAAAATTGATTATATAAAAAAGAAAAAACAATTGTCTATTCGTTATAGTCATATTCTTATTGGGGAAAAACCTTGCTCCTGGTCCCTGGGATTAACATGGAAAAAAATAAAATAGAATAGCTCTACAAAACTAGAAAGTTGCTCCTCAAATGAGATTGATCGGCAAATCTGCTCCGCAAAGAAAAAAAAAGAAAAATCGACCTTTTCAGATATCTAATGCTGTCTCTGCATTTAATACAGTCATTTGAAGATGGATTTTTATAATAATGTATAGTATTCTTTCCTGGTATGAAATCTAAAATGGCACATGGTCTTAAAAGGGAATGGTTAAAATGGCACCACCAAACTGACCCCAACTTCCACTAAGTTTTTCCTGAAATCAAATCTGTGACATAAGTGGTTCAGATAATGGATGTTCACACAGACAGATAACAGACGGACTCATTTAACGGCCTGGCTTTCCTCACACTCTGCAATAAAAGCAGTAGTAAACGGAAGGTGAAGCTTGTTATCATGTGTTCACCCACAATTGGTTATAACTTATTATTGACTAACTAGAGTCACATCGCAGAGAAAACAGCACTCTTATGACAAACTTAGCTGTTCACATTTGGTCAATACTTGTAGCTCACCTCCCACAAACAGGACGGCCACCACAAGCTGAAAGATGCTGTAGATAAGGGGGAATGCAAACATGACCTCCAGTTCAGCTGGGCTGAAGGACAGCTGGACAATGGTGCTACACAACTGGGAGTTCTGGAAACCAGTCTCCAAAGCAATTGTTCGACACCTGGAAAGAAAGAAAGAAAAAAAAAGGATAACAGAACTACAGCACATACCAGCAAAGGAAAATTAAAGTAAACTAAAGATTTTGTCATGACAACAAATGATTAATTCAAGTGCAGCAGGTCATATGCATTAACTCTTTTACTGCCACACGTTATCAAAACGTTATCATTCACGTCATCCTTGAAAACAATCTATTTCATCAGAGTTCGTCATGTTTCATTGTAATTTCGCAGCCCATTGAAGAAATGCAATGCTGCCATCTGGTGACCATAGTTAGTGACTGTTTTTGATTCTACAACCTATTGACCAGGCAGTGCTGCACTTAGGTGTTGCACAGCCCATTAATAAAAAAAAAAAAAAAAAAAACGTAGTTGACGTCATTTAACGTTTATGGCGGCATACATCCTGATTTTATTAATCGCGATTAAACATTTTTCGCGGTCAAAGAGTTAAACAGGTTTCCACCACTAGGCAACATTTTGAAACTTCACGTAAACTGTCACCGTACCTGTACCATGGTTGACCTACAAAGCGGGCCAAAAGGAAACCCAGCCCAAAACCAATAAACGGGTAGATTGTTCCAATGATCCAAAGAGAGGGTGCGATGGTCCAGGAAGACTGGTAAAGGATTCCACCAACCACAGCAATGACGATAATGAGAACAAAGCCTGTAATGGACCCAATCTGGACAGAACACACACAATATACAGTAAATAACAGTGTAGATCAGGGGTGTCAAAAATACGGCTCATGGGCCGGATCAGGCCCGCAAAGCGGTTTAATCTGGCCCATGAGATTATTTAGTAAAGTAAAAAACAAAACAAAAATGTAATGTCGGACTAATTAATCAGCCGGCCACAATCAAAACATATAAATTTGTAATTTCACAAGCAGTTCTCAGATGAGCAATGCAACTTGTACGGGGAATCGTCGTCCTGGATGTCATTATTTTACACACAACGTAAACTACGGTTTGTTTTATAATTATTTTTTTGTAATCATATACCGACATAAACGTATTATATACGACACAAATTCAATTACTGGTAACACAAATAGATATGACAACAAGGATTAAAATCCTTATAACATCATTAACGTTGCCACGCAATGCATTCTGGGAACAATATATATATATATGCAAAACAGGTCGATTTAACACGTCCGGAACGTATACCGGCAAAGTGTTGCCACGTTCCATTTGCATTCATGTTATTTTTCGGAACAATTTGATTACATTTGAGCTCCGTAATTTAGGGCTGGTCCAAAAGATCTGCGTATAAATGTTTTTAAGTTATATACCGTTATTTTCCCGATGCGGCCCACTTGATAATATATTTTCCTCCATGCGGCCCGTGAGCTAACATGAGTTTGACACCACTGGTGTAGATAGATATGGGCAAGAAGACAAAAGAGCAATGCAAATTGATACCTTGAGGATCTTCTTTGCCAAATGGGGCCATCTGCGTTTAAAATACATTCCCACGGTGATTGGGACAAGGAGGGCCACAAGAGTGATACCTGAGGAAACCCAAAATGTATTAAAAACATCTCCCAATGAAAGTATATTGAATCAACACGAGTGGTATATTTACCAATACTGTCATATGGGATTTGAATGGTGTCTGAGGAAGTCCAGATGGAAGTGTATATGAGCAGACAGAGTGGCATCATCCCCAAAGCCAGGATGGAGGAGCAGGCTGTCATACTGATACTGAAGAGAAGGAGAGGAACATGACATTTTGTTGTACAAGCACAAAATTGTGATGATGTGTTGAATGTGTGAACGGATCACAATTACATTCATTCAGCCAACATTTTATAGTATCAAATTAACCAGTAGCTTCTTACCTAAGGTCCATGTCTCCATCTAGCCAGTAGCAGATAATATTGGAACCGGACCCTCCGGGACAGCAACCCATGATAATGATGACAATGGCTTGAACAGGTAGCACATTGAAGGCAAGTGACAGAGCAAAGGCGGTAAAAGGCATAATGCCAAATTGGCAGAGGAAACCAATAATGATGCCCCAGGGTCTCTTCAGGTGCCCCAAAAGTTTTTTGGCATCCACCGTGCAGCCCATGGAAAACATAACCATCGCCAGCATGATGGTGAGCACCGCGCTCAACACGAGACTCAGTGTTGCATTAAAGTCCGAGGTTGGAACGAGGCAGTTAGTACCAGAGCAGACTGTGGCCTCGGGGAGGCAGACAGCAAGTCCTGCAGTTGTTTCCTTGAATATAGACATATTGGAGATGTGATGGCAGAGGACAGTTATCCGTGGCCAGCCAAATTTGAGAGACACCTGGATGCTTGTCCTTGACAGCCGTGATGCATAGATTTTTACTGGACGGACTCCTCTGTTGGTTATCCAATGAAATGATGGCGACCAAACTGTCCGGCCCACTGCTCTTTATGCCCTGCTGGCAGCTGCCAAATAGTAATGGGAAG